>NC_051287.1:5329413-5636913 GCF_015220745.1 Sebastes umbrosus | reverse complement strand
TAACAAGAAAAAAAGTTGTAATATTAAGTGAAAAAAAAGAAAATAACACGTAAAATTATTACTTAATTATATTATGACTTTATTCTCATAATATTATGACTTTATTCTCGAGATCTCAGATTTACTCTTTTTTCCTCAATGTGGCCCTAATACTCCGTCGTACCGTCGTACCATAGACCTACAACAATGATAAATAAAAATGAAAATGTAAACAAAAAACAGTTATTCATTTCCATTTTTAAAAATCCACAGGGAGCCACTGGAGAGGGGCTAAAGAGCCTCAGGTTGCAGACCCCTGAGCTAGCCAATCTGAAACTCTGAGGGGAGCTAGCAAGGTGAATGGATGCTGAATCTAAATTTTCTTTATCTGCAGGAACTGGGTTTAGTTAGTCCGCTTCTGTTACTATGACAATTCCTACCCTGATGCCCACTGATCCCAGGCCAGTTTTCCGGCACCAACTTTGAATCAAACAGTCAAAAAATTGTATTTAATCTAATTTATTAAATGTAATTAAATTTAAATTAATATAATTTTAACTTTTAATTTAATTAATTCATATTCTGTGTGAAACAATATAATATTCTTTTAAATTAAATAGGAATTTTTCATGTTATTTGCAGGAAATAAAAATATGATAGTGAGCAAATTAAACTCCATATTCATAATTAAGAAATAATTAGTGATTAATAATTAGTGATGTGCGTGCAAACTCATCTCAGCGTCAGGTGTGCAGCAGCATGAGCAGTGGGTTTATTTGAGTTCATTTTTTATGTAAAAAAATGCTGAAAAGCAGCATCTGTATTAACTCATAACAAATTAACTGCGCATAATGTAGTAAGTTAAATGTAATAAAAGCTCATAATGTAATAATCAGCACATAATGTAATAAAACCTTGAGCGCATAATGTAATGACAGTTTTGTTCATAATGAAAAGAAAATTATTAAACTTAGCAACAAAAAAAAGTTGAATAATTGTAATAAATTCAGCACATAATGTAATAATTTACAAAAAGAGTACTCTCCTTGTCTTCTGAAAGGTCCCATATCATGCTCATTTTCAGGTTCATACTTCAAAAAGACCTTTATTTTCCTCATACTGTCTGCCTGAATATACCTGTATTAACCCTCTCTGTCTGAAACGCTCCGTTTTAGTGCATTTCAACGGAATTGCGTTGCTAGGCAACAGCTTGGGTCCATGTTTACTTCCTGTCAGCTGATGTTATTTACATACACTGCAACAGGAAATAAAGTGGGACACATTTAAAATGTTTATGTTTAAAACCGTGTAATGACCTATATATATATATTGTATATTTGTGACATCACAAATGGACAGAAATCCTAACGGTTTGTTTCAAACGCACAATTTCTGAATACGGGCTATGTGTATTTCTCAGTATATTGAGCGTTTTGATAGTTTAACAGTATTTATATCACACTTAATAAACCTGTTTTATAATATAAAAAGACATGAAAATCGCACTTTTTACAATATGGGACCTTTAAAACTCAGTTGGGTATCTGTTCCATTTCTTCAGAACTGTCCCACAACATACAAGTAAACCTTCTTTTAGGTTTTGTTCGTGGTGTAAATGTATAATTACTTTGTGCTGCTGTGGTAGTCACAGCTGTATCTCTACTTCTTAAATCTTCTTCACTTTTTGTAAATGGTAATCTTGTTGAAATGTATGAATAACAAAACTGTGTGTGATCAGAGACCGAATGTGTTTCGATCTTGTAGTGGACCGTAAATGCTTCAGTGACGTATTTGTGTTTGCCAGCTGCTGTTGTCGTTGACCTGAACTTGACCTTTACTCTACATGTGCAGCAGCAGACTCATGAATGATTGCTGTATTACGCCCTCCTGTGTTAAACATGTGTCATTATAAGAAACCAATGAAGAAGGTTTGTGTCATTTCTCAAGAGACATTGTGGGTTACGTATGTAGAGGTTTCATGAGAATTAAAGTGGGATGACTGATGAAGATATTAAGGCAGATGAGTGTTAGACTCCATTTACAAGGATGGACAACATGTTAAAAAGTTAGAAACTGAACTTTAAGTAAATCTAACTGCCTGGATAATAAAAAGGTTTAAACAGCTAAATGATGCGGTTTGTCCTCATCACCCATTTCCTTTCATGCATCACTTGAAAACTTCCCATTAACACCTTCTGCTAGTATCTGTTACCAGCTTGACGGAGCATGCTAATTGAGGAGTTATATTTCATCTATTTCCATTCATTTCTTATTGTAAAACATTTCATATTGTATGTATTTGACAAATTAATGGATTATGTGTTGAAACATAAGGTACAAGACATGGTAAAAATGTTTGTTTCTATCTGCATATGTGGTAACTACAGCCTGGGAAAATAACCCCCCTATATTTCCATTTTATTCCCGTTATTTCCCATTAAAGGTCCCATATTGTGCACATTTTCAGGTTCATACTTGTATTTTGTGTTTCTAATAGAACATGTTAACATGTTGTAATGTTAAAAAAAACGTTATTTTTCTCGTACTGTCTGCCTGAATATTCCTGTACTTACCCTTTGTCTGAAACGCTCTGTTTTAGTGCATTTCAACAGAATTGCAACGGATTTGCAGCGGAATTGCGTTGCTAGGCAACAGCTTGGGTCCATGTTTACTTCCTGTCAGCTGATGTTATTTACATACACTGCAACAGGAAATAAACTGGGACACATTTAGAATGTTTATCTTTAAAACCATGTAATGGTCTAAATATTGTATATTTGTGACATCACAAATGGACAGAAATCCAAACGGCTTGTTTCAAACGCACAATTTCTGAATACGGGCTGTGGTTGTTTCTCCGTATATTGAGCGTTTTGATCGTTTAACAGTATTTTTATAGCACTTTATAATATATAAGACATGGAAATCTCACTTTTTACAATATGGGACCTTTAATTCCCATAAATTCCCATTAATTCCCATGGAAATTTTGCACCACCTAGTCTGAACATTGAATTTGTCCCTAAAGTACCCCCGTGTTTCCTAAAAACTTTAGGTTACTTCAGTTACTGGTTGTCATTCATCGTATTCATTTCAACGTCTCACTATGGGATGTGTCTCCCTGCATATTCCTCAGAAGGCATTTTTCCCATTACGACAATCCTGATTGGCTGGTTATCACCACGTCCGCGGGGGCGTCGATGGCCATCCGGGCATGATCCGGCCCGAGGCAGCACGAGCAGATCTGATGTTTGTCCCTACTCTTGATCTTATGTCTATAGAGGATTGGCATAATGAGACAAATGCTTCTGAGGAATACGCAGCGAGGCGCCTCCCATAGTGAGGCATCTAAATGAAAGCTATGACTGAGAACCATAAATGGGCCGTGTAACAGATAAAAGGATAAAACAAAGTCTTTACCACACACAACCACACTATAACTCACGGGTGACTATCTTCTACCACCATGTATATATAAACGGCACTAAAGATTCTAATTTTATTGTGGTACAACCTTCCTCTGCTCTGATTCGCTTGGGTCGGTCGCCACATCCCAGCTCTCCCAGCCGCTCTGCAGCTGATTCAGTTACAGAACCAACACAAAGAAACACCAGCTGAGAGTCAACAAGCCTCAAACCTTTCTACTCTACAACGCCGTCTGACATACGGGAGGGTTAACGTTTTCATTTAACCCAACAACAACAACAACGTAGAAAACAACCTTTTTTTCACTGCGGTTCTTATTCCTAATTCTGATTTGATCTCAGAAAGTTACAGTTTAGCTGAAGCAGTTAAACCACAGCTAAGAAGGTCAGCGACAAACCAACGGCACTGCTGCGTCCTTTGCTGTGATGCTTCAGATGAAATGTTGCTGCTAACTGTTCAATGTTTTTTTGTGAACAGTTTGATGCATTAAGGCCACCGTATCTCTCTTATACACCTAATATACTATGATTTGCTGTCTTTATACCCAGTGCAACTAGAAAACTCAGTTTTTTTTCAGAGACACGTCATAATATTAGATCATACCAGTGGGGAGCGATTGTATATGGCTCCTAAATGTGGTACATTCAAAATATCATAGTCACAACGGAGTATTAGAGCCACATTGAGGGGGGAATTTAATTTAATGAGAATGAGAATGAAGTCATACTATTTCAAGAAATAAAGTCATAACTTTACGAGAATAAAAAGCCATTTCCTCCTCCACAAATGCGGCAGTTTTCAGTCTGGTCTGTGTGGTTCCTTCTTTGGAATAAACACAAATTGCATAATCTTTTCTACGTCCTGATACTTATGATAATGTGGTGCTGATGTGACAAAAGATTTATGATTTTGTTATTTGTGAAACCTAAACTAAAGTATAACAAGATACTCTATGTTCCTCATTATCACACAGACGGCACGTTGCTCTATTTCCCATCTAAAATAACACGTAAAATTACTACTTTATAATATTAAGACTTTATTCTCATAATATTACGACTTTTTCTCTTAAACTTCTGACTTTATTCTCATATTACAACTTTTTTCTCGTCAACTTCTGACTTTATTCTCATAATGTTATGACTTTTTTTCTCGTAAAATTCTGACTTTATTCTCATAATATTACAACTTTTTTCTCTTAAATGTATGACTTTATTCTCATAATATTACAATTTTCTTCCTCTTAAACTTCTGACTTTATTCTCATAATATTACGACTTTTTTCTCTTAAATGTATGACTTTATTTTCATAATATTACAATTTTCTTCCTCTTAAACTTCTGACTTTATTCTCGTAATATTATGACTTTTTTTCTCAAAATCTCAGATTTATTTGTTTTCCTCAATGTGGCCCTAATACTCCGTTGTACATAGTGTTCGTATGTCAAATAAAAAAGAAAGTATGAATAATCAGTTCGCTCAAACAACAATACACAAAAATGAAACATGCGCAAACATGCTCATAAGTGTCATATTTATGTCGCAAAGATCATGCAACAGTCGGACAAGCCTAACTTGTTCAAGTATTAGAAACATGAGCATCTTACAGTGTTATTTAAAAGCTGTCATCGCCATGCTGCTTAAACATACAGGCACCACAGTAGGCAACATTACAGAGCCACTGGTGTGTTGTTGTAAACTGATTCAGGCAGCCTGTGTTTTGGTTCGCTTGGAAACGGTCGGAGAACACCTCTCGCAAGCCATCTCAGACCAGTT
The DNA here is from genome assembly GCF_015220745.1 of Sebastes umbrosus. Lineage (NCBI taxonomy): Eukaryota > Metazoa > Chordata > Actinopteri > Perciformes > Sebastidae > Sebastes > Sebastes umbrosus. Next base: position 5,631,732 of record NC_051287.1, on the reverse strand, counting down.
GTTTTGGTCCGCACCAGAGTACGATTACTGCGTTCATAACGAACCACACCAGGGGTTGAACCGCACCAGAGTTTGATTAAAACAGATTTAATATTCTTATAAAAGCACTTTAAGTATTCTATGCCTTATTAACATGTCAGCATAGCTCCTGCGTGCCACTTGTTTCACTTGGGACTCTTACCGCTGATGCACTGGCAGAAAGAACATAATTTCGAGGCCTTGTCTCCTGAAAATCAGGTGCAGCCTACAGACAAGAGCAGGGGAGGAGGAAACACATGTTGGCACAGTCATGCAGGCAGTTACAATCATTAAGCAGAAAAACAAAAAACAATTTAGCCAAAAGCATTCCTGCGTAATGAAAACAGATCAGAAGCAGAACAGATGCAGATAATTCAGAACAAGTTCAAAGCAGAAGGTGCCGTGTGTAGGTGTTGCTGCTGCTGCTGGTGGTGGTGGTGTGTGAAATTATTTATGACTGTGAATAATTTATTGATCGCTGTTTAAGCAATAAATAGGTAGAGTCAGATTACATTCTTATATTGATGGATCCACCCCATCTTTTGTTGTGGTGTTGTTGCCATTAAATTAAGCTTTTTTTTTAGCTTTCTTACATGTTTTGCTTTTGTTTTAAATATATATATTTCTGGTAGCACTTCATTTTACAGGTCTGCAAATTTGATGGTAATTAGGTGATATTAGCAAGTAACCTAAACGCTGCTCACAGGCTCATTGGATCAATCTGAACAAGGCTCACCACCGTGCTGTGAGAAGGTCGCCCCCTGCTGTTTCTCAACGTCCCAACCCTGTACTGAGCAGAGGCCTTCTATTAAATCATTTTAGACTCAATGACATGATATCCACAGAGTGCCTTTAAAGGCCCTGAAAACTTCCTTTCTCAATCACTTTCACAGCAATTTCTGATTCTTACAAACAGTCCCTTTAAAAGGGTCATGGAAAATTTACTTTTTGTAACGTTTGAGTCTCAATCTGTAATTATTTTAGTAAATAATACCCAACTAACTATGATGGTATTTTGCTTTATTATTCCTATTTCTACAGCTTCTTATTCTTATTATATTGTATAAACTTTCACGTCGCCGAATATTATTTTGTGCTGCTACAGTAACCTAATTTCCCTGTCGATACCACCGTTTCATCTCATGTCATATTAGGTACTCCACTCATGGTTTTGATGATGTAACGTCGATGCATCAATGCGATATTGTAACCCCTAGTTCTATTAAGTACAGGCGGAGCACTCTACCAGACTCTAGGGGTAATAATACTCTCCTTCAATCACAAGCACGCCTTCCATCTGGCATCAAAATGAGCTGGTTTCAGAAAAGCATTTCAAAGAAGCTTATATATTACTCAGGTTGAGATACATGCAACTGGCACTGCAGGTATAGACTCATTGATGATATGGCAGCCAGCAGAGCATCTGAGAAGCTTTTTTTGTTATTAAATTTTAAGGGGCAGTTTGGTCAGTGCAGCCATGCCATCTGAGGACGTGCAACACAAGAGTAACAAAAAGTTTATAGTTTATATGTCAAAGCTGTATGGTTCTTGTTATTCCGCCTAGATATTTTATTGTGCGTATGTGGTAGAGAACAGCAGGCACAAGATGACTTATGAAGTTGGAATGATTAAACTGTTAGCAAACAATTGCTTATGTCCACATCCAGCAGATTGATTTCTCTTTCTATTATAAAAATACTAAAGCTAAAAGAGGTAAAAATAAAAGCTCCCTAGAGGGAACTTACCGCCGCTTTGGCTTCTGCCTGCTTGGCTTTTTTCAGGCGCGCCTTGCAGATGTCAAGATCCAGTCGTCGATTCTCCAGAAGTCGCCTCTCTTTCTGCAGAGGACAGGAAGGGATCCAATCAGAAACTGGGATCTGCTGCTGGAAACAAACCTCGCAAAACACTTCTATTAAACAGCTTCTATTCAGATAAAAGCAAAGTGACGCAACCAGCTCCGATACGAACCCAGCTCTAACTCTGTTTTAGTGTCAATGAGTGTCCGTGGCAACATACTTCTCCTCACTTGGGTGGCGTTAATATGAAGACAATGTCTTAAAGCACCAAGGACTTACAGTGTAGCAGTGAATAAGAGATTAAACCAGTCAGTCAGTCTTACTGATATAGTCCTCCAGTCTCCTTCCAGGAAGTTGCGAAGAGGAGTGAGGAAGGTGACGGATGAGGTTTGGAGGAGCTCGCGCTCGGCTCCTCCCAGTCTCTTCTGGTACTCTCCAACTGTGATCAGGGTACTGCCTACAAAATACACACATATTACACATTATGTAACATCTGACTGAAAAACAGACTTTTTTTGATTGTCCAGAATATGCAGTATGCATATGAATACTAAATTCATATGCATATGAGCAGACTATTGTGCTCATTTTCAGGTTCATACTTGTATTTTGTCTTTCTACTAGAACATGTTTACATGCTGTAATGTTAAAAAAAACAACTTTATTTTCCTCATACTATCTGTCTGAATATGCCTTTATTTACCTTCTGTCAGAAACACTCCGTTTTAGTGCATTGCAACGGAAGTGCGTTGCTAGGTAACGTTTGGGTCCATGTTTACTTCCTGTCAGCTGATGTTATTCACATACACTGCAACAGGAAATAAACTGGGACACATTTAGTATGTATACGTTTAAAATTGTGTAATGGTCTAAATATTGTATATTTGTGACATCACAAATAGACAGAAATCCTAACGGCTTGTTTCAAACGCACAATTTCTGAAAACTAGTTGTGTGTATTTCTCTGTATATGATACCTTCATAGTATTTATATAGCACTAAAACCTGCTTTATAATATAAAAGATATGAAAATCTCACTTTTTACAATATGGGACCTTTAAAATTGAAGACAATTAGATATACTGTCAGAGGTTCTACTAGGAAATTTCATACTATTTGGCATTTTGGGCTTTTGTTAAGGACATGGAGACTGACAGCATGACAATGTAACCAATTTCTCTGTCGTTTCAATTTATTTGTGTTATTTATTTTCCTATTACGGATGTCTGGATATGTTTAAAACTCTGGACTGATCTGTCAACTATTTCATTATTATTGCTAATAGAAAGGAAGGTGCTTCAGGAAAGCCTCCCCAGACCTCTTCATGAGTACTTCATGAGTACAAAGCAGACAACGTGTTCAAAGTCTCATCAGTTTCAGTAACAGCACCACTGACCGTATGGCGTCCCTGGACCAAACTCGTTGGCAGCTTCCAGCATGTACTGGCCCAGCAGCTCTGGGTTAGTCGTCCTGGAGGGAAGCTTCTTATCCAGCTTGTCATAGATGAACTCCTCTATTCGAGCACCTGAATAACAGGTTATAAAGACATCATTGTGAAACTGTAAAGTAATAATAATAATAATAATAATAAACTGTATTTGTATAGCTTCTTTCATACAAGAAATGCAGCGCAAAATGCTTGACAATAAAAGACATTACATGCACTGAGTGCCTCACATGAAAATGAAATAAAAACATATTAAAATCATTAAGATGGAAAATAAAACCAGAAAAAACATTATTAAAAAATGAGAAAATTAGTGACCTTAACAATCCACTGAACAGCAAACTGTTGGTTCCTCACTCTACATCAGAGTGATATCATTTATATCATCTGTACTCATTATGTACAATGACTTCACACAGTCTTTCCTTACACAACACCCGGGGAAATGGTCGTGTTTAGAAGGTAACCCAGGCTACCCAAGGTTAGGCGTTAACCTTGAATAGTTAAGGTTAGGATAGGTCGTTGGGCAACAGGTCTCGCAAAAGGAAGTGGTCACTGCAAGCTGCAGTTGTTTCAATTAAATAGCAAACACATGACCAACATGCTGCATTGTTAATGCACTGTATAATGATGTAATGTATTTTGTCGTTCCTATTGTTGCTGCCGTGATTCAATGTTTTCTTTTTATGTGTTGGGTGCTGCTATTTGACCCTGTCTAGGCTAGGTCTTACTTGTAAGAGAGGTTTTAATCTCAATGTGAAATAAAAATAAAGGTTATGAAAATGTTGCTTTTTCACACATTTTCACAACATGTGGGTTACCTTCTAGACACACAACCCTGGGAAATGACTTACCAGTGTGGTCCACTGGAGCATGAGAGGGTTAGAAAATACACAGATCGAGAGTTAGACATTACTACCACGGTTTGTTCTACTATTCTATCCACTCTAAGTCTATTACAGATTAATGAGAATCTCTAAGTGTGATATTAAAAGTTGCTTGGTGACAAAATTCAGCTAGAAACGCACAATTATAATGTGACATTTAGGTTTAAGTTCATTTAAAGTGCTGCAAAGAAGGCAACCTTTACAGATATATTTACTCAACAAATTTCAAAATGACATTTCTGTCTCCTGCTTGTTTGAAAAATATGTTTCAAACAATATATATGGAGTCCCTGAGGAATGAAAATGGATTCTTTTACAATCAATTTAAATTAATAAACTATTTTTACATTATTTTTCTTTTGACTAATCAGAAAGCCATGAATGTAACTGTTTTCCTCTTCTGGGACTCCATATGAGGAGATGTAACTTCTACGTCTTTTTTTCCTCTCTTACTTGGGTTGGGCTGCAGGAGCACCTCGGTTTGTCTTAAGATCTTTTCGGTCCAGTTCTTGGTGGAGTCGGCCCGAGTGATCAGGTTCTCTAAGTGGGGATCCAGCTCCGTCTTCTCAGCCTGGCCCAGCTTCTCCTCTGTGAACTGGGAGACAAAGTTTAGGATCCTGAGTGGACATCGCAGGCACAACAACAAGATATACACACAAAAAGTATCTAATAAAAGTATATATACATATATATAGAATTATATAGATCTAGATATAGATGATAGATGCCACTGTGACTGATAGTAAACTTAGAAAAACTTGGCAATGTCCAGACTGAGTGGACACAGCCTGGCCACAGAAACAGGCTGTCACAGGCAGAACAGACCCAGAACGGCCACATCGTCATACAAGAGAGCTGGAGACAGAATATCACTTCTTACTGTGCTGTGAAAAATATAAAGATGTGAGAGATGTTTTCTTTTAAAAAATAAATCCAGAGTTCATTCATCTCCCCGATCCTCAGAAAATGCCATACTTATGTGGAGAGAAAAATCAATGTGCAATATTAGCTGCAAAATATGTTGCCTGTTGCCATACAATAAGAGGTGCTACAAGCTCCAAACATGTTTCTGATTGACTATATCTGTAAAAGAATGTATATTTAAAATGTATTTGGTGTATTGTAATTGTGATTATTTTGTGATTATTTCTTGTGATTGTGATTATTTTGTAATTATTTCTTGTGAAATGTAATTATTCATTAATATGTAATTTAGCATTGGCAATGATGTAACCTGAACAGTCATGCCAATAAAGCTGGATGGATGGATAGATAGATAGATAGATAGATAGATAGATAGATAGATAGATAGATAGATAGATAGATAGATAGATAGATAGATAGATAGATAGATAGATAGGTAGGTGGTAGATTGCCATGTCTGACTGACAGAAGGCAGCAGCCAGCTGGTCTTAAAAGACGCACAGACGATGGAGAAATTCGTCATATAACAGCAGGCAAAACTTCGGAGAGACAACAGCTTTGTGGCACGACATCAACATGTGACATCTTCTCAGTTTTTAAATAAAAATAATTCAGAGGGGACAATCGGAGAGACAGTCAATCCGAGGCTGGATTACCGCCAGGCCTCAGCCCAGATCCCAAAGGCCCCCAGGTTCACTGAGGGCTCATCAGTTTGTGGGAAGTTGATTAACCTTTTACCACCTGTCCAGCCCATGGGGACACTAGCACTTAACTTACTGCCAGTACTATGAAACCGTTACGTCAATATGAACATGTAATATGTGTATAAACAGATTGTATGCTTGTCCTTTTCTGTCATTGTGGTCATTTAAAAGAAAGAAAGAATGCCTTTTGTTTAGGGCTGTATAATTAATCAAATACTATAGTGACCGTTTTTTAAATCATATTAGCTCCATTCACTGCTGCTTTAATTTAAAGGTCCCATATCATGCTCATTTTCAGGTTCATACTTGTATTTTGTGTTTCTAATCGAACATGTTTACATGCTGTAATGGTAAAAAAAAACATATAATTTTCCTCATACTGTCTGCCTGAATATACCTGTATTTACCCTAAGTCTGAAACGCTCCGTTTTTGTGCATTTCAACAGCTTGGGTCCATGTTTACTTCCTGTCAGCTGATGTTTGGGATGTGGGACACATTTAGAACGCTTATGTTTAAAACCATGTAATGGTCTTAATATATTGTATATTTGTGACATCACAAATGGACAGAAATCCTATCGTCTTGTTTCAAACCTGTGTTTATTCCTCCGTATATTGATCGTTTTGATAGTTAAACAGTATTTATATAGCACTAAAAAAACTGCTTTATAATATAAAAGATATGAAAATTTTACTTTTTACAATATGGGACCTTTAAATTGAGGAAAATTAGATATACTGTCAGGGGTTCTACTAGGAAATTTCATAATATTTGGCATTTTTCGGCCTTTGTTAAGGACATGGAGGCTGACAGCATGACAATGTAACCAATTTCGCTGTCATTTCAATTTATTTGTGTTATTTATTTTTAATTATTATGGGACCTTTAACACTATAAATACAAACACACCACCTTTAACCCTATAATATTCCAGTGTGAGTATTATAGGACTACTATAGAAGATGCATAGCCCAAGTATAATAATAAAGCAATAAAACTGATTATTATGACTGGTTATGTTTAAAGAAATAATAAAATAAATAGGAATAAGTTGCAAGACTATTGCTCCCTATACAGACAGCAGCTCCTCTCTTTCCTCCTGCTGCTGCTGCTGTCACAAGGCTGACACACACTCGATCACAGCCATCAATAATGGATCGAGGCTTTGCAAACCTTCATCGGCTTACAGAGCTGGTCGTGCTCATCATCCAAATACACGACCATTTGTATTTAAAACACCACAATCTGCTTTGAGAGTGATGAATAAATCGTGCATAATGGCCCACAGCTAACTAACAGTGGTGTTGCATGCACGCAGGATGCAGTTTCACAGTATAACGGTGGATAAACCCTCATATTATTATATATATAGGTGTTTTTTACCTGCACAGCTCGGGTGAAGAACACTCCTGCACCTGAAGCCAGTTTCTTGACGTTGAAATCCATGATGTGAACCGTGCTGAGCATTCAGGCAGGGCTGGTGTTGTTTCCCTGCTGAAGGGAAGTCTCCTCCGGATCAGCTGAGATGATGATGATGATGATGATGATGTAGCAGCAGGCAGACGCAGGACTGAATGACTGGAGCTGTAATCCGCTTCATGGATGATCGGTGATCTGCTGTCCGCCCTGCGTTTAAAGAGACCAGAGCAGCAGCAGGAGGAGAGTCACGACTCCATCCAGACTGCCTGCAGCAGGTACAGCATGTTCAGCATGTACCTCCAGTAGGACCTCTGTACTCAGGCTTTTTAATCAGTCTGTTCGACATAATATACTATGATTTTTTTTACTTACTATAGTGTGACTTTTTTCTACTCTTTTTTTCAACATACTATACTATTACTTTTTTTCGACATACTATTCTATAACTTAAAAAAATAAAAAATAAATACAATACTATGACTTGTTTTTTAAATTACTATACTGTCACTTTTTTCGATATGCTATTCTATAACGTTTTTTTTAATACAATACTATGATTATTTTTTTACTTACTATACTGTGACTTTTTTTCTACTCTTTTTTTTCGACATACTATAATATTACTTTTTTTCGACGTACCATACTATGTTTTTTATGACTTTTTTGAATTACTGTACTGTGACTTTTTTCTACCCCTTTTTTTTCGACATACTTTACTATGATTTTTTTTTCGAAATACTATTCTATAACGTTTTTTTTAAAAACTATACTATGATTTTTTTTTACTTACTATACTGTGACTTTTTTCTACTCTTTTTTCGACATACTATAATATGACTTTTTTTTTTCGACATACTATTCTATAACGTTTTTTTTAAAAACTATACTAGGATTTCTTTTTACTTACTATACTGTGACTTTTTTCTACCCTTTTTTTCGACATACTTTACTATGACTTTTTTTTTTTAAATACTATTCTATAACGTTTTTTTTTAAAACTATACTATGATTTTTTTTTTACTTACTATACTGTGACTTTTTTCTACTCTTTTTTCAACATACTATAATATTACTTTTTTTTCCGACATACTATTCTATTAAATTTTTTTTTTTTTTTAAATACTATACTATGACTTTTTTTCAACATACAATACTATGATTTTTTTAACTTACTATAGTGTGACTTTTTTCTACTCTTTATTTCCGACATACTATTCTATAACGTTTTTTTAAATACTATACTATGACTTTTTTTTAATTACTATACTGTGACTTTTTTCTACTCTTGTTTTCGACATACTATACCATGACTTTAAAAAAAAAAATAAAAAAATACTATACTATGACTTGTTTTTTCGACATACTATTCTATAACTTTTTAAAAAAAAAATACTAAACTATGATTTTTTTTCACATACTATACTGTGACTTTTTTCGACATACTTTACTACGACTTTTTTTCAAAATACTATATGATGACGTTTTTTTTACATACTATTCTTCAACTTTTTTTTTTTTAAGTACTATACTGTGACTTTTTTCTACTCTTTTTTTTGACATACTTTACCATGACTTTTTTTTTTAAATACTATACTCTGAATTTTTTTCAACATATAATACTATGACTTTTTTCTACTCTTTTTTTGCAACATACTTTATGACTTTTTTTTCACCACACTATACTATGACTTGTTTCTCGACATATACACACACATATATATATACACACACCTGTAATGTAGAGAAAAACAACACAGGATTCTCAATTTTTTACCACTCCATCTTTATTGCTTATTCATATCTTTACATTAATGGCCTGGTACTATTTAGAGCAGGAAAAACTGGAACTCCGTCATCATGTTTGGATCAAATATTCTTCACTCTACTTTGGATCACACAGCAGTTACAAAAGAAATCAGTAACAGAGTGTCGACAGACTTCAGAAACATTATGAAATTAGTACATGAATTCTGAAACACAGCAGTTCTCCTGAAGAAGTATTCCACTTTAACTTTTTAATTACATCTTCATAAATAACAGTCAACCCCCAACAGTAGCTACCTGCTGTCACTGACATCCATGGGTTTTTTTTTTTTTTTCCAGATCTAGACATTATTTCTTCCTGGAAAGCATAAATTGAAACATTCAATGACTTCAAATTAGAGAGAATATGTGATGGAGGATTAAGATGATCATCTAGTTTCTCTAGAGAGAAGTTCACACATCTACTACGGGGATTTAATCAAACACTGTGTGATTCTTAAAGAGCTAAAAACTCACAAGTTTTGATCATAATGTGAAAGTGTGGTAAATCCTCTTCATATGCACACATTTGAACTCCAAACAGAAACATTAAGTGAGTCTCTAAAGAGATTTTCATTTCACACCAACTGCCTACTTGAACATTAAATTTCCACCATAACCATGAAATAGCGATAGAAATAGAGCTGTACCAATCAGATTCCCATAAATCACACAAAGAAAAAAACTGTACATGAGAACCCAGGAAATCAAGTCAGTGGGTAAACCCAACATGACTGATATGAAATAGCTTAAAAAACATCAGTTAGGCATCATGAACATAATCCTTAACTGTATTTGTGAATGACACGCTGTACAGAGGCTGATACTGGGAACCAGCTCGAGCTACACACACTGAGGTGCCAGTGTGCTACATATTAGAAATCACTGTGCAATATGCCCGAAAACCAACACATTTTACATCGGAGAAAACCCTTGTGAATATTACTATGCAATATGAGCGGTAATGTAGGTTCCTTCACTGCCGTGAATGTTACGGTGCTGGCAATCTCTGGTTTAGGAGTGCAATGAATGAAATGTGAATGAAAGCTTCCAACCCACCTCCCAAATCCTGCTGTCAGCGTCAGCACTGCGTTCACTACAGTAGGAGGAGGGAGTCTTTAATCCCAGCTCAACCTGCTCATTCAACCCCATTCAGATCTTTTATTAAAGTGAAATTAAATTAAAATGGCCACAATGCAATGTGTTATAGACCTTTTTAAACTTGACAACATAAAGCATTCTTAATGGGCTCCTTTTGTATTTCCAGTTGCAATGTTTGTTAATGCAGTAGCTGACAGGAAGTAAACTTGGACGCCCTAGCAACAGAATGAAAATGAAAAGGTAAATTGGTGCCTTCAAATGGGGTCGTGTTTACCGTGTTTACGAGATGAGTCCATATGAACGCCCCCCTCATGTCGTATTCATGACCTCGTGAGTGGAAAGTTTCTGAAAGCTCCGAGTTCACAAGTTGTTACGTGTTTGTTGACGTTGTCAGAAATGGCGGAGGCCTTGGAAGAGGCGCATAATAAGTCAGTATATTGTAATTTTAGTCGTATATTGTTTTTCTTGGTAATTTTATAATAAGTGTGAGGAAAATGTTGATATTCCCAACGGACTCATCTTCTTCCTCTGTCATTTTGTGTTTGTATTTCCTGCATTATGTTACCCACTTGCTAAATTGTTAGCCTCTTCTAGACGGCGACAGTAACGTTAATATTTCCGTTGCTTAGCAGCGGTGTTCTTCACGACTCAACTACTTGAACACCAATCATATTGTGTACACGACTTCTCATGTTGTAAACAAGAGTTCACGTGTTTCATTTGAAGGCACCAACAACAACAGCTAATGGAGTGAATGAAGTCCGACTTTGATTTGGGTGAAGGAAAAGGTAAGGTAACAAGTTGGTTAGAGTGAGGGTGAGAGCTGCGATAGCTCGAGTAGAAATCTAACATTTACGTTCATTATAGGTGGAGCTCAAACTTGATTCCTCTGTCCTCCTTATTTCTGAGAGCCAGGCATTACATTCCTGAACCGATCATCCTACTTTTAACTTTAAACACACATATTGATGCACTATTAGATTTTTCTCCGATCAGTTATTGCTTCGTCTGCTGTTTGCTGTTAGTACGAGTATCGCGGGACTACTCGATGCTAGAAGAAGCATTTGATTTTAGTGAAGCAGTTACTTAGCAGCATGTTGACCAACCAGTAAAAACGACGGGTCATCAGGTGTTGTTAAGGTTTATTGTTTTTCTTGCAGCCTCGTCTTCCTAATTGTCTGGCATCATTACTTGACCACTGTTGAGCTCGAGTGCAAAACACTGGAGACAGCTTTAAGATGTCCATAACTTTTATATATATCTACTCCGTCATGACAAAACTGTGATTCCACAGTGTGAAAGCCGGCCTTCTGTTTCGTCAAAGCATCTGTAATAGAACACAAACTCCGATGACAACTCGCTATTATTTTGATGCAATGAGCTAACAGCAGTAATCTGACCTGTAGCGTGGCTCACCACCAACCAGTATGGAATATCAAGACTGTACTGACCAAGCAGAAACAAAAGACCAAAGACTGTAGATGAAAGCGTGATCACACTGCCAAAAGTATCAGGACCCCTGAAAGGGGAACTCTACTGATCTTACGAAGCGTGTTGGCGAGTACTACTGCACACGTAACATCTATAAAGCCTTTTGTGACTCCAGAGGGAGCTGAGAAAAATCGGATTAACTGTCTAAAGTGATGTCACTTGAGTCAGCGTCAGTTGGGAATGAAGACTACAAGTTTGAAAATAAAATAAATATAGAGGTGTGGAGTTAGAAAGAAGTGGGCTGAGCAGACCTCTGTAGCTCACTCCTCATCTCTGCTTGAGGCCAAATAGAGAGCCTAAGTCCCGCCCTTTCGGTGGACCCCATAGGACCCTATTTCGGAAAAAAATATGAACGGTAGTCAACGGAGAGAGATCAATATTTTTTTGATCCCGTTTGAATAGCTACATGAATCAAAAATATGATGTTTGTCAATTTAAAACATAATTTTACAAGTCAAGAAAGTCTCAGTTTGTTGTAAAACTGGTGAACTATTGTCATTAGAAAGACTAAACCACCCAAAAGTCGCGTAGTGACGTTTCTCTCTCTGATGCTACGATGCCTGTGTGTTTCCTACTGGGATGTACTCACACCAGCAACTGGTCTGACTCGTTCTTTCTCTTCCCGGCTGATAAAAAAAGACCAGGAGTCGCTGGATAAAACACATCAGGTAAGATAACGGTTCATTTGTGCGTGGTACACAGCTAAATTAGCTAGCTGGCTAGTGTTGGTGACGTATATTGTGCGAGACGAGATATGTAGTTCACTGAGCGGTTTCACACAAAACTAAATAATACTATGACAAACTGGGACTTTCTTGACTTGCAAAATTATCTTTGAAAATCAACATATGTGTGATTCATGGCGAAATTCAAACGGGATCAAAAAAAATATTTGTCTCTCTCCGTTGACTACCCTTCATATTTTTTCTCGAAATAAGGTCCCATGAGGTCCACCGTGACTTAGGCTCTCTATAAGCTCTAAGCAACATAATAGTCAAGTTGCATTGTGGGTAATGTAGGCGCCAGGTTTGACAAGGAAGAAGAATGTCTGGAATAAAAAAAGAGGATATTTCTGGTTCTGCTGCATCGATTTTGGTCTTTTTTTTTTTTTTAAACTGGCCATCGTGAGTCCTACAATGATATACAGGAGTGAAATGCAGTACTCTTTGAACATTGCACCCACATGTGATGGTTGAACAGCTCATTCAAAACCACGGGCACTAAACTGCTGCTGTAACAGCCTCCACTCTTCTGGTTTCAGGCTCCAGATGATTTGCTCGCATTCAGATAATAGAGGTCCAACGCTGATGTTGGGTGATAAGGTCTGGCACACAGTAACAGCGTTCCAGTTCATCCCATCGGATGGGAGGGCCGGTCAAGTTCTTCCACACCAAACTGGGAAAACCATTTCTTTAAGAACCTGGCTTTGTGCATAGTGGGCCTATAGTGTCCTCATACTTTTGGCTGTATAAAGTGTATTTACTTTGTGTGTTTTGACCTCTCTCACTGCTGCTTCCAATAAAGAGAATTAACAGAATCAGATTAAAATGCCAGACAATTAAAAAAACAGAAGCCACTAAATGTAAATAGGATTGCCAGACTACATTTGAATGATTGGGTATTCTGTATATAGTTTCTTAGCACTGACCATATGTCAGTCAAAATTTAAACAAATTTAAATACAGAGTAAAGTCATGAGTGTTTACAGTTATAAAACATACACACAGTAAAAGGATGAGACAGAGAATATTTACATATATAACAAAGAAAATCATTGTGCCACAAAGTCTGGGAAGACTTCCCCTCCCGTCAACATCAGTGTGATGCTTCTCTGCAGCCTACACACATAATGGCTATATTAAATTCACCGTGTCAACAGCTCAGAGCAGCGCGAGAGCTGAGACCTCTGATGGCGGTGCAGGACAACTACACGGCCTTTACACTTTTTGTTCTATGTTACACAGTTAATAGCAGTGAGCCGGGGAGGGCTGTTCTGTTTCCTTCCACTGAGACCAAGCATCACTCCAACTGTTTTGTTCTGTTGTTAAATCTTTAACACACACACACACGCGCACACACACACACACACACACACACACTGAGATAACCCACCCCCACAAACCCGTCCCGACAGAAGAGATGCTCATGTGTAGCAAAGGTAAGCACCCTCACAACAAAACACCATGCACCACGTCTTAAGTCCTATGTGTCATATATTAAGGTTTTTTGTCCAAACTGCTGTGAAGAGGGTCAGAGACACATTTCTGCTCTACAAAATAATAAGAATGATAAGAATAATGCACACAATTGACCCTTGTGGTGATGACAGGCCTTAGGTTGGTTTGTCTGAAGTTTGCTGGAAATCATGGATCCCGTGGTGTGTCAACCTCTCTGTCCATAGTTTACCTCCTGTCCGCTATTCGTTTCCATGGGGTCTTCTTTGAAGGTTTCACACTGCTCCATTACTTTGCTGGGGAAAAAAAAAATGTACAAGTTAGCTAAACTTTCGGTATGGAGTCAGATCAGTCTCGAATAATGAACTTTACATTTTCACAAAAATAATTATCGTTGTATATAAATGTCATTTAAAAAATCCACATATAAAAAAATATAGTTCACAAATATATTTCTGATGCACACACAAATATTTCTTGTTTTAAATAAATGTAATAGAAATCCACAAATATATGCATTTAAAAGTATTTGCAGTTTTCATCAGAAACATGTTTGGATGTTGTTACATTTGTACACAAACTGCTAAACCTGCATAGTCATGTGTGAACTGCATGTGTGGGTTTTTTTTAGACTCCCCTGACATCCACCTATTTTTCCAACAGGGAATCATCTGCAGCCAATCAGATGTCTCCCACCTTTTCAGCCAATCACATGAGCGTGCCCTTACGAGGGTGTGATTGGCTGATAGGGAGGGAGACATCTGATTGGCTGCAGATAATTCCCTGTTGGAAAAATAGGTGGACATCAGGGGCGTCTCAAAAAACCCACACACAAATGCAGTGAAGTTCACACATGACAATGCAGGTTTAACAGTTTGTATATAAATGTAACAACATCCAAACATGTTTCTGATGAAAATGCAAATACTTTTAAATACATATATTTGTGGATTTCTATATATTTATTTAAAACAAGAAATATTTGTGTGTGCACCAGAAATATATTTGTGAACTATATTTTTTTATACAAAATTATTGGGCCAAAAACTTAAAATTTTTCTCTTTACTTAGTGCAACAGAAAATAATGTTAAACAAGGAAAACCAGTTCTTCTGGCTGCTGCTCAGCCTGTCACTGAATCATCAGCTGTAGAAATTATCTTGGTTAATAGAAAACCGTCCGAGAAGCTGCAGAGTACTAACGAGTACATAAAGGGATTCTTTTTAAGCACAGCTTATACACAGAGCTGTAAGTCTTACCTGGCCATGTCCTTGGTTTCTGGGTGTGAGCTTTCCAGTTCGAGAACTTTCTCTAGAAGACTTACTCCTCCTTCCTTTATCAGCAGGGGACAATACTTGCTCGCTGCAGAACGAAAATAAATGTAAAAAGAGACAGATTGTGAGAATTATGACAATTTAGGCACATCAGCAAAAGAGGAAGTAATATTTTAAATAGTCCATTTTGAAAATTACAATTTAGTCAGCACAGGACTATGTACCAGTATATTATTCTGATCTATTAGCTAGAACATGTGTATTATAAGCTAGCTGTAAGTGAAACACAAGTGTACCATTCTTCATGCTGATTGTTCAGAACACCTCTGACAATGTGAAGGCTAAATGTTAAGTCTGGTTTGAAAGCCTCCAGAGCAGCAGATACTCACGGTAAACTGACACCAGGTTGAAGAGAGCCCATGTGGCCCAGTGCTGACTGACAGGGGAGATGCACTGGGGCAGCAGTCGCAGGATGGGCTCGAATGACCTGAGAGACCAAAGTCAATTTAAAAATTCAAAAAGGAGGAAAAGCCACTGACAGCTGTGCTGGACAGCTAGACCACAGCTTCAACTTTCAGCTTTTTAACACTGTTTTTATTTTAACAATTGAAACTTGCAAAACACAACTCTCCACATGAGAGAGCATACAAAGTATAAGGATAATAATTATAAAAATATTAACAAAAAATCAAAAAATAAATAGCAAACATTTCATAATAAAATATAATATAAATTAAATAAATTAAAAGATGGCTGATAAATTAATAAGGAGATATTTACCTGTAGTTGATGTTGCGGCGTGAGCTTACGTCCCAGCTCTGGATGGCGTCCCACATCTTGTCCATCACCGTGTCTCTTCGCGGCTCTTCCATCGACCAAACATCCGGCCCATCAAACATGATGTGTGAAAGCACACCGCATGCATTGTACGACACCTCGATCCCATCTGCCTTACTGTCCAGCAGGTTACTGTCACAGCATCAAAACAGTGAGGAGGGAACAGATAAAAAACAACAATATCTGATGAGAAGTCTGCATGAAATAATAAACCGAGGACAAAAATTTTAATTTGGACTACAAACATTCAGTTGTGTTAATCTGTATCTTCACTTTTTGGTTCATTCAGTAAAGTACGGCGTTAATATGGGTGTTGGTGAGGCTGTGGTGTGGCTGTGTGGATGCTCCAATGATATGGTAAGATGCAGAATCATTCGAGAGTTACTTTACTCTCCACATACCTGAATACAGTGATGAACTGTGGGGTGAGCAGCTGTGGCCTCAGTGCTTTGACCTCTGCAACATTTCCCAGAAGCCCCAACATGTTGCGGTGAAGCTCCTGCTTGTCTGGAAACTCCTGGAGTTAAGATCATACAACAATGAGGAGTGGTATGTTATTATTACACAGTGGAAATATCATGCAACTGTACACTATTTACACACCACCCACCTGTAGACACTCCAGAAAGAGACTCATGCCCCGACAGTTGAGGAACATCTGACAGTTGTCGGGCGTCTCATCGGTGATGTTCCACAGAGCGCTCCAGGAAAATTCCATCACCTGGTCACACTGAGGGGAAACAAACACAACCTTTTTAGCAAGAATCCCCTCCCCTACATTTGATCGTAACAGATAGACAAGTAAGGGATAAGGGAAGGGATAGTAAGGGAAGCCCGACAGGGTTATTGGTTGTATAGAGTCTATTGAGTCAGGCTTGTGTCTATAAAGCAACAGAATATCAAGTTCAAAAGATCCGGAGGAGTAAAACTGAGACTCACCATTCTGTCCTGTAGCTTCTTCTGGATTAGATTCAACATCGTCTGTGAAGGATGAAAAAGAGTCAAGAAAAAATAAAACTGTGACCATGTATGTCCTATCTTTTATGGACATGTGTAAGGAATATGGAATAGTTAGAATAAGACTAAAGCTCATCTTGATGTTACCTTGACAAATCCCATCTTTCCTACAGCTTCCTTGTGATGATTGTCCACCTGACAGACCAAAGCATTGCAGAGATGCACAGCAATTCTCTGGATGGACTCATCCTGCCTGGCCGGCTCCAGGATTTTCAGCAGCAGCTGGTTGACCCGACTGTACTGGAACTCCAGCTCCTCTGGGATACTGAAGTTACACAGGGTCAAGCAGCAGTTCCTCTGAACCTGGTGGGGGGAAACAGTGGGAGAGACAGGAAGGTTTAAGACTCAAACTGAAAACTCTATAAGTCTCAAGAGTAACAGCAGCAGCAATTCATTTTTCTTTAATTTTGTTTTTAAAGAGTAGACTTACGGTGACCTCCTGGTACTGCTCCATTCCATTTAGCACCACTTGAATGACCTCTCTGCGCAACCGCACACTCTGGTCACTGCGGTACTCTGTGTTGGTCAGGTAGAACAGGGCAGCACTGCCCGTCACCTGGATGCTCTTATCATATTTATGGCATTTCAATGCTGCTATGACGAGCTGAAAGGACAGAAAGATTAAAGGAGAGGTATGAGAGAGTGGCAGAGGCACAAAGATTTAATTGGAAGCCACTGGTGTCACCTCCTTGAAAGAACAACCCAACTTAAACGTATCATACTTGCAAAGCTCGGAGCAGTTGGCTGCAGTGTTGTATCCTGGCGATGTCAAACAGCTGATTGATGGCTCTGTGGGCCAGCTCAGGGCGAAACTCTGTGTAAGCCTCAATGGCGTTCAGAACCTGGTCTTCATTTTTTGATCCAGTCACCTGAAAAAGGCCAGCAACACACAGATGTAACCCACAAAACAAAACCTGTTAACCCCCTGAGACCCACCACAATAGACCAGCCATAAACTGTAATATATGTCCAGCCCTTTAGATAACAGTACCTTATAAGCAGGGATGTGTGTCACATTACAGAGGGTGGTGTCATACAAGCCCAGAAACTGCAGCGGCCTCTTCAGCTCCTGGAAAGGATAGATGCTGCTCTTGCACGGCTCGATGCTGAAAGAGAGAAAACCCTGGCTTGTTCACAAGTTCATTGTTGATCTGAAAATAAAATGTATTTGCAATGTACTCTCTAGAGTTGTTACCCACCTTGGCCGGCCCATAGCTTCTTCAAAGTGTGGAACTGTGCAGTTGTCTAGCATAATGTGACCTGAGATGTCCAGTGACACCAGGTTGACCAGACGCTGCACGATGGCCGTCAGGATTTTCCTGGTCATCTTAAACTTAGAAGTCCGCCTGCTTTCCCGCGAGATGTCAAGATGCCTGAAGAAAACAGAGTTTTATCAATGACACGTTCTTTTCAAATGATTTGGGACATTAATATTAATGGTTTTGATATTATCTATGCAATGGAAGCAAAATATTAGACTTGAAAATATCCAAACTATCCTTTAATCCACTATGATTCAAAGTTGTATATCAATAAAAATGAAAAAGTGGTGGGTGAGATTTTACAGATGAAAATATTTCCATATATCTCCATCCATAGTCATTTAAGGATGATGTAAATAGATTAGATGCATGTACATGGGTACACATTTCTCTGCATTCCCTTTGTACACCACTGAAATGACTAACCTGACAAAGATGCACCACTATGTTCACCAGCTAGTGTCTAATTGGGTCTGTGTGCTGTTTGCTGCTGAGCAGCTAGTGGGAAAAAAAGGCTGCATGCTGCGGCCAAAAGTGACACTATGAGAGCAGAGTGAACCAACACAGTCCAGACAGCTAAACAATGAGCTGAAACTCACTGTAAAGCTCCGTAAAGCCGAGGGGAGCTGCTGATTCAGGTGATAATTCTCTGTAGGTTCATCACTACCAGAGACACCTGTCACATTGTCATTTCATACATTTTTCTACACATATCGACCATAGCTGCTAAAAATTAACTGACTCGAACCTCATGTAGTTGTATCTAATTCTTACAATAATGCAAAAAACAGGGAAGAGTATATTCCCATAATATGTCAAATAGAAAGCTACACACTTGCTACACAAGTTCAAATGATGTTTTCTACCACCACCAGCACGTCAGTAAAATGTGTGTCGTATTTGATCACTTATATATACACAGTATGAAGCAGGCATGATCAACTGGCAAATATATACAAGACTGCATACCAGGGTGTGTTAAGAGCACAATAAGAACTTGTACATAAAAGCCCCCTCCCACTTTACCTGAGATTAGTGATCTCCACCACTGTACTGACCAACTCCTCTGACAGGTCCACATTGTAGAGAACAAGAGATGCCAGTCTGTCTTTCCACTGGGTGAGAAAAGCTGTCCCCAGCAATTGTACATTAGACAGATCTAGTGAGGTGAGTGACTTCAGGGGTTTGAGCAGGCTCTCAGCATCCACCTCGTCAGGCAGGCCGCCTAAGTTGAGCAACCTGAGGCGGTTGAACCCCTGGAAGTTAAAGTCCGTCTCTAATGCCTGCCTGGAAGCAGGGCTCTCCTCCTCCTCGTCTTCGGTGTCCTCGTTGCAGGCGAGTGGGGCGCCGCCCTTCCTGTAGAATATGTGACTGCAGCCGAAGAGACAAAGAGACACCAAGGTCTCACGGAAGCAGGTGAGTGTTTTCAAGCTACGGGATGACAGACTGTTGCAGTAGGTGAGGTGGAGCTCAATCAGGTCCTGGCAGAACACACAAAGTAAAACATTACTGAATCAGTGAATCCTTTTGAAATTTAAAAATTGTACATACTTAGGTCAGTAAATGACCTAATTTTGGATTAGATGTGGCTTACTGGATTTGACTTGGAAATATTAAGAAATGGGATTTAGGACGAGCACTTCTCCTTGTCGTAAACATGTTGTGTACTTTACTCGATTGTAGTGGAATCAGCTACTTAGCGGTTAAATGTTACGGTACGGTAATATTAATAACTTTGTTGTAGCGTTAACGTTACTAAACGTTACCTTTGAGCCAAGTTAGTGTAGCTAAAATTAAAACAACGTCTGTTTAGATAACAGATCAATGCTGTTGAGAGCTAGCAAAAACACTAATTATTTTACAAAAAAAATTTGTATTATACTATTATAACTGATGGGAATGAAAACTATAAAATTAGACGAGGTTAGATGTTGTACAAAAAACGATAATATTTCCTTTAAAAAGTAAATGTCTAGAGACACTAGAGAACTGGAAAATGAAAGATGTAATGAGCTTATTCTGAAAAACTAACTAAGTTCTGACATCCCACCTGTTTTTTAATGGCCTCCAGATCTCTGTCACGTACACAGTCTTCTCTCAGCTGTACCCTGGTCAGTCTGGTGCTTCGAGGGTCTGAGAATAGTTGGAAGAAGCTCTCCTCTGGTTCAAAGTTACTGTCTGTGTGGACCAACTCCATGTATCTGTTTAAACAAAAAATACAACAACATGGAATCTGTAATATTATAACAAACATGGGGCATTTTGATAAAATAAAATTATGTAAACATCAATTGTATATGGTATATGTTATGTACGTGTTGACGAGCTTGTCGCAGATTTCGCTGGGAAGGAAGATGTCCGAGCGCAGACAGAGCTTGTTCCTGAGTCCCTGGTAGCACATGGTCTTCCTAAGGTTCCTCAGGCAGAAGATCGTTGCCAGAGTCATGAGGCTGTCAGGGTTGTCTCCTGCTTTGGCTGCCATGTTTGCCTCTTCTTCTGCAGCTCAGATCAAAGACAGGGCAGTGCAGGGGACCTGAGGAGGCATTCATTGAATAAAAGGAAAGGGTTAGGAGAAATTTCCGGTAACGTCTCATTTTACAGGTCTGCAAATTTCATGGTAATTAGGTGATAATTAGCAAGTAACCTATTTGAAATTTCTTTGGAATTACTGCCAAATTACCCCAATATTTACCTTAAAATTTATCGAAAATTACTTTATTATAAACATTATTCAATAATTATATGCTGAAATAGCATATAATTGTTAAAATACGGACCTTAGGCTTGAGAAGCGACTGTGCGCTGCTCTTCATCGGAGGTGGAAAACCAAAACTAATAGAAGACACTTCTGATCAGGCACAAATCTCACCATTGTGTGACTTATTGTCTACACAAATGTAACCTGGTAGCTAATGTCATGATTCAGGGAGTTTTTTTTAAAAGAAATTTAAAATAAGTTATTTGCAAAATTGTATCTATTTATCAGCAGACATGGAAATAAAGCATATCAATTAACTTTGTATTCTTTTCTTGGGAATGTATAAGATAAATTACCAGCTATTAGGAAATTGTGGAATATAATTATTAAATAATGCTTATAATAAAGTAATTTTTGACAATTTTTTTGAGGTAAATATTGGGGTAATTTGGCAGAGATTCCAAAGAATTTTCAAATAGGTTAATTGCTAATTATCACCTAATTTACAGACCTGTAAAATGAATTGTTACCTGTTTTTCTTATGTAAAAATGTTCTGTGTGGTGCCCTTTTAAACAGGATCATGTGACAAACAAAACAATAAACAGATTTCTATGAGGGTTATACACTGAGTAACAGACTTAGCAAGTAAAATAATGACATTGAATCCAAAGTCATCTCGAAACATCAATTCAACATTGACAAGATATTACAGTTAACTTGTGTTCTACAAACTCTTACTGTATTTTCCATGTACGAAATTAACGAATAGGCATATTACTGTCAAAAAGGCTTATTGCCATAAGAACCTGAGCCCATATTTACATTTTTTAAACCACCTCTTTGCAGGCATTGCAGACCTTTTCATGCTTAGGAAAGTTAGCCGTGGTGATTGGTTACTGTAAACAACTAATGTTGGCTACTTTGCAACAACTTGTTTCTTATCTTATCATATTTATATTAAGCGATACATTTTGAGGTAAATATTGGGGTAATTTGGCAGTAATTCCAAAGAAATTTAAAATAGGTTCATTGCTAATTATCACCTAATTTACAGACCTATAAAATGTTAAATTTCTTATGTAAAATGTTCTTACTGTACACTGAGTAACAGACTTTGCAAGTAAAATAATAAAATCCAAAGTCATCTCGAAACATCAATTCAACATTGACAAGATATTACAGTTAACTTATGTTCCACAAACTCTAACTGTATTTTCCGTGTAATAAATTAACTAATAGGCATGTAACTGTCAAAACGGCTTCAAGATTCAAAAGTTTTATTTGCCATTTGCACCTAAGTACAATGGAATTCTGAGCAGCTTACACCGAGTCAGCTTTAAGAAAAGAAAAAAGGTAGAAAAGGCACAAGGTAATTACAGTACAAAATAAGTAGCACATTCAACTCAACACAATAAATACATAAATTATTAAAATATAAAACGCCCTCAGTGTAGTCAATAAATGAACTAAACTACCCTCTGCATAGAAACAATACCCCCAGAATACAAATATACAGTATATGCTCCATGACCATTTTAAAAGAACTTGTAGCTCTCATAAAAATATTTTTGAAAAAAAATAATTAATATATTTCAGAGAATTACACAGTGGAAGGCAGCATATTGCACAGAATTACAGTCCATTCAGTTCAGGTGTACTGTGTGTCAATAATGGTATGGAGGTGAGGTGTGGGGTATGGGTTAACTGCTATAAGAACCTGAGCCCATATTTAAATTTTTAAACCACCTCTTTGCAGGCAATGCAGACCTTTTCATGCTTAGGAAAGTCAGCCGTAGCTATTGGTTACTGTAAGCAACTAATGTAGGGCTACTTTGCAACAACTTCTTATCTTATCTTATTTATATTAAGCTGAATGACTCCTGCTATTATACGATGAAGCTTAGTAACCTTTGCTATGTTGGTGCTACCAGTTTGTCAGTTGACCACCACACAGCAATGAATCCAAAGTTACATGATATATTCCATAATTTTAAGGTCTGGTACCACTGACTCAGTGTTTACAATTTTAAAACCTAGATTTCAGAAGTGGCAGACCCACAAAAAACATTGAGTGGCTGGTAGAAATGTTCAGTGACCTGCCACAGTGGCAGGTGAGAGAAAAGGTTCATTTCAGACTAATCTTGAAACATCAATTCAACATTGACAAGATATTACAGTTAACTTATGTTATACTGTATTTTTCGTGTACTAAATTAGCTAGTAGGCATTTTACTGTCAAAAAGGCTCACTGCCATAAGAACCTGAGCCCATATTTACATTTTTAAACCACCTCTTTGCAGGCACTGCAGACCTTTTCATGCTTAGGTAAGTTAGCCTGTAAGCAACTAATGTTGTCTACTTTGCAACAACTTCTAATCTTATCTTATTTATATTAAGCTGAATGACTCCTGCATATAAGATGAAACTTAGTAACCTTTGCTCTGTTGGTGCTACCAGTTTGTCAGTTGACCACCACACAGCAATGAATCCAAAGTTACATGATATATTCCATAATTCTAAGGTCTGGTACCACTGACTCAGTGTTTACAATTTTAAAACCTAGATTTCAGAAGTGGCAGACCCACAAAAAACATTGAGTGGCTGGTAGAAATGTTCAGTGACTTGCCACAGTGGCAGGTGAGAGAAAAGCTTAATTTCAGACTAATCTTGAAACATCAATTCAACATTGACAAGATATTACAGTTAACTAATGTTCTACTGTATTTTTCGTGTACTAAATTAGCTAGTAGGCATTTTACTGTCAAAAAGGCTCACTGCCATAAGAACCTGAGCCCATATTTACATTTTTAAACCACCTCTTTGCAGGCACTGCTGACCTTTTCATGCTTAGGTAAGTTAGCCTGTAAGCAACTAATGTTGTCTACTTTGCAACAACTTCTAATCTTATCTTATTTATATTAAGCTGAATGACTCCTGCATATAAGATGAAACTTAGTAACCTTTGCTCTGTTGGTGCTACCAGTTTGTCAGTTGACCACCACACAGCAATGAATCCAAAGTTACATGATATATTCCATAATTCTAAGGTCTGGTACCACTGACTCAGTGTTTACAATTTTAAAACCTAGATTTCAGAAGTGGCAGACCCACAAAAAACATTGAGTGGCTGGTAGAAATGTTCAGTGACTTGCCACAGTGGCAGGTGAGAGAAAAGGTTAATTTCAGACTAATCTTGAAACATCAATTCAACATTGACAAGATATTACAGTTAACTTATGTTATACTGTATTTTTCGTGTACTAAATTAGCTTGTAGGCATTTTACTGTCAAAAAGGCTCACTGCCATAAGAACCTGAGCCCATATTTACATTTTTAAACCACCTCTTTGCAGGCACTGCAGACCTTTTCATGCTTAGGAAAGTTAGCCGTAGCTATTGGTTACTGTAAGCAACTAATGTAGGGCTACTTTGCAACAACTTCTTATCTTATCTTATTTATATTAACCTGAATGACTCCTGCTCATATAAGATGAAGCTTAGTAACCTTTGCTCTGTTGGTGCTACCAGTTTGTCTGTTGACCACCACACAGCAATGAATCCAAAGTTATATTCCATAATTCTAAGGTCTGGTACCACTGACTCAGTGTTTACAATTTTATAACCTAGATTTCAGAAGTGGCAGACCCACAAAAAACATTGAGTGGCTGGTAGAAATGTTCAGTGACCTGCCACAGTGGCAGGTGAGAGAAAAGGTTCATTTCAGACTAATCTTGAAACATCAATTCAACATTGACAAGATATTACAGTTAACTTATGTTCTACTGTATTTTTCGTGTACTAAATTAGCTAGTAGGCATTTCACTGTCAAAAAGGCTCACTGCCATAAGAACCTGAGCCCATATTTACATTTTTAAACCACCTCTTTGCAGGCACTGCAGACCTTTTCATGCTTAGGTAAGTTAGCCTGTAAGCAACTAATGTTGTCTACTTTGCAACAACTTCTAATCTTATCTTATTTATATTAAGCTGAATGACTCCTGCATATAAGATGAAACTTAGTAACCTTTGCTCTGTTGGTGCTACCAGTTTGTCAGTTGACCACCACACAGCAATGAATCCAAAGTTACATGATATATTCCATAATTCTAAGGTCTGGTACCACTGACTCAGTGTTTACAATTTTAAAACCTAGATTTCAGAAGTGGCAGACCCACAAAAAAACATTGAGTGGCTGGTATAAATGTTCAGTGACCTGCCACAGTGGCAGGTGAGAGAAAAGGTTAATTTCAGACTAATCTTGAAACATCAATTCAACATTGACAAGATATTACAGTTAACTTATGTTATACTGTATTTTTCGTGTACTAAATTAGCTTGTAGGCATTTTACTGTCAAAAAGGCTCACTGCCATAAGAACCTGAGCCCATATTTACATTTTTAAACCACCTCTTTGCAGGCACTGCAGACCTTTTCATGCTTAGGAAAGTTAGCCGTAGCTATTGGTTACTGTAAGCAACTAATGTAGGGCTACTTTGCAACAACTTATCTTATCTTATTTATATTAAGCTGAATGACTCCTGCTCATATAAGATGAAGCTTAGTAACCTTTGCTCTGTTGGTGCTACCAGTTTGTCTGTTGACCACCACACAGCAATGAATCCAAAGTTATATTCCATAATTCTAAGGTCTGGTACCACTGACTCAGTGTTTACAATTTTATAACCTAGATTTCAGAAGTGGCAGACCCACAAAAAAACATTGAGTGGCTGGTAGAAATGTTCAGTGACCTGCCACAGTGGCAGGTGAGAGAAAAGGTTCATTTCAGACTAATCTTGAAACATCAATCCAACATTGACAAGATATTACAGTTAACTAATGTTCTACTGTATTTTTCGTGTACTAAATTAGCTAGTAGGCATTTTACTGTCAAAAAGGCTCACTGCCATAAGAACCTGAGCCCATATTTACATTTTTAAACCACCTCTTTGCAGGCACTGCTGACCTTTTCATGCTTAGGTAAGTTAGCCTGTAAGCAACTAATGTTGTCTACTTTGCAACAACTTCTAATCTTATCTTATTTATATTAAGCTGAATGACTCCTGCATATAAGATGAAACTTAGTAACCTTTGCTCTGTTGGTGCTACCAGTTTGTCAGTTGACCACCACACAGCAATGAATCCAAAGTTACATGATATATTCCATAATTCTAAGGTCTGGTACCACTGACTCAGTGTTTACAATTTTAAAACCTAGATTTCAGAAGTGGCAGACCCACAAAAAACATTGAGTGGCTGGTAGAAATGTTCAGTGACTTGCCACAGTGGCAGGTGAGAGAAAAGGTTAATTTCAGACTAATCTTGAAACATCAATTCAACATTGACAAGATATTACAGTTAACTTATGTTATACTGTATTTTTCGTGTACTAAATTAGCTAGTAGGCATTTTACTGTCAAAAAGGCTCACTGCCATAAGAACCTGAGCCCATATTTACATTTTTAAACCACCTCTTTGCAGGCACTGCAGACCTTTTCATGCTTAGGTAAGTTAGCCTGTAAGCAACTAATGTTGTCTTCTTTGCAACAACTTCTAATCTTATCTTATTTATATTAAGCTGAATGACTCCTGCTCATATAAGATGAAGCTTAGTAACCTTTGCTCTGTAGTCTCTAGTTAACCACACACACACAGAGCAATGCATCCTGGGAGACACGGCAGAATAGTTAACTTAGCTAGCTTCATAGCTAACACTGTGTTTTACTTTAATAACACTAACTCTAGCTAAGTACTGACACTCAGATAACAACTACTCACTCACAACAAGCCAACATACCAAAAGACACCACTTGTTATTCTAAATTAAGCCTCAACTTACATAGTCACCTAGTGCGTCTGAGTTAGCTTGTTGCTAACGGTGACTTTCCCTGCTATGATGCTAGTTAGCATACAGCTAGTGGAGGGGCTAGCTATGCTAAGCTAAGAGCTAACAGCTACAAACAGTCAGTCAGCTGTGTTTGAGTTACTTTACCTCAGCTTTCGCCAAGGCTTTATGTCCTGATGACGGCGCAGAAAAAGGAGTTATTATCATCAGTCTTCACTCATCTGATTTTCGCTTTCGTCCTGATGTCAACAAACAGACTCCTCCTCCTCCTACTTCTTCTTCTCCTCCTCCTCCTTTTTTCCCATCTCTTTCCTCCTGTTTCCTAGAAGGTAACCCTCAATTTGGGAAACTCTCGCGAGATTAAGGTGACGGTTAGGCGTTGAGCTCCAATAGTTAAGGTTATTAATTAACCTATAATAGTTAAAGTTAGGAATTAACCTTAAATAGTTAAGGTTAAGCACTGACTTAACCTTAACTATTAAAGGATAGCTCGTCGGGTCGTAGTCTCGCGAGAGTTTTTGCAAGTTTTCGCAATTCGCGGGTTACCTTCTAGACACGACCCTTCTGGTCCTCCTCCTCCTTCTTCTTCTCCTTCTTGTTCTTCTTCTGCTTCTGCTTTCCAGCAGTCTAGATGCTTTGAGGCACATTGCTGCCTCTGGTAGGTTGAAAATTCAATTCAATTCAATACTGTTATTGCCATGTCAACCCACAGTTTCGGTGCAGTGCTCATTAAAAACATACAAAAGCACACACCTATAAAAAACAACAACATAGTGTACATAGGAGACAACCACATACATTTATACAATCATTCAAACCAATAAAATCCTAAAATGCTTAGGTTGAAGGTGTAATCCATGGATGTAGGTGTAATCCTGTTGCTGTGATGAATTGATATTTACACGTTTTGTTCAGCAAGATGATCTCCATGAATTAACACAACTTTTCAGATTTTTTTTAACTGTGAATGCAATCACCAGAAGTAAAAGGTTAACGTTATAGGCTATCAACGAACTACACTAGGGTCGCGTGGTCAGACAGGTTTATTACAGTCCTGTGACAGCCACACATACCATATTTTTTTCTTTATTTTTGTCAGATTATTTAATTTATTTGTAATTATTATTTATTGATTGCTGTTGGGATGTAATGAGAATTTCAACAAATATAACAAAAATGTATTTGAACAGCTCTACCAATCCTTCATTTAAAGGTCTCATATTGTAAAAAGTGAGATTTTCATGTCTTTTATATTATAAAGCAAGTTTAAGTGATATATAAATACTGTGAAAGTATCAGAACACTCAATCCATGGAGAAATACACGTAGCCCATATTCAGAAACTGTGCGTTTGAAACAAGCCGTTAGGATTTCTGTCCATTTGTGATGTCACAAATCTACAATACTTAGACATTTTCACAGTTTTAAACGTAAACATACTAAATGTGTCCTGTTTTTTTTCTTGTTGCTGTGTATGTGAATGACATCAGCTGACAGGGTGTAAACATGGACCCAAGCTGTTTCCTAGCAACGTAATTCCGTTGCCATTCTGTGGAAATGCGCTAAAACGGAGCGTTTCAGACAGAGCGTGAATATAGGTATATTCAGATAAACAATATGAGAAAAATAATGTGTTTTTTGAACATT
Source organism: Sebastes umbrosus (assembly GCF_015220745.1). NCBI lineage: Eukaryota > Metazoa > Chordata > Actinopteri > Perciformes > Sebastidae > Sebastes > Sebastes umbrosus. Next base: position 5,603,390 of record NC_051287.1, on the reverse strand, counting down.
AAAGCATGTAAACATGTTCGAGTAGAAACCCAAAATACAAGCATGAACCTGAAAATTAGCATGATATGTCCCCTTTAAGAACATTTTTACTGATAATACTTCTGTACTTTTTTTTAAATTTTGAATGTAGGACTTGTATTTTTAGTTGTATTGATACTTTTATTTGAGTAAAGGATCTGAGTACTTCTTCCATCACTGCAGGATACTGGGAGGAGGTATGATAACTGAGGCAGGTCCTGCAATATTACCTGATCTTGTGGCCCTGTTTCGGGCCATGTCAATAGGGGCCCCAACAGCAAATTTGCCCCATGGGACCCCCTTAATCTAGCCATGTCACTGTATACACAGGAACAAATGCAAAAACTTGTTTCATTGAAACAAACTTTTTTGTTTATTTATTTATCTAGTTAGTTAGTTATGACCTTTAGACAAAGACAGACTTATTTTTAGTATCTTTGGTAGGGAGACAGACATTGAAACAACTACTGTGCAGGTCATACATGGTACTAGACCTCTCACTTACTGCACTGCAATAAGAGAAACCATCAGACAGTCATATCACACATAGGGTATGTGTATTCATCACTATGTGTTTTCAGCCAGCATGGCATTGCAGTGGCACTGCAGCTGTCGAGGGGGGGAAAGTGAGTGACTAACACTTGGCTCAGTGCGAAATATCTCAACAACTACTGTCAAGATTTCATTGGAATTTGATATCAATATTCATGGTCCCCAAGGGATCAGCCTTTTTGGTAACCTCCTGGGCTTTCATCAAGCGCCGTCATCATGCTGAAATTTCCACTTGTACACAAATCGCACCAGCCTTGAAGATCTTAAGTACAACTTAATTAAGATCAATCAATTAAATATGCACAGCCTCATCATACATCCAGGTAGTAACTCACTCATATCCCTTCCTTTTGTCTTTTCTTCATACATTGATCATACTTACTTGCATAATCTACTCAAAGCCTTTCTGCCCTCTAGTGGTTGTCAGAAGGAATGTCACTTTCTACAGACAACACACTTATTAGGTAGGATCCACCAACCACACCAAACAGTAGCATAATGCTGCCTAGCGGTGTAACAATAGTAACTTTTGACATTTGGAGATTTCTGCAAGAATTGCGTTTTTCGGCAATTAGATGGCGAGCACTTCTGTTGTGTAAACTGCTCATAAACCCCCTTATTGTCAATCTACTGAGGAAAGCCATCCATCCTCTGAATGCTCTAGGTCTGTAGTTTGTGGCTGTAAAGTTTCATGAGGCTGTGATTATCCTAGAGGTAGCCACAGGTCTAAAATTGGTCTCACTACAATGAAATGGCTACTATTTGGACTAACATCATCACACATGGATACAGTTGGGCTCATTGGATCCACGAGAGTCTCAGCTTTACAGTGATACCCAATTTATGTAATTCAAGACTGTTTAGGGACCCCAGTATGCAGAAATATTCAAATACATCATTATAGAATAGGCAAAAAATAACATTTATATTGCATGAAAATAACTGCATGTGATTATCATAAAGTGGACATATCTGGATACCCATAGAACCCATTTTCATTCACATCTCTTGAGGTCAGAGGTCAAGGGACCCCTTTGAAAATGGCCATGCCAGTTTTTTTCTCATCAAAATTTTACCTAAAGGTGTGATAGAAAATAGTCCTGTTTTTTATTTATTTGTATACATATTATTTCAAATTTGTATATATATTATTTCAAATGACTCAAATATTTAAAATATTATATCAAATGTCTTTATTGTTCCATTCTCTCCCTCCTGAAATAAGAAATGCTTCATCCCTGGACATTTTCAAAAAACACCTCAAGCACCACCTGTTCATCAAGGCCTATGATCTCAGCTGACTCTTCCTACACATCACTCTTTTAATTACTTAGCTATAGTTTCTCCTCTGTGTTATTTATTAGTATGATTTTGTGTGCCCCCTTTGTAAAGCATCCTTGGGTTTCTGAAAGGCGCTATATAAGTCCAATTTATTATTATTATTATTATTATTATTATATTATTATTATTATTATTATTATTATTATTATTATTATTATATGAAATAGCTATGGTGTGAAAAAGTTATGTTTATAAGCTAATAACCAGTGCTTTGCCTATGGAAATTTAACTTAATTGGGATTTTTATCAACAGAGCAGTCACAAGTTGTCAGTGTGGCTCCAACCAGCTGCTGTGTGTCTGCATGGTCTGCTCTGTTGTTGTGAAGACGGAAGTGAGAGGTGGACTTCCCTCTCTGGACAATAATTCACTCCGTTCTGGACCCAGTTAAAGGAAAACACCGACATCATCATGTCTACTGCCTACAAGAACAGGTGGGACACATCTAAATCGTTTTGTTTTGCATTGAATGCAACACAGAGACTGTCAAATATGCATGTTGTGTAGCAGCTGCATGTAGCACCCTAATGCTATTAATACCAGTCTTTTGAGCTAGCAGCTAACAGCAGCTAACTGTGAGCTAACAGAAGCTTTAAGCTTAGCAACACTTGAGGAACACATTATATGACTTCACTGTTATTGTGCATTAAGATGCCTTTGTGTGGCTTTACACGTTAATTAGATAATACAGCTAAAACTTCATCGTGCTAGGAAGCTATGCTAGCTTCAATGTTAGCTGCTAGCATATCAGCTGACTTCCTTCAAGCCTCAACTGGCTAACAATTAGCATCCAGCTAAGCTAGCTGTTAGCATCCAGCTAAGCTAACTGTTAGCCATCATGACACCAAAATTAGAAACACATGAAATAATAAAACACATACAATATTCACATATACACAAAAAAACATTAATAAAATTAAATTAAAAAAAATAAAGTAGTAAAAAAAAAAATGTTTTTAATAAAAATAAATAAATAAATAATAGAGATTAAAAAAAAATAACAACACCAATCCAGCTAGGTAGCTAAGCTAGCTTCCATGTTAGCTGCTAGCACATCAGCTGACTTCCTTCAAGCCCCAACTGGCTAACAATTAGCATCCAGCTAAGCTAACTGTTAGCATCCAGCTAACTGTTAGCATCCAGCTAACTGTTAGCTATATCTGCTGACAGGGTGAAAACATATGCGACTTATTTCCAGATAAACCTTCCTCCTGACGTTGAAACAACTATAATGACTTGTCCAGACAATGTTTACTTGGAAAAACACCTTGGCCTCAGTTTAGAGACACTAAAAAAGACATTACTTTTCATATTATTACCATTTTCTCTACCATAATGTATTTTAACCCACATTGTCAGCTGTTGTATGTAATAACTTCTAACATTGATCGATTGTATAATGAAAATAAGGCAAAGATGGTTTAAGGCAAATTAAGTTTATTTAAATAAATTATATTATTGATTATTATTATAATATTATTAATAAATTATATAATAAATACATGTATTATTATATATTATTTCTTTTTTCTTTTTTTAAACTTTTTTTAAACTTTTTACTTTTTTAATTTTATTCTATTTTTCTTTTTATTATTTTGCTTTTTATCATTATCATTATTATTATTATTATTATTATTATTATTTATTTTCTTAATTTTATTTCAATTTTGAATGCTGAAGTTGTTTTCTCAAGTGTACTTAGTGTGTTCGTCTCTAAGCTCAACTACTTAAAAATTGGTTTATAAACTATTGTAATTACGAACTGTAAATTGCATATATGAAAACAACCTCGAAAAAATAAAGTATAAAAAAAAACAATAAAAAATGTATCATTTCGTCTAATCCTCGGCAAGAAAACAAATAAGCATATTAACCAAAAATGTTTTTTAAATTTAACGAAACTAAAGATTTCTGACTTTATACCAGAGAAAGCATCTTTTCCTGTAGATGTGTTAACAGTTATGACTTAACGTTATGTTCATAATAGTATAAGAGCTATTTTGTGATTCATTGGTTCTAACCTTGTCTTGTTTCTTATTTCAGAATACAAGAATTCAAAGAAACCTTGAGTGAAGAAAACCTAAACTTGGAGACACTGAGGGAGCTGTGCTTCAATGGTCATTTTCACACCTTGATGTCTTTTTATGCTGATACAGATAACGTTAGTGTAGATATTTTATTGTTCTGTATTTGACCATCCTTTTTTCTTTATTCAACTCAGGAATCCCGTTTGAAGGAGGCATACGAGCGCTTTGCTGGAAAGTAAGTTGCCCTGTCTCTGTGTTGTTGTTTCAGTAAACTTTTGAGCATGACGCATTGTGCCTCATTCAAGAACATTTTTGTATTCTTATCCTAAACCTCTGGAGCTTTTTTCCTTGACTTTTAACCATAAAACATACCGGTAATTCAAAATGAAGAGAAGATGATTATGGAAAATGTTGGGAATAGCTATAATTTGTACTCAACAACAAATGTCTCAAATTATAGACACTAGTCATGAGATCTGGGTTATAAATAAGTTGTGACATGTCAAGATTTCCATAAGACTGAAGTGGGACAGATAATGTAACTATATGGACTGGCAAAATGTTCTGATCTGCGAACATGTCTCATGTGATGTCATGTTTTACTCTCTTTTCAGATCCTTCTCAATTATCTACCTCTCGATCAGACATTATGGGAGTCTTTCCTAAAAAAGCAGAGGTAAGGAGACCATGTTAAAACTTCATCAAAGAGCATGTTGATTTTATTTGGAGATTACTTTTTTTTATGTCACTAGGCAACCACAATTTCAGCTGCTAGCATAGCTCATGAGATGACATTAGCTAATGTCGTTAGCTGACTAGCACCCATTTCACCTGTGACTCACCAGGCAGATGCTGTTTATTATGGTGGTCTCTCATGGTGAAGCTAGCTGGGTTTTCACCACAGTTTTTCAGATTTTGCAGTAAAGAAAACACAATGACAGGACAATTTAGAATATTATATTATTATTTAATTATTTTTTTCAATGTAATTTTTTTGTCCAGTCTATAAAATATCAGAAAATTGTGGGAAAATGGCCATTACAATGTCCTCGAAGCCCCAGATGACATCTTCATGTGTCAACAACCCAAACCCCAAAATATTCTATTTAAAATAATATAAATTCTCACATGTTTGAAGCTGAAAACTGAATGTTTTGTGTTTTTGCTTGATAACTAAAGGTTACTGAATTATTAAAATATTTGGTGATTCATTTTCTGTCAACTGAATAATAAACTAGTTGTCTCAGCACTACTGCTAATGGGTATTTTTTTTAATCCAGTATAAGCCTGGACATGAACAAAAAACTCTCAAGGTATATTTTAAGTTTTCACCACTTTCTTCTATTTTGTGTCTCTGTTAGGGAGGTGTACACCCAGTTCCTAAAAGAAATGATCATCCAGCCTGGTATTGCCAAAGCCAACATGGGCCTTTCCAGAGAAGATGTGACTATGGAGGACCATGTGAGTCTAGTCTCCCTCCTTTTGGTGTTATTTTTTCACAGCAGTGTTTAACTGAAATGAGGCCTGATTCAATGAATATGCTGGGGTAGACTGTGCTTATTAAAAAAGCCTTACGCTTGGGCCAGACTGCCCGCATGAGCAGTGCATGACGGCTGTCTTGCTGAAATGCTGCGTGTCAACCAGCTGCTGTTGTTATCTACCCATGTCCACTAGGGACTGTACATGCCCAATGTACATATGTTTATATGTGTGTTTTATTTGATTTTTTTCAGCCTCTAAATCCGAACCCAGATAGCAGGTGGAATAACTACTTCAAAGATAATGAGATTCTACTACAAATTGACAAGGATGTAAGGTATGACTTTTGAAAAACTATTTCTACATCTATTAGTTTGTTCTTGATAGTATGTGAATGTGACAATAACCAAAGCCTGTCATTGTGTAAATCATTGTGACATTTCAGGTCAAATGTGACAGGGGTGTTTGTTTGAATGTTTGCAGGCGGCTGTACCCAGACATGGCGTTCTTTCAGCGTCCGACAGAATACCCTTGCCAACTTATCTTGGACCCTCAGAATGATTATGAGACGCTGCGTCGACGAGTCGAACAAACCACACTGAAAGCACAAACAGTAAACCGCAACCGCAGTGGAGTCACCAATGTAAGTGACTATTAATGTGTCTGTAATAATGTATAAATCCCAGAATAGCCCATGAAATAAGGAATAATTTCACAACATTATTCCTTCCGAAGCTTCGAATACCTTCGAATATTTCTCGCTGAAGCTTCGAAGCCCAAAAGATGGTATTCGGGACAGCCCTAACTGTAACTGAATCTTCTCTCCCAGGTCAGCTCTCCTGGAAAGTCGTTGAACCTATATCCGTCTAACGAATATGAGGTACTGCCCAATGGGAGTGAAGCGCACTGGGAGGTGGTGGAGCGGATCCTCTTCATCTATGCCAAACTCAACCCTGGGATTGCCTACGTACAGGGCATGAATGAGATTGTTGGGCCAATTTACTACACCTTTGCCACGGACCCCAACAGCGAATGGAAAGGTTGGTAACATTGCAATTTTAAAGTTGAGATTTTTCACACATAAAATACTGTATGAATATAAGCTCTCTGTGATTCCTGTTCAGAACACGCTGAAGCAGATACATTCTTCTGTTTCACCAACCTGATGTCGGAGAACAGAGACAACTTCATCAAGAGCCTGGATGACTCTCAGTGCGGCATCACCTACAAGATGGAGAGTGTGTACTCCATGCTCAAAGACAAAGACCTGGAGCTCTATCTCAAGCTGGTATGGTCCTACTTCCTGCTCATACTTCCTTTTAAGGGGTTATAGGGATGTTTTCAACTGCTCTCTAGGGCTTCCCTGTAAAAATCAGTGATTTGAATCTGCAACGGAGAAGCCGCCAATTCAAACTGCATGTTGTTAAAGCTGCAGTGGGTAGAAATGGAGCAAATACGATTTAAAAAAAGTTATTTTTATAAAAAGGTCACTATATCCTGACAGTAGTGCATGAGACACGTAAATGGTCAAATTATTCCGCCACAGGCTAGATTCTCTAAAGCCTGAAAACAGAGCCATGAGGAAGTGCAGAAGATCTCTCAGAACACTTGAATTATAATATGCTGAAAGGTTATTGTGGAGTTTTTGACCAATGATGCCAAAAAATTGTTGCCTACTGAAGCGTTAAAGGATGGGTTCACGAGCCGGTCTTGAAACAACAATGATATGATGTATCTCTTTTTTTTTTGTCCACACAGGAAGAGCAGAACATCAAACCCCAGTATTTCACATTCCGCTGGCTGACCCTGTTGCTATCTCAGGAGTTCCTCCTGCCAGACGTCATCCGCATCTGGGACACCCTGTTTTCTGACCAGGACAGATTCCACTTCCTCATCCTGGTGTGCTGCGCCATGCTCATGTGAGATTTTCACATTACTCTCCCTGCACTGCTACAGCATTGATTGATTTGACCTCTGAGTCTTCATGTGAATCGTGGTTTCTGTTGCCTGTTCACAGACTCATCCGAGAGAATTTACTGGCAGGAGACTTCACAGTGAATATGAGATTACTGCAGGTAAGGCTTTTTATAATACGCCGTGAAGTTTCATATTTAGACATATGATGTTTTTACCGCAACTGACTCATTCCCAAGTGATTTTATTACTTTTTTGTTATTTTAATTCTTCTTTCACTGATGTTCCTTTCAGGATTACCCCATCTCAGATGTCCACACCATCCTGACCAAGGCCAAAGATCTGCGGGATAACGCCTAACCTGTTCACTCTTTTTCCTCCTGCCTTTTCTGCTCAGACATGGTAGGTGAGAGTTTAAACATTACAAAACATTGTCGTGTCAAACATGTAGCGTGGGAGGACTTGATCAATGAAGAGCTCGGACAGATGTGTTGAGAAAACCCCAGCATACTGCTTCTGACGATCGGTCGGCAGGGACTGCCGTGGAACCTTTGAAACTTTTCCTTTCTTAAGTGAGGAGGAGATGCCACTTGCTTCTTGATGCATTATGGGAAAAGGCTACCTTTAGTACGTGGTCGTCCTCCTCTCACAGCCATCTCTCCCGTGGAGACTTGTCGTGCTCAAATAATGATGATTGCACAGGACACCTGAGGGAGAGGGAGCCGCGTTAATCCGACACTACAGATCTTAGTTTGTCCTGAAAACGTACCAGAAATGTTTAACAACAGAGCCAAGAATTCCCACTGCGACCACTTATGAAGTCAGAATGAGCAAATGTTTCATTGGGTTGAGCAATAGTGCATGTTTGTTCTTTAAGGTTTTTTTTTTTATTTTTAGAAGTTGAATGTTTTTAATGTAAGAAACATGTTTGCCTTATCTGTTTTAATCATGTGAAACAGGAGACAGTATTTCTGGGTACATTCTCTGTCTGTATAAATCTGAAGTAATGGGCCTATTGAATCTTCTGAAAATAATTATTTCTTGAGCATTATGTCTCAACACAATGCCTTTTGTCCCGTTGGAAATGTAATATCATGGATTTCCTTGTAAAATCAGATTACTTTGAAAGAACCATCAGAGGAAGTTGTGGCGCTTTTCACACTGAACATTATTTGCTCGATAGTAGCTTCATTACAGTACTTTATACCGTGGCTACGGTGAATCATTCGTTGTGATTGACCATTGACCAGGGTCTGAAATTAGCACCCGCCAAATGCCGGTAAATTGTTGGCAGTGGCGGGTAAAATCGTCAAGCCATCCGCCACTTTGGCAGAGAGGGAAAACACTAGAGATGGGAATAGAGGACCGGTTCCCGTTTAGAACGGATTCTTAGTTGTCTGATTCCTCGGCATCTCATGCCTCCGTGACTATCGATTCTCTGTATGCTTTCCGACAGTTAATCACGCACAATAACGCATACAATGTTATTTACCATGTATATAATGATTTTTTGTGTAAAAGATATCGAACATTGAATGACAACAGATTTAAAATGTTATTCCTTCATTGAGTGCAGAGATTTCAAAAGTGGCAGATAAAATTTCTGAGTGGCAAACAAAAAAAAAATACTTACCGGCTACAGTGGCAGGAAGATATCCTCTAGTGATTCTTCACTTATTGGAGAAGGAAAGTAACATTTATTTTGTGGCTAACAAAGATGTTACTACCACAAAATTCAATTTAATCGAAGGTGTCGAGTAAAATATTTGATCACTAGCAAGTGGAAATGGCCTAAGCTAGATAATTCTCTTTGCCATGTGCTACTATAAAAAAATAACACACCGAACAGAGGCTGAACCCTCATTGAAGGTTATTTTCTAATAACTGTACAGCATGTCGTGCATTATTAAATACTTGAGACAGCGAACTGAAGCAGCAGGGTGTGTACAGGGACTAGAAAAGGTTTTTGCCTCAGCAAAATGTCTGTTCTTTTGCTGTTTAGCCAGCTGCGTTTGATGGAACAAAATAGATGAAAAGACCTAAGCAGTAACGTTAAGTGCTAAAAAGCCTCTTAATTAACTTGATAGTTAGTATGAAACCTTTTGCTCTATCCCCTTTTATCTGGTAGCTTCTGCAGCCAAAGTTTAACAGTGGAGTGACAGCAAGCTGAACAACATTGCAATTGCTCTAAACTACCGCCGTTTTTAAGGAAATAAAAGCCTTGTTAAGTTAATAGCTAAGCTCCTCCAGGGTTAATGGTTCAGGTTAACCTTCGGTTCAGTCTGATAATGTTCAGTGTGAACACTTGATTCCCATCTCTTATAGGGTTTGTGTTGTGCACATACTATATGATCATATGGACAGATCATGGCTTGATTATAATTTGAATGTAAATGTGTATCTGCAAATCTAAAATCTGCCTCTGCGGTAATATCCAGCCACAAGCTTGTGACATGTTAATAAGGTTAATCTGTGGGGATACAGATGAGAAGTCCTCTCAGAAAACTGTTTAAAAGCTCAAAATATGATGATACTTTGGCTTATTGAATCACTTCATGCACACTCATATGAAGGCACTCTCTGTGGATTGGTGATGAAATGCATTCCCACATTAATATGAATATGAATGGATGAAACAAATTCTTGCTGAAGAGGTCGGTGTCATCTTGTACAAAGTGCAGGATTTTCAAATATGAGCTTTCGTATACACGCTCCAAATGGTAACAACACACCTTTTCCAGGGCAATGGAAGTATTTCTGTCATTCTTATTCATCTTTTTATTGGCACTCCTTAGAAATTGAATGGAGCATTAAAAACTGTGTGCAACTGAAGATGGAATCGAATCTTACTTGACCTATCTAATCAAAACACACTATTGTAATGTACTCTTTAATACTGTGTGTGGGTTGTGTGTGTGTGTGTGTGTGTGTGTGGAAGCTCTGTTAACTTTTAACAAATAGTATGGAACAATACAGTGCTTCTCAAATGTGTTAATAAGCTGCTCAAAGGACACATTTATATGTGTCAGAAGTGCTCTTCCATAACAACTGAAAAGGATATTCTTCTAAGTTGTGTCAAGCTTATTTTTGGATAAAAGGCATGGAGATCCACTGTGGCTCCAGAGGCCTGTACTACGAAGCGAGTTCAGCATACCCGGGGTATCTTCTCTTTATCAGGGTTTCTCAATCTGCATCCCCAACTCTGGCGGTGTGAAACGGACTTGGGAGCGAGTAAAAATATAAATATACAAACATAATTCAAAGAGGTAAGCGAGCACAGCATACAGCCAGCTGTCCTTCCTGCATTTGCCAGTTTAAACTGTGTTGCTTTTAGCCTGGATTTTGAGTTAAACTTCTTCGCGTTAGTATAATATTATCATACGATCTGCGCACCAAGCTCTGATCTTTTGCTTTTATACGTCTCTTATCTGGAACATAACCTGCTCCGGATCAGGTTAGGTGTTCAGCATAAGTTGCCATGGCGATCTACCCCGGTAAGAAGTGATCCACCGTCGTAGGACCAAAAGAATCCTGATAAATCTATAACTCTGTTAAAAAAATATTACTTCTTGAATGATCCCTTTTAAACCACCGTGAGACAGACATGTCGTGTGAAAGAGAGGAGGGCAGATTCAAATACAATCATTAAAAATTTGCGGCTAAAACCTCATACCACCACAAATAAGACCTGCTCCATGCACCGTTTCCTCTTACTTCACACCGCCGAAGGAAAAATGGTGCCTTCAAATGGGGTCGTGTTACCGTGTTTACGAGAAGAGTCCATATGAACGCCCGCCCTCTTGTGGTATTTACGACCTCGTAAGTGGAAAGTTTCTGAAAGATCCGAGTTCACGACATGTGACGTGTTTGTTGACGTTGTTAGAAATGGCGGAGGCCATGGAAGTTAATTTTTCGGTACAAATGTTGTTTTTCTTTGTAATTTTATAATATGTCTGAAGAAAATGTTGATATTCCCAACTGCCTCATCTTTTTCCTCTGTCATTATGTCTTTGCATTTACTGCGTTATGTTACCTGCTTGCTAGCTTGCTAAATTGTTAGCCTCTGTGGCTTCTAGACGCTGACGTTAACATTGCCGTTGCTTAGCAGCGGTGTTCTCACGACTTAACCACTTGAACACCAAGCATATCATGTACACGACTTCCCATGTTGTAAACACGAGCTCACGAGTCTCATTTGAAGGCACCAAAAAGAATCAATCCTAAACCTCGACCTTATCAAGTGAACTTTAGCTGGATATCTACCGGTATATCCAACCACTTAGAAATGTCCAGAATAGTGTGTTCAGTTTGAAAGAGCAGGAAAGAGCAAACATCCTAAGACCAAAACAAAAAGACATTTTGCATTTGAAAGTATTTTTTATCACGTGCAAAAATGTTGGGTGAATATTTTTTTTGAGGGAATGTTACTAATCGATGGCATACACATGTTCCTCTTTTTAATGTGTATTTATTTCTATCCTGATGGCTTTGTGTGTGTGTGTGTGTGCGTGCGTGTGTATGCGTGTGTGCGTGTGTCAGGGGAGTGATGTTCACTATATTCTTTGTCTTATGTCAGTTATTTGCATGGTTCCAATTTTGTAAGCACATTTTTGTAATGTCTCCAGTGTTAAAGACTTGTATATATATGTTTTTACATGTTTGCAGACGTGCATTAAAATGAATGATGGTATAAATAAAACATCTTTCTTTGTTATGTGGTGTAATTAAAACCAATTGTTACTGACCAGCAACAACCTGAGAGGAACTCCTCCTGTCTCAGTGGTTTGAATTGATATTTGGAAAAAATGCCTCATGAAATATACTGTTCCAGGATAGTTTGAATTAAATCATGTATAAATGTATCTACAGGGATTGTCGTGCATGTTTTTAATCTTTTTTTATGACCTTAGATGTCTTATTCTTGGAACTTTTCACAGCAAACATTAATGACAACTAATGACGAATCAATCACAAATCGAATCCTGTTTATTTGTCACATAGGCTACACAATATGCACAGTACAAAGTTAATGAAATGCTTTGTATGGAGGACGAAACCTGAAAAAATAAATACATAAATAAATAAAAGTGTAGATAAATAAATAAATAGTGAAATTAATATAAAAATAAATAAATAAAGGAGCAAATTAAATAGAAATATCAATTTATGTCACATTTTATCAATCAATGAATGGCTACATTTATTTTTTATTTTTTCTACGTTTATTGACATTTATTTTTATTGAGTTATTTATTTATTTTTTATATTTATTGTTTCTTTTTGTAAAATAGAATATTTTACGTAAAGAAACATGCATAGCAGGTGGGTGTGTTTTTCTCTTTGTCAAAAAGAGAAAGAGGAGAACAGTTAAATTCAAGCAATACGTTTATAAAAGTGCCGACATACAATAATGGGAACTAAAATGATATCTTTTGACTATCCATAAAGAAAAACATAAAGCAGCATCGTGTGCGTTTTCTATGAAATGAGAAAATAATGCACTCATGGATGAGGGGCAAAATCATGGATACAATATCTTAAGTAATAAATATGTTTTTCCTAGGTTATTCCAAAGTTCAAGTTCAAGTTTTATCTCCGTTGGGACAGTCAACACTCAGTCAGTAGATCTATCCCTTCTAGTGTAGAAGATAGCTCAGACTGGCAGTGAGTGGTAATTGGAGAGGAAAGAGTTCTGTTTAAATCCATTTGACTTCAGAGCGGTAAGTACTGCATGCTCTGTGTAGTATAATAGATGAGTAGTACAAACTGTCTGTGCTGACTTAGCAGCTATGATAGTTATCATGAGTCATGAGCTCATAGTTAGGTGACAGTTTTACAGTGTTGAATATTAATTAATTGTTTTGAATTGTAATTACCTACAGGGTCATTACCGCCTACTGAGGTATTCATTTACTTTTATTTAACCTTCTGACCCGCAACTGACTTTGCCGTCTTTCAGAGGCTTTAGCAGGTTCAATTTAGAGCTAGATTGAAGTTATCGATATCTAATGAAACTAACTAAACCTAAGGAATTTTCTCCTATTCTACAGTGATGTAAACCCCATAGTAGACATTTCATTGTAGTGAGACCAGTTTTTTTTTAAACTTGACCTCTCTGTATAAAATGACCTGTGGTGACCTCTAGGATAATCACAGCCTCATGAAACTTTACAGCCACAAACTAGAGACCTAGAGCATTCAGAGGATGGATGGCTTTCCTAGGTAGATTGACAATAATGGGGTTTCTGAGCAGTTTCTAGAACAGATGTGTTTGCTATCCAATCGCCGAAAAATGCAATTCTTGCAGAAATCTCAAAATATCAAAAGTTGCATGGCTTTTTCTATGGTGTTCCTCAAGGTCTTGGTGTCTTAATGTGGTATTTTGGAGGGATTATTGGTCATTTTTATCAATTCTTGAGTGGTAAAAAAAAAAATGGTTAAATTTAGCACCAAATCTGTGTAACAAATGATATCAACCCAAAAATTGCTGCAACAACTTATGAGACATAAAAGAGCATGGAGATGACCATCATATACATCAATCATAATGTTCTAAACCCTTATACAATTCATTTTAATTAATTAATTCATGTTTATTTCTGATTTATGACTAGAACGACTTGACACACAGTGCTGAGCTGCATCTCAAATTAATCTTCAGGTTCCCAGCTTTCAGATGATGTACACCACTTCTATGTGACATCTACTGCTGACCTGCTATCTCCCCCTAAAGACCCCTTGTACCCCCCTAAAAAAAGACAAAAACGGGTCTATTGTGGGTCTCAGGGTTAACAGATATAATCTTATTATATCACATATTCCTATTATCTAATGTGATGTGATCCACTCCGTGTTTTTCGTCTCCCTTTATCAGCTGACCTGGTATCTTCTGACTCTTCCCTCCTTCCATAGGCCGTGCACATAAACAGGAAGTCTATCTGGTTTAGCAGCCAGCAGCGCTGTGAGTAAATTAATTCAAATCACTACCAGCGAAGTTTAGAACAATATGAAGACAATCTGAGCCAAGAAAGAAGAACTTCTCCTTGTTGTGAGAGGTTTGGGCCCATAAATCACCACAGCTCCGTGAGGTAAACAGGCTCTGCAAAAAGCATTAACCCACACCTGCTGCACGATCCAGGTATGAACCGAGACAGGTGTATATAATATATAATAATAATACATTATTTCACCGTGCATTCACAGTAAATCAATGCAATATGTGCTATGTATATATATAGAAAAAAGGCCAGTGCAATATTTGTATAGTATGCAACCTCTACTGCTCCCATATATATATATATATATATATATATATTGTCTCTTACCATATGTACTTCCTTATTATATTACTCCTATGTATTACATATTATATTATATATTATATTACTACTATATTACTTATTCTAACTATATAGTACTTATTTTTATTTTATTAATTTTTGCTCCTTAACTTACTTTTTTCTTAATGGAGCTTCCCAGCAATAAGTATTTCACACGATTGTACTTACAATACAAAGGTATTGTGAAATGACAGCTGTATACTGTGACCTCACAGTAGTTATGCCAGTATATTACTGTGATTTAGCAGTATGCTGCTTTAGAACTACTATATTTAACTTTAACTTCACAGTAAAGGTCTAACAGATTAATGCAATTTAGCAGTATGCTGCTGTAGAATTACTGTATTTAACTGTAACTTCACAATAAATGTTTAGATTACTGTGATTTAGCAGTATGCTGCTGTAGAATTACTGTATTTAACTGTAACTTCACAATAAATGTTTAGATTACTGTGATTTAGCAGTATGCTGCTGTAGAATTACATTGTAAACTGTAAAATATTTGACTGTAAATTACTGGCCAGTACTGTGCTGTAAATGTACACTTAAAAAACATTATAAAATACTGAAAAACAGTTTTATCTGTTAACCTATCAATAACTTAAAACATTGAAAAATAGGTTAAATTCAAATGAACACAAAAATATGATCAACTTTACACATTTATTTAGCATGTAGAGAAACCTCTCTTCTGATGAATTCACAGTAGCTTTGCAGTAATCCCGGCTGTAATAGCCATGCCTCGCATTCATTTCACAATAAAATTATTAATATTATATTGTGAATATCACAGTTAAAGGCCTGTGATTTAATTATATTGTAAATTATTGTGTATTATTACAGTTGCATCTTGTGAAATCCTGGTAATAATTTACAGTTAATGATAAAATAACAGCTGTACAACTGGGCTTGGTTAAGGTTAATGTGTTAGTTAGTGAAGTTAGCAATAAACGACGAACAATGTGGCTGTGAGTTTTTGACTGTCGTCTTCTGCTACGCTCTCCGAGCTACCTCAACCATCACACACGGACCCAAACTGTTACAGGTAGTAGTAGATGATGCAGGCTGAGGGAAAGTACACCAAACGTCAGTAGCATGTCACTGATCTCATAACATAGGTGTGTATATACAGTAAGATCCAGGTCTCCATTCTCAGGTTTGTCCGATGCAGTACTGCAGTACTCGGGGTGGGGTCCGTGGATGGGACTTCCGGGATGTGCTGCTCTCAGGTTACGCTCCAGACGGGGGGATGTTCATGCCAGAGAGCGTACCTGTGCTGAGCCCAGACACCTTGAGGGCCTGGAGGGGGCTGACCTACACCAAACTGGTGGTAGAAGTCGCCTCACTGTTCATCCCCACTCAGCTGATCCCCAGAGAGGACCTAGAGGGTGAGCGGGTGAAATATTCACTGTTATCATAACTTGTTGCTGAGCTGATAACACCAAGAACATGATTTTGTCCTTTTCCCCTGTTCCCAGTCCTGGTGGGTGAAGCCCTGTCTGGTTTCTCAGTGCCTGAGGTGGTGACAATCGCCCGGCTGAAGGACGGTCTGTCAGTCCTGGAGCTCTTCCATGGAGACACCTTAGCCTTCAAGGACCTGGCCATGACCTGCACTGTGCGCTTCCTCGACTACTTCCTGCGAAAACAGAATCGCAGAGCTACTGTTGTTGTTGGTAAGACCTAACACCTATAATGTTATGTGATAACACTAAGGATCTAGTTTTTTTTTACGTAAGCTGCCCGGGGCCTGTGTGTTAGTAACCTTTAGTCCCCTCTTACTTTATCTGTGATCATCATTTTAAATGGCAGTAAGGCCAATCACACAGCAAAGCTGCCATTAACCTGTATTTGTGTTGACATTGTAAGACAACATCGCGGTCATATAATGAGGATTTTATCACTGCAGCGCTGCAGCTCGGTGATAACCGCTGGTTAAAAAATTGTGTTTATGAGCGACGACTAGGCTATATAACTACAGTATTTCATACTTGTGCAGTTGTCTGAAAAAGGAACAGAAAAATCGGTAAATGAGACCAACTGTATGGTGAAAGAAGTTGTAGTTTTATTGCCTAAACCTAATGAAGTTGTAGTTTTATTGCTTAAACCTAAAGAAGTTGTAGTTTTATTGCCTAAACCTAAAGAAGTTGTAGTTTTGTTGCTTAAACCTAAAGAAGTTGTAGTTTCGTTGCCTAACCCTAAAGAAGCCTTTTTCGTTTGTGTTCAAAACGTGACATTTCATTCATTTTTACAACATCTTAGAATGTGTTACTTTTAAGTTTCACTTTAATTTTTACAACTTAGTAGCTACTGACCCACATCTATGGTGCTTATAGTGACTGATAATGCCTATTTAATGGCCTGATAACAGTCGAATCGAGTGGAAAAGGAAGCATAATATTCATCAGCAGTCAGGTGAAGGTAAAGATCCTTTGCTTTGACGCAACACTGTGATTATCATTAACAAGCACATTCATGCTCTCTAGAGAAAGCAAGAAGCACCAAGTCTATAGTAGCATAGATGATACATGTAATGAATCTGAATCAGCCAGCTTGTGGTTTTCCTCTCCAGGTACATCAGGGGACACAGGTGGCTCAGCCATCCAGAGCGCCAAAGGTCTCGGTGGGTTTGATGTGGTGGTGATTTACCCCCGAGGACGCATCACTCCAGTCCAAGAGAAACACATGATCACCTGCCTGGAGGATAATATCCATGTGTTTGCAGGTAAACCTAAAGAGGCTAAAAGGACTGACGGCTGTTCTTTCACAATCAAACAATCACAATCAAACGATGTGTGTTTTTTTTTAACTCTGCAGCAGACGGCAGCTCAGATGACATAGATCAGCCTCTGCGCCGTCTCTTCGCCGACCAGGAGCTGGTCAAGTCTCACGGTCTCATGAGCCTTAACTCAGTCAACTGGTCTAGAGTCATGGTCCAGCTGGCTCACTTCATCTATGCTTACCTGGAGCTCAGCGGTATGGAGCAGGCCGAGGCTGACGGAGACCTGCCTGTGCTGGAGGTGGTGGTGCCAACTGGAGGGGCGGGAAATATTGCAGGTGGGTTGATTACTACTAGTAGGTTTAGTTTTAGGGCTAGAGTGAAGCTACAGATCATCACATCATATGAAACTAGAAAATCTAAGTCGGGAAGGAGACTAAATAACGCTCCAAAGTTGGGCTAAATTTTAGCGAGGAAAAACTGGCATGGCCATTTTCAAAGGGGTCCCTTGACCTCTGACTTCAAGTGAAATAAAGTGGGCATGTCTGTAAAGGGGAGACTCGTGAGTACCCAAATTATCATACAGTGCTTCTCATGACAAGGGTTTGTCCCTCTCTCCCTGTCTGTCTGTCTGTCTGTCTGTCTGTCTGTCTGTCTGTGTGTGTCTCAGCTGGCTACATAGTAAAGCAGATGGGATTGCCCTTGAAGCTGGTGGCCATGGTGAATTCTAATGACATCGTGCACAGGACGGTAACCACTGGGGACTTTTCCATGGCAGCTAATGTCACACAAACTTTGGCCTCTGCCATAGACATCCAGGTAACAGAGCTACACAGCCCACAGCTACGACTCAGTCAGTCAGGTATTATTTTAAATGTCCAGCATGTGTGTAAAAGCTATAAAAGTTGTATTGACATGTTTGGTCACTCCTTGACTTCTGGCGTCTAGGACCCGTACAACATGGAGCGAGTGTTCTGGCTGCTGCTGGGCAAAGATGGTGCTTCAGTGAAGAACATGATGGAGGAGTTTCAACAATCTCACAGACACTCTCTGCCGGACAACCACCGCAAACTAGTACCAATCATAAACTACATCTGTATACTGTATTCAGGCATGCTTATCTCCTATTTGTCTAGTGAGACCAACCCCCCATCTAACACTCTGGTACCTTTGTGATTGTTCCCTCTGTTTTACTTCTAGTTATCACAAGTTTTATCAACTGGAACAGTGACCGATGAAGGGATCCTGGAGATCATGAGGAGATGCTGGGAGGAAAACCAGTATGTCCTGTGTCCACACACAGCTGTGGCTGTATGGCATCATTACCACTGTCCTCACAGCCCCGGGATCAACAGGTCAAGCATACTGTATTCATCCTATGTAGCCATATTCGCACAAGACATTTCTGACTTTACTGCAAGACATGAACTAGCAGGGTGTCTGAGGTCGTCTAGCCTCGAGGAGGACATTAACTGAAAGAAAGAACGATCTAAACAAGAGAAAAGGACCAGAAGAAGAAACAAGCCTTTTAGAAAAGCTCCAAAACACAACTAATTATTAAATATTTCAGACCAGTCACACAACAGAAGCAGCCATCCTAGGAGCTTTGTGAGGCTGTACTTACACCATAGACATATATACATGAGAAAATCGTCTGTCGCTTGCAATATCAGACACATTGTTTTTAATACATATCGTACATTTCATGTTTTAAACACGATATCATGTTAGATATGAACATCAATAATCTAACATTATCTTATATCGATTAGCTAACAATAATGAACGTTAGCTAGCTCTTATCTGATGTTACGGAAGCAAATGTTTTGTAAAGATTTAACGTTAACTTGAACAGTTATACAAATAATGTGAAAAATGCTTGAAGGAAAATGTTATATGATAGTAATAGTTTTTAATAACCTAATAATACCTAATAATTGATTGAATCCCATCATCTATCGAAGGACAGACCGGTGATCCATTAACCGGAAGCAGTGACGTTAACGTATTTATCAGTTTTTCACCAAAATCTTTGGGAAAAGAAAAAACGTTAACTTAACGTTACTCCTCGTGAATCATAAACGTTTGAATATAAAACGACGCATTGAAATTGGTTGAGAAATGTAGACGTTATAGTAATTTTTATCCAGAAAAACGGCAGCTCCCCGTTCACTTGTATAGGGTTACAAGCCACTTTTGCCTGGTCCAATATGGCGCCCACATTGACGTATGATCCAGGAGTCAATGCGGCGTCTATGTATATATATCTATGGTACTTACTGTAGGCACACCATGCTCACAATGTTTACCATACTCACTGTCTTTATTTACTGTGTTAGCATGCTAGAACTAGCAAAAAAAAAATTACAAAGTTGGCCAAATTGCTCTTTACTGGACTTACTGTAGCAGAGGTCTTATCCAGTTTTCCAAGTAATTACTGAAACTCTTTTTGCAGGTGTTACATTGCAACAGCATCTCCAGCCAAGTTTCAGGCAGCAGTGCAGAAGGCCGGCCTGACCTTTGACCTACCTGAGGCAGTGCTGGCGTTGGACAAGTTGGCCACCCGTTACCAGAACCTGGAACGGAGCGAGAACTGGTGCAAAGACTGGGAGGACAGTCTGAGAGAGAAACTCCAGTCTGTGAGTTCAGCCAGGAAGAACAAGGGGACTTATTACAGCTGATTAGGAAAGGTGTTATTATATATATTAAAATAGGGTTTTTACTTCAGAAAAGCTGATTTTAATCATTAAACTGTGTAATGGGTGAGGTCAGGTGACTCTGGCAGTGTGACAATGACCTATGCACTTCCTTATCTGGATGTAGTGAATTATGTTGATGGGAAAGGCCTCCTGTTGCCTCTTTGATGGACTTTGGTCTGCAGTGTCATACAAATTAAGTAATTATTGTTATGCAGCAACATTTCTGTCCCCATGAATTACTTCCTCATATTTTCTTTAAAATGTGTCAGATATTTATATCACATGTCTTAAATTAAAGATTAAGGTCTTCTTTATAACATAAACAAAGAATAATGCACATTAAAGATATAAATATAAAATAACATGTTTACTCTACTGAGCTTTTTTTGGTACGTGTGCTCGATTTTACCATGTCCCCAGAGCAAAGCAATCAACTTCTACAAGAACTATAAGACATAAAATTATAAAATATGTTTATAATATGTTATATACTGTATGTCATAGTGGAGGCTGGTCCATAGAGGCAAAGGAGGTTGCTCCTCCTCTATTTCTGAGAGGTAAGAGGGAGATCAAAGTATTAAAAAAAGTAATTAGCTAAAATAAACCATTACCAAATCTCAGTGTCATATTAGAATAGAATAGAATAGAATGCCTTATTTAATTAATGTTATATATACATATATTACATAAATTAAATAATATATATATAAAAAATATATATAAAAAATACATATATATACATATATAAATACATATTTATTTATACATATATATTTATTTATATATATCTTTTTATATATCTTTTTTTAATATATATATATATATAAATACATATATATTTATATATGTATATATTTTTTTTTATATATTTATATATATATATTTTTTTATATATATTTTTTATATATATATATATATATTAGTGGAGGCTGGTCCATAGAGGCTATTTTTGAAAGGAAAGAGAGATCAAAATATTAACCATTATCAAATCTCAGTGTCATGTTACCCTGTCAATCACTACATGCAGAAATTAAAAAAAGACATAAAGACCTTTACAGATTTGTCATTGATCATATATTTAAAGACATTATGGGAAATGTGATGTTTGGTTTCTTAAAATATATATATATATATATATATATACATATAAATATATATATATTTTTATATGACATATATTTATATTTATATATATAAATATATATATTTTAAAGAAAACATCAAATTTATTAAAAGAAATATACATATATATTTATATATAATATAAGAAATATTATTTATTTTAATAAATTTGATATGTTTTCTTGTGTTATGTTATCTTTTATTCATAAATATACATTTAACAATAAATACCTCATTGTGATGTTGAGCAATATGTGAAAAAACACTTTCTAATCCAGAACATCTGTCTGGTCTAACCACTCTGACCACATGGATTCCCCAAAACCAAAAAAAAATCTCCGTGTTTTCCGAGGAGCCCTGAACGCACCACGAGATCTGACAGCTCCCCAGACCAACATGGCGGCTGCTGCTAGCTGAGCTCGACCAGTCAACTGCTCCAGTCTTTTGTTGTTATTCTCACACAGCTGTCAGGAAACAAACCACATCCAAGGAGACACACTGGGAACGACTGTCGCAACGTGTTCCCCTCCACATTTCCTGGTTTTTATCCAGCTGTTGTCCGGTATGTGAATGTGAGTGGACTGACACTGGACTGAAGGCTTCTTCTGGTTTCCTCACCTTCTCTACCTACAGATATGTTTCACAGGTAAGACACACACCTGGTGACACAGTACACCTGTACTAGCTCATGTCTTTGTGTTTGTTTTATTTACGACTGTGTGACTTAGCAGACTTTAAATGGCACTCAGAGCTAAGAATATGCTCTCATAGTAATATTTACACTGCTTTTAAAACCCTCTGAGACCCACAATAGACCTGTTTTTGTCTTTTTTAGGGAGGTACAGGAGGTCTTTAGGGGGAGATAGCAGGTCAACAGTAGATGTCACATAGAAGTGGTGTACATCATCTGAAAGCTGGGAACCTGGAGATTAATTTGAGATGCTGCTCAGCACTGTGTGGCAAGTTGTTCTAGTCATAAATCAGAAATAAGCATTAATTAATTATTTAAAATTGATTGTATAAGGGTTTAGAACATTATGATAGAAGTATATGATGGTCATCCCCATGCTCTATTGTGTCTCTTAAGTTGTTGCAGCAATTTTGGGGTTTTGGTGCTAAATTTAACCTTTTTTTCACTCGAGAATTGATACAAAATGATCAATAATCCCTCCAAAATACCACATTAAGACACCAAGACCTTGAGGAACACCATAGAACAACAGTAGATGTCACATAGAAGTGGTGTACATCATCTGAAAGCTGGGAACCTGGAGATTAATTTGAGATGCTGCTGCAGCACTGTGTGTCAAGTTGTTCTAGTCATCAATCAGAAATAAACATGAATTAATTATTTAAAATAAATTGTAAAATTCCCATGCTCTATCATGTCTCATAAGTTGTTGCAGACATTTTTGGGTTGATACCATTTGTTACACAGATTTGGTGCTTTTTTACCACTCAAGAATTGATAAAAAAAATGATCAATAATCCCTCCAAAATACCACTTTAAGACATTAAGACCTTGAGGAACACCATAGAAAAAGCCATGCTGTGATTTGGTATCAAAAACTTTGAGATTTCTGCAAGAATTGCATTTTTCGGCGAGCACTTCTGTTGTGTAAACTGCTCAGAAACCCCCTTATTGTCAATCTACCTAGGAAAGCCATCCATCCTCTGAATGCTCTAGGTCTCTAGTTTGTGGCTGTAAAGTTTCATGAGGCTGTGATTATCCTAGAGGTCACCACAGGTCATTTTATACAGTGAGGGCAAGTTTAAAAAAAATGGTCTCACTACAATGAAATGTCTCCTATGGGGACTAACATCATCACACATGAATACAGTTGGGCTCATTGGATCCACAAGAGTCTCAGCTTTACAGTGATACCCACTTTATGTAATTCAAGACTGTTTAGGGACCCCAGTATGCAGAAATATTCAAACACATTATTTTAGAATAGGAGAAAATAACACATTGATACTGCATGCAAAGAACTGCATGTGATTATCATAAAGTGGGCATGTCTGTAAAGGGGAGACTCGTGGGTACACATAAAACCCATTTCCATTCACATATCTTGAGGTCAGAGGTCAAGGGACCCCTTTGAAAATGGCCATGCCAGTTTTTCCTTGCTAAAATTTAGCACAACTTTGGAGCGTTATTTAGACGATCCCGCGTGTCCCAGAGGAATCACAAAAAATATTATGAGAAGGAACTTATATTTGTAATGTGATTATAAACAGCCAGCTATTTGCATTCACTGCATCCTTTTGTTTGTCTCGTGACCTGTACACAAACAATTGATGGCTCCACCCTCGGGTGATTCAAATTAGATACACACAGTCTCAATAACAATGTACAGTGTAAGCTCGTCAAAGGTAGTGTAGTGCTATCCAAGGAGTGGTATAAAAACATTACTAATGCATTGATAGGTCCCAGGAAAACATTGGGCTCTATCTGTGAAATAGGAGAAGTTTGGAAACAAGACTCTTCTTCTCACCCACTGGGTCAAACTTAGGAAATGGCAAAGTAGGGATTCACCGATCCAACTTTTTCAGTCCCAATACCGATTTATTATTTTCCCAGTATCCTTATAAGCCTATTTGTAGAGTAGGTTTTTGGCTTCTGTCAAGCAGGACAGTGATGTTCACTGTTGTGAGTCTGAGCTGAAGAGCTCTTTTGAATATCTCACTGCTGCTGGTATCTTTCCTGCTGAGATAGCGTGAACTTCAGCTATGTGTCTGCACTTTGTTAAGCTGGACCAGCCTGCACAACTGTCTGGGAACCTGCTGCTGCTGGTAGCCTGCTGTTTAGTATGTTATTTGTAATTACGTAAAGTGTGATCAATTTAATCCTCTGCTGTCACAATGCAACTTAATACTGCATGCGTCACTGCTTTTCAGCTTCCTGGTTTTCATCACACAGTGGCTCAGTGCAGCTCGTTATAGCTCCTGTTATTAGGGATGGGTACGGTTTGAAGGTAGAACATACTAGTGCCGTTGCAGTACCCACGTTTTGTTACAGATACTAAAGCCGATACTTTTTCAATACCTTGCTTTGAGAAAACTAAACATTAAAACCCTAAAAATTATTTTTATTTGACAATAGAAACCAAAGTTCTTAAAGGTCCCATATTATAAAAAGTGACATTTTCATGTCTTTTATATTATAAAGCAGGTTTAAGTGATATATAAATACTGTGAAACTATCGAAAAGCTTAATCCACAGAGAAATACACACAGCCTGTATTCAGAAACTGTGCGTTTGAAACAAGCCTTTAGGATTTCTGTCCATTTGTGATGTCACAAATATACAATATATAGATCATTACACGATTTTAAACATAAACATTTTAAATGTGTCCCAGTTTATTCCTGTTGCAGTGTATGTAAATAACATCAGCTGACAGGAAGTAAACATGGACCCAAACTGTTGCCTAGCAACGCAATTCCATTGCAATTCCGTTGAAATGCACTAAAACGGAGTGTTTCAGACAGAGGGTGAATACAGGTATATTCAGGCAGACAGTATGAGGAAAATAAAGTGTTTTTTTGAACATTACAGCATGTAAACATGTTCTAGTAGAAACACAAAATACAAGTATGAACCTGAAAATGAGCATGATATGGGACCTTTAATAGTGCGTGGGCAGATTTAATAACAGAAAAACAAATTGAAAGACATTTGCATATTGCATTTGCTGAAAAACCAGCAGGAGCCTCCTGCCAAAATTGAGACGTTTCTTCAATGTCCTGCCTCTTATTTGCACTTCACTGCATTAGACTTAATAGGCTGTGTTACCTTCATTATGAGGCTCAAATATGTTTTACGGCTCCAGACAGATTTTGTTTTTGGTCAAAAGTGGCTCTTTTGATAGTAAAGGTTGCTGAACCCTGGGCTAGAATGAATACACAGATATCATATAAACGATATTACGACAAACCTACGACAAACTGAGACTTTCTTGACTTTAAATTGACAAACATCATATGTGTGATTCATGGCGTAATTCAAACGGGATCAAAAAAATTGTCTCTCTCCGTTGACTAGGGGCGGGACTTTGCCTCTCTATAAATCAGCATGCCAGTAAGGTGCCAGCAGGCCTTCCTCCACAGATCATGTCTGTTGCAGCTGTCCAACACACACACACACACACACACACACTGTCTGTGGCATCTGGGTGGAGTCAAGCATTCCACACTTAAATACCAGACACGCTACACGTTCCTATGACGGGCCTGTTTGAGGGAAAGGAGACAATGTTTACTAGAGACAGGAAGTACTGTGGCCTCTGAGCTTTACATTCATGTCTGTAGTTCCTGAAATTCAAGTGTCTTCTCAGTTGCTTCTGTATGACTTGGAGCCAACTCTGACTGTACTGTCAGCTGAATGTTAAAGGCTAATTGGCACAGCAGGCAACTACTAACTTCAGTGTGTCGAATATACTGTAGGTCTGACGTCACCTCCCCTGACTCCGTCCTTTGCTTCGTGTGTTTTTGCCTCTCTGTAGGTAATCTCAGGCCTCTCTGTGAACCAGCCCCTCATCCACCCCGGCTGATGATGTCATCACCACCACCACCACCAGCTAAGCCCTCCGCCACCTCCCTCTCCCCGGGGTCACAGGTTCGACCCTCGTCTGCCCTGGACTCCCTGTCCATATCGTCCCTCCTGTCTGGGGACTTAGACGATGAAGGTGACGGAGGAAGAGGGGATGAGGAAGGGCTGGGAGACCTAGAAGTGAACCCTTACGACGGTTTGCCCTTTTCTTCACGTTACTACGCCCTGCTGGAGGAGAGGCGTCAGTTTCCCATCTGGAGACTCAGGCAGAGTCTGCTGGAGCACCTGGAGAGCCACAGCATGCTGCTGATCAGTGCACCGAGTGGAGCTGGAAAAAGCACCCAGGTAACCAGGAACCAGCAGGGCCACAGGGGGAAATAACATGTGTATGTAATCACCTAAATTTATCCAGGTCAAACTCTAAACATGAACCTTTTAGATTCTTAAATTGACAGTGTTTGTTGCAACATAATAATATGAATACTTAGCCATTAAGGTTGTAATGATACATTTTTACAACAATACGATATGTATCAATTTCAAGGAGGATATTTGGCTCATCTAGAGCGATACGATACGATACAATATGAAACGATACGATACGATACGATACGATACGATACGATACAATACGGTACGATACGATACAATACCATATGAAACGAAACGATACGATACAATATGAAACGATACGATACGATACGATACGATACAATACGATATGAAACGATACGATACAATACAATACGATATGAAACGATACGATACGATACAATACGATATAAAACGAAACGATACGATATGATACGATACGATACGATACGATACGATACGAAATGATATGATTCAATACGATACGATACAATACGATATGAAACGAAACGATACGATACAATATGAAACGATCCGATACGATACAATACCATATGAAACGAAACAATACAATACGATACAATATGAAACGATACGATACGATACGATACAATACGATATGAAACGATACGATACGATACAATACCATATGAAACGAAACGATACGATACGATACAATATGAAACGATACGATACGATACAATACGATATGAAACCATACGATACGATAGGAAACGAAACGATACGATACGAAACAATACGATTCAATACGATACGATACGAAACGATACGATTCGATACGATACGATACGATACGATACGATATGATATGAAACGATACGATACAATGACTTGAAATCGATACAGTAACTTTTTTTTTTGCCAAAAATTCAATCAGTGTGACTGTGAAATAAATATCTGATACTGGACAGTGCAGGTCAGGATTCCTCAAAGTTTTTCTTGTAAGGGAATCAGGGATAAATTAATTATGGATATAAACAAGTAGACACAACAATTAATGGCAAATACATAACACCTTTTATTTGAAAATAATAAAAAAAAATGCAACTTCAGGACTTGCTGCTTCAGTTCTCAAGATACAAGGTAGTCCAATATTTATCAAAAAATAAAATAAACCAACTTCTATTCAAGTTGAATGAACAGTGGTTTAGCCTACTGCTTCTGCTCTAGTTTTCAAAACAAAAGGTAGAGCAAAGCCATGTTTTTGATACCATTCAAATATTTCCTTAACACTGTACACTATACAAATAAATTGAATTGAATTAAATTGAACATTTCATAACATACAGTACTAGTGCCAAGTACCGATTTCAGTGCTTTTACAAAATAGTACTTTATTCAACACCTTACTTTACTAAGAGTGATTTTAGTTTTACACAAAACCATTTTTCATGTAACACAATAAGGCGCACATCTTAAATGCACCAGTGTCTATTAACAAAAACAGCTACGAATATTCAAGAACTTAAAATACTGTGTAAAACGATCTGTTTCCATGCCACAGAAACCTGACTAACCGGGTTAATGAGACACAGTAATAATGGGATAATGTGTTGATCCTTGTCCTATATTTTGAGTCATTTAAGCTTCTAAGCATTATAAGCTCATTCACTACTCTCTCTATAGTAGACGTGTACTCTCCCTGTGATGACCTGGTTATCATTACACCTGCCTCTCAGCTCTCCGCTCCCCTCAGGCTAATGAATGACAGTCCAGTAACATTGTTCTGCTGTAACCTCAACACTCATTTCATCAAGAAACATGCTGAGCTCCCCTTTCCAGCACCTTCTTCTCTAATCAGCAGCTTACTTCGTGCTACTATACCATGTGTATTTCAAGGAGAAACACACTTTCTCTTTTGTCTTTTTAACCTGCTGCATCTTTTATCATTCTGGTGACACTGTGCTGTACTGATTAGCTGTTGTTAAGACACTCTGACCTTTGCACTTCTTACCGTTGGCTGCATGCAATGTCAATCATTTCTGCTACCTTTACTCTCACTCTGAGTTGAAGGAGAACAACTGTGTGTGTAAAAGTGTAATATTTTAGAGCATAAATATGAGAGAACACTATGGAGATTACATTTCCACACAGATCTGAATATTTGGCATAATTTGACTTCTTTATTCTTAACTTGAATTCCCATTAGTTTCCACAAAGAGGTCGTCTTCCTGGGTTTGTTTGTTTGTTTGATGTTTGATGGATGATTCAGCTTTTTCCTTTCCATGTCCTCATCATCATCAGCTCTAATGCAGGCTTTGGTTAAATATTTATTCTGTTGTAGGGCCGTGGTATATTTGTTCTGTCCAGTCATCCATTGATGGCACTTCACTTGCTTGTTCATTTATTACTGGAACATGTGCACACCTACAGTACTGTGAGCCAAGTGGATAAAAGCATGGAACAACTGGCTGATGGTTGTGGATCCAGTTTGCATCACACAACCTGTTTGAATAGATGAGTTTAAGATCATGCATTATTTTTGAGGAAGAAGCCAAAAGGAAACTTATTTTACTGTTGGATTTGAAGGTACTACAGAGCATTTCAGCTCATTTTAGCTCACTGTTCTGATTTTTTGGCCGGTAACTTCACCGTTTTGGTTCAGTCTCAACGCTCTCATCAACCTTGTGTCTGGATATTTTCCTCTAGAGTTAGTAGAAACCAAAGCAGAGCCAGAGTGAATATTGGCCTTACAGACAGCGGACATAAACACAACTCCAGATGAATGCTAACATTGCTCTGTGTCGGCTGGATGTGTAAATAGGCAACCGTATGCAACCTGTAATATTTCCTTGCAGCTGTTACTAGGGCTGCACGATTATGACCAACACGATAATCACGATTAGTTTGATCAATATTGAGATCACGATTATTTATCACAATTATTCATAGATTTTAGGGACAAAATATTTTTATTGCACTTTCACATTTAATCACACAGAGCGCTGCTTTCACTTCCATGATGTGCTACATTCCTGCTAATGTACAAATCTTTGTATCAAAATAAGACTGGTCCTTATCCACAGTGCATCTCCTAGAAATCGTACCAAAATATTTTACCCAAAATTGAATAAACAGAGCACTGCTTTCTCTTTTACGTTGTGCTTTCAGCTTGTCCTGCTAATTAACACATTTCTGCATTAAATAAGACTTAAAATAAGGTTCTTCTTCACCTGAATTCAGTGCATTTTGCTTATCTGCTCTCTGTTAAAACGAGTATTATACAGTATATTACTCTTCTACTGTGGACTGCAGCTGCAACATTCAGGAAAGTTTCTCACGGTCTGTCGCTGTCGGCTATCGGTAGCCCCCTAGTGGCTGGCTGTTAGTTTAAGAAGCGCTTGATTTGATATGCAGCAGAGTTTTCTATTAGCGGATCACACATTTTAAACGTCAATATTGCAGTCGATCATGTTCACTTTATTGTAGGAAACCAAAATTGTGGTCGCGATTAATATAAGATTAATTGTGCAGCCGTAGCTGTAACAACTTCAAACTAATTGTAGTGATGGTTTGGACTCCTTACACTGCTTCTGAACAACTGTGTAAACCTGTGTGTAAATACTCATCATGTCCCCCAGTATTATATTACGGCTTCCTCGTCTTGTTGACCTCTTGTCTTTCTTTTCTTCTCCCTCCTGTTCTCCCTGCAGGTGCCACAGTGGTGCGTGGAGTACGCTTTGTCCTATGAGTTTTCTCAGGGCCTGGTGTGTTGTTCTCAGCCCCATTCGGTGACGGCGGTGAGTCTGGCCCTTCGCGTGGCTGATGAGATGGACCTCAGCCTGGGTCTGGAGGTGGGCTACAGGGTGTCTCACGATGACAGCTGTACACCCGACACCCTGCTCAGGTTAGGGCGCATGGATAATGCATATTGATAATGACATGTTATTATTTTCCCCAGTTCTGGGTCATGCCTCTCGTTTTCAGATGCACTATTTGCTCCAAACTGAATGTGATTATCATAAAGTGGGCATGTCTGTAAATGGGAGACTCGTGGGTACCCATAGAACCCATTTTCATCCACATATCTTGAGGTCAGAGGTCAAGGGACCCCTTTAAAAATGGCCATGCCAGTTTTCCTCACTAAAATTTAGCCCAACTTTGGAGCGTTATTCAGCTTCTTTCCCGACATGGTAGCATGACATGGTTGATTCCTTAGGTTTTGTAGTTTCTTATGATATCTGTGTTTTCACTCTAGCCCTAAAACTGAACCTACTAGAGCCTCTGAAAGACAGTAAAGTCAGTCTGGATCGCGGGTCTCGGGGGGGTTTGAGTACAAGTGCAACACATTTTTCAACAAGATATCAATATCAAAATGCGCTCGACCCAGCTGTAGGGAAATCCATGAAATGAGTCATTCATTGCTTTATTGTCTGAGCACAATGCTGATCTGTATCATGTGGAATCGTCTTCTCCTCCTCAGAGGTAATGTAGACGGCTTCATTGGATTTCACTCGTTTTTTCTTATGATAATGTTGCATGGTCTTTCTTTTGCTTACAGCCACACCTCGACTCTTTGTTCTCTGTTCCCAGCAGTTTGTTGTCCAAGGTGGCAGTAAAAGTGTTATAGCAGCAGTGTAATCACTGAAAATTGATCCCTGTGTCCTTTCCTGCACTCTGGAAGGATTATATAGATAAATGTACATCCATAAAGGTCACAGTTTTCAGCCATTTAGCATGTCACTTCATCTCTTAGTTATGTGTCAAAGGACACTTTGACAGAGCTCCTGGCCATTGATAGGGTTTTTTGTGAGGTTTGACCCGCTGGGCCATCCCGCTGTCAAAATGCTTTAAAATCTGTATTTGTTTAAAGGATACTGGCTCTTTCCTCATCTCTTTTTTTTCCTTTCCCTCTTCTCAGGTTCGTCAGTGACACTCTCCTGCTAGAGGAAATGATGTCCGACCCTCTGCTGCATCAGTATGGCATCGTGGTGTTGGACGAGCTCCAGGAGCGTACCGTGCCCACCGACGTGCTGCTGGGCCTGCTGTGTGACGTCTGCCGGCAGAGGTCAGACAACTTCCGTGTGGTTCTCCTCGCTCACCCGACGCTGGCGCCTCGGCTCTCCACCTTCCTGGGACCAACTGTCCCTCACCTCTCCCTGGACAGCGTGCTCACTGACCCCCCTACCAGAGACCGGGAAGAGGGGAGTGAGAAGGTGGAGGGGGACAGTACGGGGGACAGTAAGACTGTTGAGTTGAACAAGGTGGAGATAATGTACCGGGAGCTTTCGTCTGGGAAGGAACCGGCGGCTGCTGCCTGTCACATGGTGCTGGATCTGCATAGAAGAGGAGAGGAAGGAGATGTGATGGTGTTTTTGGCGAGTGCACAGGTACAAGTCTCATACTTTATAAACCTATATAGTTTTTAAAACTTCCAAAGTACCAAATTAAACTAAAATCATGTTTCCCCTTTTGTCCAGACCAAATAAACCCAACTACAGATGTGAACACACACCCTTAGAGTAAAACTAGTCACTAAAGTCCAGCAACAGTAATAGATTTAGCGGCGTATCGGTAGAAACCATATCAAGTTCCTAGTGAAGTCTTTTTGTATATTTAACAAAAGGAAAACTGGTCATACCACCAATATTCACTGTGGTGTGCTGTAGAGTTTCACCACCTTTGTCTTGTAGAGGAGTGAAACAAGGACACTTCAACCTGAGAGGCCTCCGTTTCACACACAAACACACACACAGAACGCAACGTATCTGTCATGTGTTCTCCATCCATGTGCAAAGCTATGTGTATATATTGACCTAAAGTATATCAAACTCTCTCTCAAGCAAATTAAACTCCCTTTATGTCAACATCACCGCACCTTCTGCTCCTCGACTCACTATCGGTCCTGGTGTCCATTTAACACGGAGCCTGTCGTGTGTGCCTGTGTGAGCCGAGGCTACATTTGTAAGTCAAAGTCCTCTCTGATGATACTGATCTGTTCTGGTTAATCCTCAGTGAAGCACACACAGTGTACTAACACGACACCGACACGACACAACATAAACCCTCACAATGTATGTGGAGGGCTTCAGAGTGGATGTTTTGAATGAGTGGATTCAAACTGAGGCTCCATTCTCTCTCTCTTCCCCGTTCTGTGCAGGAAACAGAAGAGTGTGTGGTCCTGCTGGAGAAGGAGTGTGTAGCTCTGAGTCCTCAGCTCGGTCCTCTCAGGATCCTCCCCCTCCATGCTGGACTGGGTGGGCTGACCCAGCGGGTCTACGAATCCAACCCCGAAGCTTCTACGCTGCGGGAGAATGACAGCTCCCAGAGCGCGGATGGCTCGGTGCTGGGGGTCAAAAGGAAGGTTATCCTTTCAGATAGCCTCGCAGAGGCTTCCTTCTCCCTGCCAGCTATTCGCTACGTCATAGACACGGGCCTTCAACTCAAAACTGTGAGTTGGTTTTCATACATGACAAAATGTTGCGATTAAATTACAAATTGTTTAAACAAAATAAGCCCACATATCTCTGTCTCTTATGTTTCTATTGTATTTATTTACTCTGATCATTGGTTGCTTGTATGGTTTTGATATAAACTACAGATTGTTCTAATGTGCTCAGTCAGTAGATGCTAAATCAGCTGTATGCAAAAAAAATGAAAATATGTACTTAAATGCAGAACACAAAGAGTTATTTGAATAAAGTGGAAATCAAATCAGCATGTTCAGGCTGTCGTGTAACGATTCCTTCTCTGACATGTTTCCCCATATTCTGCCACAGGTTTACAATACACAAATACGAGCTAACTCGCAGGTCGTGAGGTCGATCAGCAAACACCAGGCCGACATGAGAACTCAAAGGGTGAACAGCCGCCTTCCAGGTAGGTCAAAGGTCATTGCTGCTGTTCTGATTACCAGCTGATATAGTTCAATGTGAACATTTCCTAAAACCCGACAGCGATGCATGTCCACAAACTAATTCAGATTTTGGCTTTGCAATTATTTTCTGTATACCCAGCTTCACAAAAGTATATAAGAACAATCCATGTCATTAAATGTCCATTATAGGCAGCTTATACCTATTTCATCATGCAGCTTCTGTATCAGATTGTTAAGTGTTTTAGTTATTAATGACTTCATGGTGATAAATGATAGACTTCATGGCTGAAAATCTAATTTTCCAACTACAGTAATTCACTGTATCATGACTGTTCACTACATGTGGTCTCCTTGTTGGACTTTAGGTCTGTGTCTCCGTCTTTACCCTCAGTCTCTGTATGATGGGATGGAGGAGGCTCATTGTCCGGGGGTGGAAGAGGAAAACCTCAGCCACTTGGTGCTGTTGCTCAAGAGGCTTGATATTGCAGACATGGGACAGTGCAAGTTCCTGGACAGACCAGGTACATTTATGAACCACTCTGAATAACATTTATTCACCAGCTGCACCAGCGACGCTGCTATTGTTTTCACCTTGTAAATCATCACATTTTATCCTATTGGACATTTATTGGTGCGAGACCATGATCACTGATGTGTACGAGAGCAGTTTGCAGCTAGGTGCACTGCAGTTTTCTCTCTCTCTCCTCCATATTTATTCTTTTTCCATGTCTCCCTCATTCCCAGCCCCAGAGGCTCTAATGCAGGCTCTGGAGGACCTGGACTACCTGGCAGCACTGGACGATGATGGTAATCTGTCAGAGGTGGGCATCATAATGTCAGAGCTGCCGCTGGAGCCACCGCTGGCCAAAGCCCTGATCGCTGCCTGCGAGTACGACTGTGTTGATGAGCTGCTCACTATAGCTGCCATGCTCACGGGTAAGTTAAAAAAAATAATTTTACTGTCTGGTAAACAATAAAGATGACACAATCAAATCACATTCACGAAGACATGATGCCCCATGACGCAATGAAAGTCCAAAATGAGGCCCCGCACATTTTCATTATTTACTTCTGTATCTCTTTTAAAATGAACATTTGATCTGTTCTTTGCCCTCTTGTCAGCTCCCTCCTGCTTCGTGACAGCAGACCCCAGCAGAGAGGAAACCGCCATCACACACTGGCGACCTCTGATGCATGCAGAGGGAGACCACATGACTCTTATTAATATTTATAATACCTTCATAGAGCGTACGTACTCTTCAGCCTTCATTACATAAATACTTTGTTAGATTTAGCATGACAGCCACAGTGGGAACCCTGCATTAATGTGACTGTTGGGGCTTCATTAACATATATATATATATATATATATATATATATATATATATATATATATATATATATATATATATATATATATATATATATATATATATATATATATATATATTTTTGATTTATATATATATATATATATATATATTTTTGATTTATATATATATATATATATATATAATTTATTTATATATATATATTTTTTTATATTTATTTATTTATTTATATTTGATTTATATATTTATTTATTTATATATTTATATATATATATATACATGAATTATTGAATGGTCCGTGTGTGGTAATTGCAGATAATCAGGACGAGGCATGGTGCACGACAAACTTCCTCAGTCACGCCTCCTTACGATTGGCCGTGGTGATCAGGGCGGAGCTGCTGGAGGTGATGCAGCGAATAGAGCTTCCCGTTTCTCCTCCTGCTTTCGGATGCCAAGACAACTGCACGAACATCAAGCGTGCTCTCATCTCAGGCTTCTTCCTCAAAGTAAACACCCTGTTTTCTTAAAACTGAGTGATATATTTTTGCACTTTGTTGCTGATGATAAATGTTGTTCTTAACCTGTTCAGGTGGCTCACGATGTGGACGGCTCAGGTAACTACCTCCTGCTAACTCACCGCCACGTGGCTCACCTGCATCCCTTCTCGTCCTACCGGTGTCGCCAGCCGTGCCCCAGTCCCCCGAGCTGGGTCCTCTACCACGAGTTCACCATCTCCTGCGATAACTGCATCCGCATCGCTTCCGAAGTCCACCCTCAGATGTGAGTCAAACCGTCGTAACATTGTAAATGTGCAAGTTAACTGGATTTTCGCCGTGTGAAATCCAATTAACCTTTTTTTATTTTAGATTTTCTTGATCAAAGAGTCAAGATTATAAACATCTTGTTCAGTCTGTTTATGATGAAGAAGGACTGAGTCAAGCCAGTGTTCATTTTGGCACCTGATTTTGATTTAGTTTCAGTCTTAGTTTTTTGGCAAAAATCCTATTCGTTTTAGGCGAATTTTTGCTAAAATGCCGGAGAACATATTTCTTTCGAGAAATTAGATTTAGATAATGCTGCGGACATTAATCCTTGAACTAAAGCCAGGCATACACCGCATGATTTTAGAAATGTGGTTGTGTAATTCCTACTCTTACTGTACGAGTAGATTGTTTGCTTTATAAAGCCGCACGGGACAGCAGAAAGGATGTCACAGATGATCAAGGCAGCATGTTTCTGCCTTGATAGCATTGTGACCCGTACAGACCTCTGCTAGCAAAAAACAAACTTTACCTGCCCTCAGAGCTTTCAAATCAATCTTTATTGACAACTGTCAACAGCCAGAACAATATTGCGGCCTCTAAAGGATTTTGATGCTCATCGTTGTCTATAAAAGCCCAATCTAAAGAAACACCTCTCTACCGTAGGCTTGTGGAGTTGGCTCCTCAGTACTACCTGGGAAACCTGCCATCGAGTGACGGCAAAGAGCTGCTCATGGAGCTGAGGCAGAGTCTGGAGCCCCATTCATACGGGTCGGACGGAGTGTCAGACGAGCACAGCAGGACTCACAGAGATGCAGACGGGACGGGAGAGGCTCACAATGAGTCCGGCACCGAGCTCTGTGTTGTTCAATGAGACGGAAGAAGAGACGGAGCGATTCAGGAGAAAACAGCTGTCACTTTATTGTTTGATCTGAGATTTGGTACTTTGTATGAATTAGTCTGAAATCTCATTTAAGGTTAAATCATTTTGATGTGTGATTTTTCAAATGGACTTTTACTGGAAAACAGTAATGTACAGTAATGTATTGTTAATATATCTTATATGCAATGGCTTTGGAAAATATTCAAACCTCTTCATTTTGTCCTTGTTGTGCTATGGATTGAATTAATTTAAATTTTACTTTGAATATGTTTTTATTTAATGAGGGATATCTGTGTTCCTGTTTCTGTAATTCTACAAAAATAGTCTAATAATAGTCTGTTATCTCACTTTAGGGTGTTGTGTGCACAGCGGCACAGAAACATTGATCTTAAATTTAGCAAAACACAAATTTGAAAAAGTGAAGTGGATGAAACACTTTATCAAACCCATGAAGTGTCATTTTTATTAAAAATATTACACATATTTCAGCTAAAAGCTATCCGCACTACTTCAGTGAGCAGGGACCCTGATATTGGTTGACCTTTGACCTCTATGCAGATGCCCATGAACAGACAGCCTCTCAGGGCTCACTGTGATCTGATGAGATACTGCAGCAGTGATGCACAGAGCTTCTATTTTCAACTTTTTGATACTGTTTGTATAATGTTTGGGTTTCCTCCTTAGATTCTGCCTTTTTTCTCTCCTATTTAATAGGATATGTCTGTCAATACAGTACTTCAATATTTCAAATAAATATGTGGTTTTTCATGTTTGAAATATCTCAGCTGAGTGATTTTTACTTTATAGCTGCCTCAAGTAGCCAGGCCAGCTGATGTTAGCTTCGCCCCAGCCCTGAAAAAAAGTCATAGTATAGTATGTCGAAAAATTTCATGAAAAAAAGTCATTGTATAGTATTTTGAAAAATTTCATGAAAAAAAGTCATAGTATAGTATTTTGAAAAATTTCATGAAAAAAAGTCAAATTATAGTATGTCGAAAAATTTCATGAAAAAATCATAGTATAATATTTTGAAAAATTTCATGAAAAAAAGTCATAATATAGTATTTTGAAAAATTTCATGAAAAAAAGTCATAATATAATATTTTGAAAAATTTCATGAAAAAAAGTCATAGTATAGTATGTTGAAAAATTCCATGAAAAAAAGTCATAGTATAGTATTTTGAAAAATTTCATGAAAAAGTCATAGTATAGTATTTTGAAAAATTTCATGAAAAAAAGTCATAATATAATATTTTGAAAAATTTCATGAAAAAAAATCATAGTATAGTATTTTGAAAAATTTCATGAAAAAAAGTCATTGTATAGTATTTTGAAAAATTTCATGAAAAAAAGTCAAATTATAGTATGTCGAAAAATTTCATGAAAGTCATAGTATAATATTTTGAAAAATTTCATGAAAAAAAGTCATATAGTATTTTGAAAAATTTCATGAAAAAAAGTCATAGTATAGTATTTTGAAAAATTCCATGAAAAAAAGTCAAATTATAGTATGTCGAAAAATTTCATGAAAAAAAGTCAAATTATAGTATGTCGAAAAATTTCATGAAAAAAAGTCATAATATAATATTTTGAAAAATTTCATGAAAAAAAGTCATAATATAATATTTTGAAAAATTTCATGAAAAAAAGTCATAGTATAGTATTTTGAAAAATTTCATGAAAAAAAGTCAAATTATAGTATTTTGAAAAATTTCATGAAAAAAAGTCATAGTATAGCATGTTGAAAAATTCCATGAAAAAAAGTCATAGTGTAGTATTTTGAAAAATTTCATGAAAAAAAGTCAAATTATAGTATGTCGAAAAATTTCATGAAAGTCATAGTATAATATTTTGAAAAATTTCATGAAAAAAAGTCATAATATAGTATTTTGAAAAATTTCATGAAAAAAGTCATAGTATTGCATGTTGAAAAATTCCATGAAAAAAAGTCATAGTATAATATTTTGAAAAATTTCATGAAAAAAAGTCAAATTATAGTATGTCGAAAAATTTCATGAAAAAAATCATAGTATAGTATTTTGAAAAATTTCATGAAAAAAAGTCAAATTATAGTATGTCGAAAAATTTCATGAAAGTCATAGTATAATATTTTGAAAAATTTCATGAAAAAAGTCATAGTATTGCATGTTGAAAAATTCCATGAAAAAAAGTCATAGTATTGCATGTTGAAAAATTCCATGAAAAAAAGTCATAGTATAATATTTTGAAAAATTTCATGAAAAAAAGTCAAATTATAGTATGTCGAAAAATTTCATGAAAAAAGTCATAGTATAGTATTTTGAAAAATTTCATGAAAAAAAGTCATAGTATAATATTTTGAAAAATTTCATGAAAAAAGTCATATTATAGTATTTTGAAAAATTTCATGAAAAAAAGTCATAATATAATATTTTGAAAAATTTCATGAAAAAAAGTCATAGTATAATATTTTGAAAAATTTCATGAAAAAAAGTCATAGTATAATATTTTGAAAAATTTCATGAAAAAAAGTCATAGTATAATATTTTGAAAAATTTCATGAAAAAAGTCATAGTATAATAGTTTGAAAAATTTCATGAAAAAAAGTCAAATTATAGTATGTCGAAAAATTTCATGAAAAAAAGTCATAGTATAGTATTTTGAAAAATTTCATGAAAAAAAGTCAAATTATAGTATTTTGAAAAATTTCATGAAAAAAAGTCATAGTATAATATTTTGAAAAATTTCATGAAAAAAAGTCATAATATAGTATGTTGAAAAATTCCATGAAAAAAAGTCATAGTATAGTATTTTGAAAAATTTCATGAAAAAAAGTCATAATATAATATTTTTGAAAAATTTCATGAAAAAAGTCATAGTATAGTATTTTGAAAAATTTCATGAAAAAAAGTCAAATTATAGTATGTCGAAAAATTTCATGAAAAAAGTCATAGTATAGTATTTTGAAAAATTTCATGAAAAAAAGTCAAATTATAGTATGTCGAAAAATTTCATGAAAAAAGTCATAGTATAGTATTTTGAAAAATTTCATGAAAAAAAGTCATAGTATAGTATTTTGAAAAATTTCATGAAAAAAGTCATAGTATAGTATTTTGAAAAATTTCATGAAAAAAAGTCAAATTATAGTATGTCGAAAAATTTCATGAAAAAATCATAGTATAATATTTTGAAAAATTTCATGAAAAAAAGTCATAATATAGTATTTTGAAAAATTTCATGAAAAAAAGTCATAATATAATATTTTGAAAAATTTCATGAAAAAAAGTCATAGTATAGTATGTTGAAAAATTCCATGAAAAAAAGTCATAGTATAGTATTTTGAAAAATTTCATGAAAAAGTCATAGTATAGTATTTTGAAAAATTTCATGAAAAAAAGTCATAATATAATATTTTGAAAAATTTCATGAAAAAAAATCATAGTATAGTATTTTGAAAAATTTCATGAAAAAAAGTCATTGTATAGTATTTTGAAAAATTTCATGAAAAAAAGTCAAATTATAGTATGTCGAAAAATTTCATGAAAGTCATAGTATAATATTTTGAAAAATTTCATGAAAAAAAGTCATATAGTATTTTGAAAAATTTCATGAAAAAAAGTCATAGTATAGTATTTTGAAAAATTCCATGAAAAAAAGTCAAATTATAGTATGTCGAAAAATTTCATGAAAAAAAGTCAAATTATAGTATGTCGAAAAATTTCATGAAAAAAAGTCATAATATAATATTTTGAAAAATTTCATGAAAAAAAGTCATAATATAATATTTTGAAAAATTTCATGAAAAAAAGTCATAGTATAGTATTTTGAAAAATTTCATGAAAAAAAGTCAAATTATAGTATTTTGAAAAATTTCATGAAAAAAAGTCATAGTATAGCATGTTGAAAAATTCCATGAAAAAAAGTCATAGTGTAGTATTTTGAAAAATTTCATGAAAAAAAGTCAAATTATAGTATGTCGAAAAATTTCATGAAAGTCATAGTATAATATTTTGAAAAATTTCATGAAAAAAAGTCATAATATAGTATTTTGAAAAATTTCATGAAAAAAGTCATAGTATTGCATGTTGAAAAATTCCATGAAAAAAAGTCATAGTATAATATTTTGAAAAATTTCATGAAAAAAAGTCAAATTATAGTATGTCGAAAAATTTCATGAAAAAAATCATAGTATAGTATTTTGAAAAATTTCATGAAAAAAAGTCAAATTATAGTATGTCGAAAAATTTCATGAAAGTCATAGTATAATATTTTGAAAAATTTCATGAAAAAAGTCATAGTATTGCATGTTGAAAAATTCCATGAAAAAAAGTCATAGTATTGCATGTTGAAAAATTCCATGAAAAAAAGTCATAGTATAATATTTTGAAAAATTTCATGAAAAAAAGTCAAATTATAGTATGTCGAAAAATTTCATGAAAAAAGTCATAGTATAGTATTTTGAAAAATTTCATGAAAAAAAGTCATAGTATAATATTTTGAAAAATTTCATGAAAAAAGTCATATTATAGTATTTTGAAAAATTTCATGAAAAAAAGTCATAATATAATATTTTGAAAAATTTCATGAAAAAAAGTCATAGTATAATATTTTGAAAAATTTCATGAAAAAAAGTCATAGTATAATATTTTGAAAAATTTCATGAAAAAAAGTCATAGTATAATATTTTGAAAAATTTCATGAAAAAAGTCATAGTATAATATTTTGAAAAATTTCATGAAAAAAAGTCAAATTATAGTATGTCGAAAAATTTCATGAAAAAAAGTCATAGTATAGTATTTTGAAAAATTTCATGAAAAAAGTCAAATTATAGTATTTTGAAAAATTTCATGAAAAAAAGTCATAGTATAATATTTTGAAAAATTTCATGAAAAAAAGTCATAATATAGTATGTTGAAAAATTCCATGAAAAAAAGTCATAGTATAGTATTTTGAAAAATTTCATGAAAAAAAGTCATAATATAATATTTTTGAAAAATTTCATGAAAAAAGTCATAGTATAGTATTTTGAAAAATTTCATGAAAAAAAGTCAAATTATAGTATGTCGAAAAATTTCATGAAAAAAGTCATAGTATAGTATTTTGAAAAATTTCATGAAAAAAAGTCAAATTATAGTATGTAGAAAAATTTCATGAAAAAAGTCATAGTATAGTATTTTGAAAAATTTCATGAAAAAAAGTCATAGTATAGTATTTTGAAAAATTTCATGAAAAAAGTCATAGTATAGTATTTTGAAAAATTTCATGAAAAAAAGTCATAATATAATATTTTGAAAAATTTCATGAAAAAAGTCATAGTACAGTATTTTGAAAAATTTCATGAAAAAGTCATAATATAATATTTTGAAAAATT
Source organism: Sebastes umbrosus (assembly GCF_015220745.1). Classification (NCBI taxonomy): domain Eukaryota; kingdom Metazoa; phylum Chordata; class Actinopteri; order Perciformes; family Sebastidae; genus Sebastes; species Sebastes umbrosus. The sequence goes on along the minus strand of NC_051287.1, from coordinate 5,562,094 downwards.
TCATGAAAAAAAGTCAAATTATAGTATGTCGAAAAATTTCATGAAAAAAAGTCATAGTATAGTATTTTGAAAAATTTCATGAAAAAAAGTCAAATTATAGTATTTTGAAAAATTTCATGAAAAAAAGTCATAATATAGTATTTTGAAAAATTTCATGAAAAAAAGTCATATAATATTTTGAAAAATTTCATGAAAAAAAGTCAAATTATAGTATGTCGAAAAATTTCATGAAAAAAAGTCATAGTATAGTATTTTGAAAAATTTCATGAAAAAAAGTCAAATTATAGTATTTTGAAAAATTTCATGAAAAAAAGTCATAATATAGTATTTTGAAAAATTTCATGAAAAAAAGTCATAATATAGTATTTTGAAAAATTTCATGAAAAAAGTCATAGTATTGCATGTTGAAAAATTCCATGAAAAAAGTCATAGTATAGTATTTTGAAAAATTTCATGAAAAAAAGTCAAATTATAGTATGTTGAAAAATTCCATGAAAAAAAGTCATAGTATAGTATTTTGAAAAAATTCATGAAAAAAGTCATAGTATAATATTTTGAAAAATTTCATGAAAAAAGTCATAGTACAGTATTTTGAAAAATTTCATGAAAAAGTCATAATATAATATTTTGAAAAATTTCATGAAAAAAAGTCAAATTATAGTATGTCGAAAAATTTCATGAAAAAAAGTCAAATTATAGTATGTCGAAAAATTTCATGAAAAAAAGTCATAGTATAGAATTTTGAAAAATTTCATGAAAAAAAGTCAAATTACAGTATGTCGAAAAATTTCATGAAAAAAGTCATAGTATAGTATTTTGAAAAATTTCATGAAAAAGTCATAATATAATATTTTGAAAAATTTCATGAAAAAAAGTCAAATTATAGTATGTCGAAAAATTTCATGAAAAAAAGTCATAGTATAGTATTTTGAAAAATTTCATGAAAAAAGTCATAGTATTGCATTTTGAAAAATTCCATGAAAAAAAGTCATAGTATAATATTTTGAAAAATTTCATGAAAAAAAGTCATAATATAATATTTTTGAAAAATTTCATGAAAAAAAGTCATAATATAATATTTTTGAAATATTTCATGAAAAAAGTCATAGTATAGTATTTTGAAAAATTTCATGAAAAAAAGTCAAATTATAGTATGTCGAAAAATTTCATGAAAAAAGTCATAGTATAGTATTTTGAAAAATTTCATGAAAAAAAGTCATAGTATAGTATTTTGAAAAATTTCATGAAAAAAGTCATAATATAATATTTTGAAAAATTTCATGAAAAAAAGTCAAATTATAGTATGTCAAAAAATTTCATGAAAAAAAGTCATAGTATAGTATTTTGAAAAATTTCATGAAAAAAAGTCAAATTATAGTATTTTGAAAAATTTCATGAAAAAAAGTCATAGTATAATATTTTGAAAAATTTCATGAAAAAAAGTCATAATATAGTATTTTGAAAAATTTCATGAAAAAAAGTCATAGTATAGTATTTTGAAAAATTTCATGAAAAAAAGTCATAGTATAATATTTTGAAAAATTTCATGAAAAAAAATCATAATATAGTATTTTGAAAAATTTCATGAAAAAAAGTCATAGTATAGTATTTTGAAAAATTTCATGAAAAAAAGTCATAGTATAGTATTTTGAAAAATTTCATGAAAAAAAGTCATAATATAATATTTTGAAAAATTTCATGAAAAAAAGTCATAATACAGTATTTTGAAAAATTTCATGAAAAAAGTCATAGTACAGTATTTTGAAAAATTTCATGAAAAAGTCATAATATAATATTTTTGAAAAATTTCATGAAAAAAAGTCAAATTATGGTATGTCGAAAAATTTCATGAAAAAAAGTCATAGTATAGTATTTTGAAAAATTTCATGAAAAAAAGTCATAATATAGTATTTTGAAAAATTTCATGAAAAAAAGTCATAGTATAGTATTTTGAAAAATTTCATGAAAAAAAGTCAAATTATAGTATGTCGAAAAATTTCATGAAAAAAGTCATAGTATAGTATTTTGAAAAATTTCATGAAAAAAAGTCAAATTATAGTATGTCGAAAAATTTCATGAAAAAAGTCATAGTATAGTATTTTGAAAAATTTCATGAAAAAAAGTCATAGTATAGTATTTTGAAAAATTTCATGAAAAAAGTCATAGTACAGTATTTTGAAAAATTTCATGAAAAAGTCATAATATAATATTTTGAAAAATTTCATGAAAAAAAGTCAAATTATAGTATTTTGAAAAATTTCATGAAAAAAAGTCATAGTATAATATTTTGAAAAATTTCATGAAAAAAAGTCATAATATAGTATTTTGAAAAATTTCATGAAAAAAAGTCATAGTATAGTATTTTGAAAAATTTCATGAAAAAAGTCATAGTACAGTATTTTGAAAAATTTCATGAAAAAGTCATAATATAATATTTTGAAAAATTTCATGAAAAAAAGTCAAATTATAGTATGTCGAAAAATTTCATGAAAAAAAGTCATAGTATAGTATTTTGAAAAATTTCATGAAAAAAAGTCAAATTATAGTATTTTGAAAAATTTCATGAAAAAAAGTCATAGTATAGTATTTTGAAAAATTTCATGAAAAAAGTCATAGTACAGTATTTTGAAAAATTTCATGAAAAAGTCATAATATAATATTTTGAAAAATTTCATGAAAAAAAGTCAAATTATAGTATGTCGAAAAATTTCATGAAAAAAAGTCATAGTATAGTATTTTGAAAAATTTCTTGAAAAAAAGTCATCGCATAGTATTTTGAAAAATTTCATGAAAAAAAGTAAAATTATAGTATGTCAAAATTTCATGAAAAAAAGTCATAGTATAGTATTTTGAAAAATTTCATGAAAAAAAGTCATAATATAATATTTTGAAAAATTTCATGAAAAAAAGTCATAGTATAGTATGTTGAACAATTCCATGAAAAAAAGTCATAGTATAGTATCTAGAAAAAAAGTAAAAAAAAACCCCATAGTATAGTATGTCGAAAAAGTAAAAAAAGTCATAGTATAGTATGTCGAAAAAATAACAAAAAGTCATAGTATAGTATGTCAAGTATTCAGTAGTAGGTGATTTGATTGCCTCAGGTGAACTTGTGACCTCAGTATCTCTGAAATCCTGGCTCCAAGCCTGGTTGTCAGGAATGCTTTTCGTTTGTGTGTAAGTGATCACAACATGTTGTCTTTCCACTTTAATTGTAGATACTGTACATGATACATACTGTGTTACATCTGCACATGTTGATTTTAACAGAACAGGGTATCATCAGTGATTATTGCTCTTTGCATCGGCTTAAGAGCTGCCGGTCTTCAGAGCAGCATCCCTCATGGTGTGGTACGCAGACTCATTCTGCTTGAACATCTTCAGCTCCATCTCAGTCTGCCTGCGCATAGACTGAAGGCATAAAAAAAAAAGCAAGATTACTGGGAGAATTAAATAATACTTCCAATGTTACCACTTAGTTTGTAGAAACTATATTTTCAATATGTAGTTATTACGCTACAAGTCACAGCCCGATACATAAAAGAAAACTACTGCATAGTGTACCTCCAGGTCTTTGGTGATGGCGTGGTTGGGTCCGTGGGTGACCATGAGGATGCCGTAGGCCTTGCAGATCAAGCCGTGACCCACTTCTATCTGCCCTGCGTGCCAGTGGGTGACGCCTGCCCGCATGATGGCCATGCCCAACAGGGCATTGTTGTGGTGGTAAAGCTTTCTGCAGAAACAAAAAGTCCCATGGAGAGACCCAAACCAACAATGAATGTATCCTGTATTCAAAGCCTGATATATCTTATGTGCCATAGAGCTACATAGTCGTCCACAGACTTTTAAAAGCACACCAATGAGCCAATAATACTCACTGGAGCATCAAATGTATATTAATACACTGCTTTAAATAGTCCCCAACAAATTTCCTCCTGTTTGAGTAACGTTCCCAAAAGCTACAGTACAGTGGCCTCGCAGCTTAAAGTGGCCGGACGTTATTGAGGTTTTTGCCTGATACACAAATGCACTTAATAGTTTTTAAACCAATTAAACCTAAAAATGTACTTGTCACAATATATATCAATATTGGGTAACACTTCATTTTACAGGTCCACAAATTTCATGGTAATTAGGTGAAAATTAGCAAGAAACCTATTTGAAATTTCTTTGGAATTTCTGCCAAATTACCCCAATATTTAACTCAAAATTTATCAAAAAAAAATTATTATAAACATTATTTATGCTAAAATAGCATATAATGGTTAAAATAAGGCCCTTAGGCTTGAGAAGCGGCTGTGTGCTGCTCTTCATCGGAGGTGGAAAACTAATAGAAGACACTTCTGATCAGGAACAAATCTCACCAATGTGTGACTTATTGTCTACACAAATGTAACCTGGTAGCTAATGTCATGATTCAGGGAGTTTTTTTAAGAAATTTCAAAGAAGTTATTTGCTAATTATTGTCTATTTATAAGAACATTGAGATAAAGTATATCAATTAACTTTGTATTATTTTCCTGGGAAACGATTAAATAAATTACCAGCTCTTGGGAAATGGATAACAGATAAATAATGTTTATAATAAAGTAATTTTTGATACATTTTGAGGTAAATATTGGGGTAATTTGGCAGTAATTCCAAAGAAATTTCAAAGAGGTTACTTGCTAATTATCACCTAATTACCATGACATTTGCGGACCTGTAAAATGAAGTGTTACCTAGTTTTTTAACCAATTAAACCTAAAAAATGTACTTAGTCACAATATATCGATATGCAAAATGCATCCACATACAGAACATAAAATGTTTTGACCTAACATATGATGAAATGCATCAGGATCATTCAAACACCTAGATGATTATTATATTTTGTATTAAGGTGTGAACACATTGAGGTTTCTCTTTCCCAACTCCAAAGTTTTAAAGGTTTCAACGGTAATCTATGGTGACATAGGGGGTTTCTATGCAAATATATATGGAACATGGGGAGTTTATACATAAATCTTAACAATAACTTCATACTGATCTCGTCTCAGGCAGGATACCTAATGTCTTCAGTGTGATCACGGTTAATGTGCACTAGTTACTCTCTCCCTGCAGCACTCACATATATCCCTCCACCATCCTGCGGGCGTAGTCTGCAGCCTCAGAGAAGCACTGCAGGTATGAGAGCACCTCGCTGCCAACGCTGAGCACACGCAGCTGATACAGGTGAGTGTCAGCCAAGACGTTCTCCTGCTTCTCCAGACACTCGTGACACAACTTCACCACCTGAGAGAGGACAGACAGAGTACAGTACAGTACAGGGGAGAGACAGTGAAGCATGATGAAGAGAGAAAGAAATGCAGACAGCTGAGTGTTGTGTACCTCGTGGAAATCCTTCTTGATATGGGACCTGTTGATCTTCTCCAGACATTCTTTACTGAAGGCAGTCACCTCTTTCACCTTATCAGCAGAGGGCTGAGAGGGAGACACAGGGACAACAGCGCTAACAGGAATATATGGTTTGAATCATAATCATAAAAGTGAAATAAAGAAAAGGATTCTGTATTTTGTGTGACTGTTATCATATGTAAAGCCAACTTTGTTCTCTGCGGCAGCCATCATGAGGTCATCCTTGATGTGCTGGCTGCAGTGTTGGCAGGTGCACTCAAAGTGGAAATGCTCCTTCAGCCTCTTCTGGCGGTCAGCAGACAGGTTGAGGAAGTCCACGTAGCTGACGGTCAGCTCCTCACCTTCTGGGATTTTCCCCACAGCTCGCAGCTCGATCCTTGAACAGAGGAGGACCAGACTGGTTTTCTGGATCTGATAATGCATGGTTTAATGGTACTCCTCTGCTGCACTGGATGCAGCAAATCCCACGATATTACTGATAAAATCAGTACAAGTTGAAAGTTGATTCAATTGATTGCTAAGTTGTTTGAGTGGTCCTGAAACAAATGTTGCTATAGGTCATGATTTATGTTCTGTATAGTTTTAGCACACGCATGTTTCAGCCATGTTATAGCCTCATCATATCATATATAGATATTGATCAGCTGCAATACGTACCTCCTCTGAGAGTGGAGAGCAGAAATCAATGCTGACTGGCTGCAAAAGAAAGCGACAGTCAGTTCATCCAAACATTTATAAGTTACGCTGGTCTTTTGTTTAAAATAAAGCATCAACGAGTCACAGTGGTCCACAAAATCTAGTTTTACTATTGTACTTTATGTTGTGCTCACATAATATATAATACTAAATAAAGTTCTATACTTAATTACTTAATTATTAGATATAATAGTAATTATAGCTGCTGTGCAGCTGCGGGATGGGCCGGGCATTTTGAGAAAGATGAAGAAGAAGCAGAAGAAGCAGCAGAACAAGAAGAAGTGACAGCAGAACAAGAAGAAGTGACAGCAGAAGCAACAGCAGAAGAAGAAGAAGCAGAAGTAGCAGAAGAAGAAGCAACAGAAGAAGATGAAGAAGAAGAAGAAGAAGATGCAGCAGAAGAAGAAGCAGAAGCAACAGCAGAACAAGAAGAAGTGACAGCAGAAGCAGCAGCAGAAGAAGAAGAAGCAGAAGTAGCAGAAGAAGAAGCAACAGAAGAAGATGAAGAAGAAGAAGAAGATGCAGCAGAAGAAGAAGCAGAAGCAGAAGAAGCAGCAGAATAAGAATATTGACAAAGACAGCATAGCTGCCCGGCCCCTAATAATAATTAGATAATTACACAGAGATTTTAAAGGAGCAGTAGCTTGGATACCTACTTGCCGTGGTTGAGGATGACAGTGCAGTTGGGCCAACAGTCATGGTTGACCAGACAAAGGTTGGGAAAAAGACCCACACCGACGGCCTGCAGGCCTCTCTGGTCGCTCAGCGTGAATCCATTACACTTGATCTACAGAGACACACAAGAGAGAGGGGAGGAAGTACAAACTAGTTTATTTCTGAAGCTGTCTTTAGTCCTGGTGCAGATTACAAACATATATAATATTACAGATGCATTACAGATTACATCAGTAATGCATAATGAGACATTCATTCTTACAATGCCAAAGATGTGAGAGATGTAGTCGACGGAGTGCTGCTTTCTTCCATAAGACCAGTACTCCTGGAAGGTGTGCACATCATTATTGAGCCGCTTGAGTTCTTCTTCAGGTAGGTCGGCCACGTGGTCCTCCAGCTGGTCCACGGAGATCAGCTGACTGTCTGACACGATGCCCGTGTCCTTCTGTGTACGCCACAGCACACGAGCAGCCAGACTGGGCAGAAAGAGAGAGACATCGCTGGCACTATCAGATATTGGTCAGTTCATGTGTCCTCCACTGAATCCTATACTGTACTAGACTACACCAGCACAATGCTCTGTAGTCAGTCTGTGTACATCCTCTTGATTGATTGATTGATGCCTATGATGCATCACACGATGTTCAGAATTACAGGAAGAAAAGCAAAATAAATGTCTCCAAAATTCACATATGAAATCATCACAGATTAATATAATCAGGTAAATACTGTGTAACCGAAGAAGGGTATATACTCTCTACAAAAAGATGCATTTCTTCTTGTTGTATTTTTGTAAAAGCATGAGAGTAAAGTTCTCGCTGAGGAAATGTCACCATCACTCTTGTGATTATTTACTTCCTATTTTTCAGGGGAGTAACATTTGCTGTTCAGATTGTCAAGCCCCTTGAGGCAAATTTGTGATTTGGATATTGGGCTGTATTAATTGACCTGACTTGACTTTACACAGCATCAGAGTTGAGACAAGGACAACGCCCTGTTCTGCAAAACAGGACCTCAGGTTGCTATGATTTCTTTCCTTGCAGTATTATACAAGTCAGTTTCATCAGCCGACTGATTAGGCTGTTGTCAGGCTAATAAATAGGCATTATCAGTCGCTATAAGCCCCATAGATGTGGGTCAATAGGGGCCTACTACACCCACTTGTAGGTTTTATCATCTATTCACATGGTAGATCACCGAAAGAAGGTATAAAAGAACACGACAGCGACCTCTAGCGACTCTAGTATCTATGACAGGAGCAGAAGCTGTATTATAGAAAGTGTGAAACTTCATAAGGGTACCCAAAACACAATGATTTTCCCTAAACTTAACTGTTTTTGTTGCCTAAACCTAAAGAAGTTGTAGTTTTTGTTGCCTAAACCTAAAGAAGCCTTTTTGTTTGTGTTCAAAACGTGACGTTTCATTCAGTTTTATATGTTAGAAAGTGTTGCTTTTAAGTTTAACTTTCACTTTTACAACATAGTAGGCGTAGTAGGCCCCTACTGACCCACATCTATGGTGCTTATCGCGACCGATAACGCCTCTTTAATGGCCTGATAACAGTCGAATCGGGTGGTTTCATACAACTTTCATTTCATCTGTCTCCTGCAGCTTCCTCTCCCAGTTGTCCTTACCGAACATGCTCGCTGGGCACCTTGCCGATCTTCTTGATGGCACCACATTCCTGCTTGTGTTCGTCCCAGCATGCAGTCTGGCAGGTCCGGTCGCAGTAATGGGCAAACTTACACTGGGCACAGCGGTGCAGTTTGGCCTGGTGCCGGAAACAGCTGTGGCACACCTGAGTGGCCAAACTGAGAGGGAAACAGACAAAACATAGAAACATTGCAGGTGCATGGAAAACAGTGACATCTGCAGTGAGAGGCCCCTGTGAAGATTTAGCACCAAAGAAGACGAAAGTGATTGAAGAGGCAAAAAACCCAAGTGGAAAGAAGTTAGTCAGTGCAGCTCACTCGAAACAGAACATTTTGCAAGGATGACAGAAGCTGCCAAAATAAATAATAAATAAATAAATAAATGAATAATATGCCATTAAATGTACCAAAAATAATATAAAAAATAGACTTACACATTAATGTTCCCTTTGATTTATTTATTTTTATTACTTTTTTAAATGTATTTATTTTTGTATTTATTTTTTATTTAAAATGTATTTATTCATTTCATCAAACACTCCCCCTGAAGTAATATTTCTTAAGAGTTCCCCAAAATAAAAGCCCAACATATAAACCTGAATTTCCTGTATTAGTCTGTTTTCTTGAACTTAACACAGTCAATTCACGTGTGTGTCTTTTTCCATCTTAGTGAGGGGGATGGTTTGCAGCTCCCTCACAATATGCATACTATAAACTATTCTATATACTATCTATGTAATATTGTTGAATATACAGTGTGCATGAACAAGACACATATACATGCACATAAATATCATAAATAAAATATTATCACAGCTCTCTGTTTTAAAAAAGCTTGCAAACATGATTACATTTCTATCCTCATATTTTCAGCTGACTGGATGCTGACTACAGACAGAAGCTCGCACTGTGTGAGTGAACAGAGTCCGTCTGTCTGTCTGTGTAAACAGTTTATTCAGTCCAAAGGAACAGTGAACAGACGTGTTAATGCTTCTGATGATTGTTGGAACGCAGCAAAGCCCTGTGCAGCTTCACACAAACAGACACACGCACGCTCTGTTCTCTCGCTGTAGTTTTGGACAGCTCCTTTCCTACATTAGGCAGATCCTCTCAGTGCATGCCTACTGTGCTGGACGCCCTCAGTGAGCCAACGTCCTGCAGCTACTCGCTCTTATATGGCTCAAAGACGACGCTACCAGATCTGTGTCTGGCATTCCAGCACATAGATAAACCAGGCTGCACTCGGCTGCCAACTATTTACAGAAAAAGTCCAGAACACTGTGTGCAATGTGCATGTTGCTGAAGGCAAAAAACTGCAGCTGCATTACATTACTGAAAAAGAAATGCAAGTTGAAGACAGAAGTCCAGGGGAGAAGTTTTACATGAGACAAAATGTGCAACAAAGTCAAACTAATTGTTGGAACATCTTACAATAACATCATTAGAAAAAGGAACATATTAGTTACAATAGTTAATTATTAAAGCTTCAGTAGGCAACAATGTTTTGGCATCATTGGGCAAAAATTCCATAATAACCTTTCAGCATATTGTAATTCAAGTGTCTGAGAGAAAACTAGACTTCTGCACCTCCTCATGGCTCTGTTTTCAGGCTTTAGCCCGTGACCGAAGACTTTGACCAATCACAGGTCATTTCAGAGAGAGACAGCGTTCCTATTGGCTGTGCTCCGGCTGGTGGGCGGTGCTTGGTATTTCCTCAAGAGATCTCAACATGGCTGCAGGGTCACAAACTTTCTCATTTTGACAGACCAGACCACTGAATGGTCTAGGGGCTAAAATATATTTCTAATCTGCACTGACATTATGAAGCGTCCTTTGACAGAGGACCTTGTAGAAATACAACAAAGGCTGAAATCCAACACAGGACGTTGGGGTTATATGGCACGCTCTGTAACAACTCAGCTACCAAGGCGCTCCATGTCTTATGTAAAACACTTGCTATACAAATAACCTTTTAGCAGCTGTAACACAATAATCCAATTTTAACATGTAGCATATTTGAACAGGGTCTAAAAAATAGAGGTATGACCAATGCATCATAGCACATACAGACTCGATAGACATTGATCTACTGCATGTAGAGAGAAGGAAATCGTCATTTCTCTATCCACATGCTACATGTGAGGTCACTAGAATCTCTAAGACTGATGTTTTATTCATTTTTAATTTATGAAATTATTTTTGAAATCTTGCAAAGTGTCAATTTTTGTGGTAGAGCGTCCTAGCTCTTGAAAACTGTATCCAAAAGTATGTCGAGCTCAAGCTCACATGACACCTTGACAGCTTTTTATTGCTGGTGTCATGAGAATTTTGGGCATCTAAGATATGAGGTCACACAGCTCAGAGAAGCCTGACCTACACGTCCACAACACACCGGCAGTGGTGTCAGCCAGATCTGCAAATACATGCACGGTAAGAAACGATCCTACCTGTCCATCTATTCTAAAAAACTACAACAACCGGGGAGCCCTCGTACCTGTCGAAGACCACAGCGGAGAAACTGGGCTCGGCGAAGACCACTTCCCCGGCCTTGAGCTCTTTGGTGGCCTTCAGGCCTCGACCTTTCTTCCCAGCATCAAACAGCTCAGCGCTCTCCATGTTCCCCACAGTCATTGTACTGGCTAAACAAAACACAGGAGGAGGCCGAGAGGAGGGAGAAAGCTGCTGAGGGTGGGACTGGCCGAGGGATACGGAACCAAACGAGCTGCAGAGAGTTCTCGGGAAATTCTAAGGAGCACTTTCCCCCCTCTCTCCTTAGCCCGACCCTGCTACAGCCAAAAATAAACTTACCCCCTCTAGAGGTTGTACAAACTCCCCAGAGTGGGGAGGGGGGTGAGCAGTGGGAAATTAGGCGCTGGGAAGGTAAGTAGAGGTAGTCTAAGGGTGTCGTCCCCTTCTTTGGGTTGGTTCCTCCTGTGGTATTTTGGTCCGGGGCAGCTGTGTCCGTCTGTCAGAGGCACATGACGGGAAACGGAGCTGCTCACATTAAGTGGCAGCCTCTTTCATGTATCTGCAACTCCCTACTGGTAGGCATGAAGATGATCTAGAATGCAGCAGCGCGACTGGTCTTCAACCAACCCAAAACAGCACACGTCACGCATCGAATTCAAAACAGCAACAACAATGGCTCCCGCCTACCTGAACTCCCTCATCCAGGTCTACACTACCATCACAACAAAGTCGCCAGCTAGACTCTTCTCCTCTGTAGTCTGTAGTGGTGGAATGAGTTACCGAACTTCATTCGATTCACTTCAAGTCCCTTTCCACCTTCATGAACACTTCCGCACCTGATGACATTCATGCTGCATTTATGTAATATACAGTATCAAGTTTAGGTAAGCACAAATAAAGCACAAATTTCCCATCAACATTTTTATGAAGTAATCAGTCGTACATTGAGGAATGTGTGAAAAATATTTTGAGTGTTTCTGTCACATATTGAAATGCTTATACTCAGCATTACAGCAGCATTAATCACTGTTTACTAATATAACTATTCATAAAAGATAGCATCTTATTAACATACTGTAAGGCACATTAAAACTACAACCCCCAGACTTCACAGTTAAGACTTAACATGGCACAGATTGGGGTCAGAGCACAATAATACATCAGTATCCGAATGACAATAACTGATAACATAAACATACAGTGAACCGCTCTGACAATAAACAAGCACTTCATTAAATAACGGTTATCACAACGTGACATGAAATCAACCAAAGAATAACACAGATACAGTACCAGGTTTCCTCTTTCTTTTTCCTTTACATACTGTAGAGCAGTGTGAATGATGTTGTCCCTTATGTCCGTGTCTTTGGCCTGTTTGTTGTATGATTTGTTGATGTATACTGTAACTTTCATGTGCTTTTATATGCATGTACTGTAATCAGGGGCATAATATGGCCTACAGAGCCAGTGTTTGGTTTGTATGTTCTGGGATACTGTACAAAGACACATGGCGGACTCCATGAAGAGGACCCGCTCCCTATGTCGATATGAAGGACTCATTCTAAGATAACGAAAACACAATGATTCGTATTTTCAGGGGATTATACACTAATGTATGAGGGAGTATTAGCGCCACATTGAGGAAAATAAAATAAATCCGAGATTTCGAGAATATATTCCTAATATTACAAGAATAAAGTCATAGGTTTATGTGAAAAAAGTCGTAATATTATGAGAATAAAGTTGTAATATTATAAGAATAAAGTTGTAAGTTTATGAGAATTAAGTCATAAATTTACGAGAAAAAAAGTCATAATATTATGAGAATAAAGTCAGAAGTTTAAGAGGAAAGAAGACGTAATATTATGAGAATAAAGTCTGAAGTTTACAAGAAAAAAAGTTGTAATATTACAAGAATAAAGTCATAATATTATAAAGCGGTGATTTTACGTGTTATTTTAGAGGGGAAATAGAGCAGCGTGCCGCCTGTGTGAAAATGAGGAACGTGGAGCATCTTGTGAAGTTATACTTTAGTTTAGGTTTCACAAATAATTAAATACTTCATCTTTTGGCACATCAGCACCACATTATCATCAGTATCAGGACCTTGAAAAGATTGTGCAAGAAACTGTGTTTATTCTGAAGAAAGAACCACACGGACCTGAAGGGGAAACTGCCTCTTTTGTGGAGGAGGAAATTACATTTTTTTCGTAAAGTTATGACTTTATTCACGTAATATTACGACTTTTTTTCTTGAAATAGTATGACTTTATTCTCATTAAATTAAGATTTTATTCTCGTAATATTATGACTTAATTCTCGATGTGGCCCTAATACTCTATCGTACTAATGAATACATGGTTATTAATATTATATTCCATTTCTGCCAATAGATCCCCCTAAATGCTACACAAGGCCTGATGTCATGTGTTGTAAAATTGTTGCTATCTTGCATTATGTGTGAGCTGGAGATGATTTATTATGTAGCCGAAGCACCTGAAGTAAAGCACTAGAACATCTACAAATGGCATCCTGCTACATAGCAAATGATTAACTGAGGTGTTTCGTGTTATGTTCATTATTCACAACTTTGGTCTTGGCAATGCTCAAACTGGCCATCTTGTTACCAACCACCATGTCTTTTTTGGTCTAGTCTCAACCGTGGGGATATCACTAAACTGCCTGTACATTGATTAAAACATCATTACTGTGATTGCTCAGAGAAAACAAAGGAACATTCACACACATAACATTCACCTCTGCAATGTCTACACATAAACACTGAATATGGCAATTAAAGAGGTGAAGGAAGAGGAATCTTCATTTGATTTCTGTGGGTGTTTTTATGGGAATGTGGGTCTTTCAGACTAATCTGAGGAGGATCTGGGACTCACACTTATCTGGTCTTGGTCTCAACCCCTCAAAGTCTTGGTCTCAGTCTTGATACACTCTGGTTTTGGTCTCGGTTTAGATGGTCTTGACTACAACATGGGTGGTAGGTTTCAATTGAAATCAAGGCACACAGAGAAATGATCTGTAATAAGAGTAAGTTTTAGCATCTAGAGGTCAAAGACGTCGATGTGAGCTCCTGATGCGTAGGTGTCTTCCAGAAGCAGCTTCATCAGCTTGGCACAGGACGCCTCACAGGTGAGCAGCGTGCCCTGAGCGTGCATGTCGGTAAAGGACTTCCTGAGGTTGGGATCGGCTGTTTTGGATCTGGCCGTCACCTGCATGGCCGTGTCCAGAGGCCCTGGTACGATACAGAGGACAGAGGTGAATGGAGTTCAAAGGTTCGAAAGGACAGAACAAACACATTGGCCCAATTCCACTGCCGGTACAAACATTTACTGTAAACTGCTCAAACTGATAAACATTTAATGTATTCTACTTTATTGTCATACAGATGTCATCAATTTAAAGTAAATAGATTGTATTTAGGATCAAATATACCCTTGTCCAGTCTAGAAAACAGTAGGCATGTTCATTTGATTGTAAAATGTTGTATATTTATAAATATTTAAACAACATATATTTATTATTTTGTGTTTCCAGTTGGATCACGGCCTTGCAGCAGCTGCTGGTATGTTTTCATTTTAAAAGGTAAGGGGAACTTTAAAATGTGGTAAAACTGGAATTGAGCATCACGACTCCTTTAGGAAGACCTCATTCAAGTCCTCTAACTGTCCAACAACTCATGGCTGACTGGTTGGACTTTGAATGTGAGGAGCACAAACAGAAGGTTGCTCACCTGGAGAGTAGCTGAGCACCCGGAGGTCCGGCTCCTCCTTCACCAGCACATTGAACATCATCTCTCTGGCGGCCTTGCCGGTGCAGTACAGCACCCAGGAGGGGAAAGCCTGCAGGGCGCACAGCGAGGTGATGTTGATCACGGTGCGGCGCAGACCTGGACGCTGTGGGAAAGCCTGCAGGACGTTGGCGGTGAGGCACAGGGAGGAGCTGACGTTGAGAGACAAGTAAGAGTCCACCTCGGCCATGTCGGTGAAGCTTTTGGCGTAGCGGGACACGTCCCCCAGGGAGGCTGGGAAGAGGGAAGGAGGGGTTAATAATAGTGTGTGTCTCCGTCTACATGCCTCGTGAGTGTTTTCATCAACTAGTTTTATGTAAATATTCTCAAAAGGAGGCAACAAGATCACAACATTAAAAGACGTTTTCACTGTTCTGAGAGAAACTAGACTTCTGCACCTCCTCATGGCTCTGTTTCCAGGCTTTAAAAAATCGAGCCCGTGACAGAAGACTTTGACCAATCACAGGTCATTTCACAGAGAGAGAGCGTTCCTATTGGCTGTGCTCCGGCTGGTGGGCGGTGCTTGGTATTTCCTCAACTTGATCCCTACTGTTTACTGACACAATAACTGAAGGCTATTTACTGCTTCCTAACTACCTCACATCCTTCCTCTCACTTAAATACAGTAAATAGCCTTCAGCACATGATCCAGGATCTGCTCCCACCCAGTAACTCACCCAAAACACTTAATTTCATGCTTCAAAACAGAGTTAATGTGTCAGTAAACTGACCAACGCCACCAAAATGAAAGGTTTTGTCATCGTGTGAGCCATACTGGTCAAAATGTTTAGATGTTTTTTCACCACGGCGTCAAATCAAATACAAATCTCTGTTTCGTTCTATTGTTTGTTGACTGTTTACTGTACTATACCAGAATGTCAGTTTTGTCTAGCTGAATGTGTGTCACACTGAGCTGTTTAGATTACTATTTCAACAGCAGGTAAAAGATTACTGGGAAAAGTCAATACTGTAGTAGCTACACAGAAAAAGGAGATATGGAAGAATGTATTTGCGTAGCAATGCGTTACATATATTGTAAACAGAAAATTCCCTTTTGATTTTTCATGTTAAAAGGTCCCATATTGTAAAAAGTGAAATTTTCATGTCTTTTATATTATAAAGCAGGTTTAAGTGCTATATAAATACTGTTAAACTATCAAAACGCTCAATATACGGAGAAATACACAAAGCCCGTATTCAGAAATTGTGCGTTTGAAACAAGCCATTAGGATTTCGGTCCATTTGTGATGTCACAAATATACAATATTGACATGGTTTTAAACGTAAACATTCTAAATGTGTCCCAGTTTATGCTAATGTATATAGTATGTTATGCACACTTTGCTAATATAGTAACTTGCACACTTTGCTAATGTATATAGTAACTTGCACACTTTGCTAATGTATATAGTATATTGCACACTTTACTAATGTATATAGTATCTTGCACACTTTGCTAATGTATATAGTATGTTATGCACACTTTGCTAATGTATATAGTATATTGCACACTTTACTAATGTATATAGTAACTTGCACACTTTGCTAATGTTTATAGTATATTGCACACTTTACTAATGTATATAGTATCTTGCACACTTTGCTAATGTATATAGTATGTTATGCACACTTTGCTAATATAGTAACTTGCACACTTTGCTAATGTATATAGTAACTTGCACACTTTGCTAATGTATATAGTATATTGCACACTTTACTAATGTATATAGTATCTTGCACACTTTGCTAATGTATATAGTATATTGCACACTTTACTAATGTATATAGTATCTTGCACACTTTGCTAATGTATATAGTATGTTATGCACACTTTTCTAATATAGTATCTTGCACACTTTGCTAATGTATATAGTATCTTGCACATTTTACTAATGTATCTTGCACACTTTGCTAATGTATATAGTATCTTGTAAACTTTTCTAATGTATAGTAACTTGCAAACTTTTCTAATGTATAGTAACTTGCACACTTTGCTAATGTATATAGTAACTTGCACACTTTGCTAATGTATATAGTATATTGCACACTTTACTAATGTATATAGTATCTTGCACACTTTGCTAATGTATATAGTATATTGCACACTTTACTAATGTATATAGTATCTTGCACACTTTGCTAATGTATATAGTATGTTATGCACACTTTGCTAATATAGTATCTTGCACACTTTGCTAATGTATCTTGCACACTTTGCTAATGTATATAGTATCTTGCAAACTTTTCTAATGTATAGTAACTTGCAAACTTTTCTAATGTATAGTAACTTGCACACTTTGCTAATTTGCACACTTTGCTTATGTATATAGTAAAAAAAAAAAAAAAAAAAAAACACATAAAAAAAGTGAGAGGTTGCTTCTTACCTGCGTTGTTGACCAGTATAACGTGATCAATATCCTCAGAGAAAGCGTCCTTAGATGCTGTGACAACCTTCTCCAGTCCTTGCATCTGACTCAGATCTGCCACCACACACTCCACCAGCAGGCCCGCTCTGCCGGCCTCAGACTCGGCCAGCTCCGCCTGCACAGCCCGCAGGTCATCACCGGAGCGGGCCGTGAGGACGAGCGCCGAGCCGGGCTTCACCAACCGGGACATCTCTCTCGCGATGGTCCGCCCGAAGCCTCTGGAGGCCCCGGTGATGATGCAGAGCGCACGGCCCAGGTCCTGGTCCGTAGGAGTCGACATGGTTGTGAAGCTCAGCAGCAGCAGCAGACTGATCCTCCTTCACCTAGTGGCTGCTTCTTCTTCTTCATGGCTTTTATACCATTCGTTACCCTGTCGCCATCTCCCGGTGTCACACTAATTCACACACAATAGGCCTACCTGAAGAACAAACAAAGCTCTATAGTATCTGTCTCATCCACAATCCATCTTATTTTAGTCCTGTAATAATGTTGCACATGTTGAATTTTGCACATTTTCTACCTCAATTATTTTTCATTGAAGAATAAAACATTGTATCTTGCACACTTTACTAATATATATAGTATCTTGCACACTTTGCTAATATATATAGTATCTTGCACACTTTGCTAATATATATAGTATCTTGCACACTTTACTAATATATATAGTATCTTGCACACTTTGCTAATATATATAGTATCTTGCACACTTTGCTAATATATATAGTATCTTGCACACTTTGCTAATATATATAGTATCTTGCACACTTTGCTAATATATATAGTATCTTGCACACTTTGCTAATATATATAGTATCTTGCACACTTTGCTAATATATATAGTATCTTGCACACTTTACTAATATATATAGTATCTTGCACACTTTGCTAATATATATAGTATCTTGCACACTTTGCTAATATATATAGTATCTTGCACACTTTGCTAATATATATAGTATCTTGCACACTTTGCTAATATATATAGTATCTTGCACACTTTACTAATATATATAGTATCTTGCACACTTTGCTAATATATATAGTATCTTGCACACTTTGCTAATATATATAGTATCTTGCACACTTTGCTAATATATATAGTATCTTGCACACTTTGCTAATATATATAGTATCTTGCACACTTTACTAATATATATAGTATCTTGCACACTTTGCTAATATATATAGTATCTTGCACACTTTACTAATATATATAGTATCTTGCACACTTTACTAATATATATAGTATCTTGCACACTTTGCTAATATATATAGTATCTTGCACACTTTACTAATATATATAGTATCTTGCACACTTTACTAATATATATAGTATCTTGCACACTTTGCTAATATATATAGTATCTTGCACACTTTGCTAATATATATAGTATCTTGCACACTTTGCTAATATATATAGTATCTTGCACACTTTGCTAATATATATAGTATCTTGCACACTTTGCTAATATATATAGTATCTTGCACACTTTACTAATATATATAGTATCTTGCACACTTTACTAATATATATAGTATCTTGCACACTTTGCTAATATATATAGTATCTTGCACACTTTGCTAATATATATAGTATCTTGCACACTTTGCTAATATATATAGTATCTTGCACACTTTACTAATATATATAGTATCTTGCACACTTTACTAATATATATAGTATCTTGCACACTTTACTAATATATATAGTATCTTGCACACTTTGCTAATATATATAGTATCTTGCACACTTTGCTAATATATATAGTATCTTGCACACTTTGCTAATATATATAGTATCTTGCACACTTTGCTAATATATATAGTATCTTGCACACTTTGCTAATATATATAGTATCTTGCACACTTTGCTAATATATATAGTATCTTGCACACTTTGCTAATATATATAGTATCTTGCACACTTTACTAATATATATAGTATCTTGCACACTTTGCTAATATATATAGTATCTTGCACACTTTACTAATATATATAGTATCTTGCACACTTTACTAATATATATAGTATCTTGCACACTTTGCTAATATATATAGTATCTTGCACACTTTACTAATATATATAGTATCTTGCACACTTTGCTAATATATATAGTATCTTGCACACTTTGCTAATATATATAGTATCTTGCACACTTTGCTAATATATATAGTATCTTGCACACTTTGCTAATATATATAGTATCTTGCACACTTTGCTAATATATATAGTATCTTGCACACTTTACTAATATATATAGTATCTTGCACACTTTGCTAATATATATAGTATCTTGCACACTTTACTAATATATATAGTATCTTGCACACTTTACTAATATATATAGTATCTTGCACACTTTGCTAATATATATAGTATCTTGCACACTTTACTAATATATATAGTATCTTGCACACTTTGCTAATATATATAGTATCTTGCACACTTTGCTA
Source organism: Sebastes umbrosus (assembly GCF_015220745.1). Classification (NCBI taxonomy): domain Eukaryota; kingdom Metazoa; phylum Chordata; class Actinopteri; order Perciformes; family Sebastidae; genus Sebastes; species Sebastes umbrosus. The sequence continues at coordinate 5,542,517 of NC_051287.1, read as the reverse complement.
ATATATATAGTATCTTGCACACTTTGCTAATATATATAGTATCTTGCACACTTTGCTAATATATATAGTATCTTGCACACTTTACTAATATATATAGTATCTTGCACACTTTGCTAATATATATAGTATCTTGCACACTTTGCTAATATATATAGTATCTTGCACACTTTGCTCATATATATAGTATCTTGCACACTTTGCTATTATATATAGTATCTTGCACCCTTTGCTAATATATATAGTATCTTGCACACTTTGCTAATATATATAGTATCTTGCACACTTTGCTAATATATATAGTATCTTGCACACTTTGCTAATATATATAGTATCTTGCACACTTTGCTAATATATATAGTATCTTGCACACTTTGCTAATATATATAGTATCTTGCACACTTTGCTAATATATATAGTATCTTGCACACTTTGCTAATATATATAGTATCTTGCACACTTTGCTAATATATATAGTATCTTGCACACTTTGCTAATATATATAGTATCTTGCACACTTTGCTAATATATATAGTATCTTGCACACTTTGCTAATATATATAGTATCTTGCACACTTTGCTAATATATATAGTATCTTGCACACTTTACTAATATATATAGTATCTTGCACACTTTGCTAATATATATAGTATCTTGCACACTTTACTAATATATATAGTATCTTGCACACTTTGCTAATATATATAGTATCTTGCACACTTTGCTAATATATATAGTGGGTTATTCTATGTTTATAATTTAGATTTTTTTTATGCTAGTTGTAGTAGACGGGTATATTTATAGTGTATTCCAGTATTCCTTATATTTTGTATTATATGGATATATTTCTCTAGTGTTGACATTTACATTTTATGAATTGTTCCTGTGCATTGCTTGGATAACCTGCTGCTGGAACACAATCATTTCCCAATTCTGTCTGTCTGTCTGTCTATCTATCTATCTATCTATCTATCATTAGATGGTAGGCTACTGGGCTATTTTGGTGTCCAGGGAAAATAAATGACAACTGGAGCCCCTCTCTCTTCATATGACTTATCATCTGTCTTTCATATCATATCATGAGATGCAAATCATGATTACGAAAAATATTTTTTTCCCTTTGGTGAATGGGCTTCTTTTATTTTGCAAAAAAATCCTTAAATATTGATTATATTCATGTTAATTTATGTTTTTTGCTGAACTACCGCAGCTTTTTTTTCATTGTTGCAAGCAAGTAAGCAGTCAGTGTCAACTGTCAACAGTAATGACACACAGGATTTAACTGCTGATGTGTTGATGGGGCAGCATGACAATACAGAACATCTCCATCGTCAAGGACAGACATGAAGGTCTTCACTATAAGACATATGATTTAATGCAAAAAAAATGAACGTATCAAAAACACATTATTACTTTGCAGTTAAATAATCAACAATTATTTTATTCCAACAGGAGCAGTAAAGAATGCTTAGAAAAACACAACAGTATAACATGAACTCAGTGGTGGAAAGTAACTAAGTACATTAACTCAAGTACTGTACTTAAGTAAAATTTTGAGGTACTTGTACTTAACTTGAGTATTTCCATGTTCTGATCCTTTCTACTTCTACTCAACTACATCTCATAGGGAAATATTAGACTTTCTACTCCACTACATTTATCTGACAGCTTTAGTTACTTTACAGATTTAGATTATTAATACAAAATATAATCAACAAATAAATGATGCATTATTTTAGATTAAACTACCCAGCAGTATATAAAGTCATTACAATGAGCTCCACCTTTACCAGCTGCAACATTAAAGCAATGAACACATTAATGCATCAATAAGTATAATCCAATAACATACATTATTCTGCATAATGTGTACTTTTAATGTTTGGTACTTTAAGTATGTTCAGATGCTAATATTTTTGCACTTTTACTTAAGAGGGATTTTGAATGCAGGATTTCTACATGGTAGTATTGCTACTTTTACTGAAGTACAAGATCTGAGTACTATGCATGTACTATAGTACAATAATAAACATGTAATCCAATTCTAATGTAATGTATGTCAAGTGCCCTGAGGTGTAGGGATAGTAAACTCCTGCAACACTTCTGCTTCAAAACTCTCTCACCTTACTCAAAAGGCACAACCACAGATATTAATACTACATAAAAGACAGTTAACAGGAACAATACAATTAATTTACCAGTCTCAATTAAATTGTGATGCCTCCATGACCAATTTAAGCAAATGAGACTGAGGACAACTATGTACAAGAAAAGTCAATGTGGTGAGAAAGCCTGCATGTTTTTGACAGCCTATTCGTAGAAGAATTTTGCTCTTCTCTCCTTCTGAGTTGCAAACTTCTCAATGACCTTCTTCTTAAAGTCAGAAATGTCTCTGACGAGTTTCTTCTCCATGGAGAGCATGGCCAGAGCATTAAGGTGATCCTCCGTTGCTAATTTGACATCAGACTCCTTAATGTGCAATTATATTCATTGTGTGCAATATACTCACTGTTGTTTACAGTATGTTTATATAATTCACTTTGTTAAACTTTAGTACATTTTTTTGCATATTTATATCACATTCATGAGCCAGATGCAATGTCATTTTATCCTGCTGTGCATTTAGCCTGTGTATAGTCTGAATAACAATTAAATTAATCTTCAATCTTCAATAACAACTAGGCCTCTTCTAGAAATTGACCTGGTGGATTGTGTTTAATAACTACTTTACCTGCATTATTATCCAAATCTGATTGTCTCTTTTCTTTCCTTTTTAAACATCTAAACAGATATAATTGTGATGTGCTCTATAATAATCATTCATTTGACGTATCGCTGCAACGGGCTGAAGCGTCCAAAACGTCCAAAAAGGCGTCTACGTATATATGTCTATGGACATGACAGCTCCCCAGAAGTGAAGCCAAGACATCTGGATCGCCCCCTGGTGGCTGGCTGCAGTATAGGTCATAAATCCCGCCTCCTCTATGTTAGCGGATGGGACATGGCTATATTCAGTGTTGGTATGGGACTTTTCAGGACAGTAGCTGTTAAAGGAGGGGAGGTCATGGTTAGTAGTATGTGTCTCTAACCTTTGCACTATCGACACAGAGTAATGATCTGTTCAGAGAACTGGATGGATCCCTCTCAGTGTGTGATATGATCATATTTTCACAGAAAGAAAGTGATCAAGACACAACAACTGTCTGAGCAAAATTTAGGAAATAGGGGTTTGTTTTGTTCATTTAATCCACTGAAATGATCTCTGACGTTTTAAATAAAAGGGAGACAGGCAGGAAAGGCTTTTTTCTGTTTATTTCACTGAAGTTATAATAAACAAAAACTAAGACAACTGTTTTCATGAAAAGTTGTTGAATTTCAGTCAAGACTTGAATATCTGTTTCACAGATTCATATTGAAATCAGAGGCTTTAACATGCATTAATCACCCAAACATATTCACTTGTCTCATATCTACAATAAATGAGCAACGTTGGTAAGAAAAAGGTCACACACAGTCAATACATGCATTTGCAATTCTAAGTGTGTGAGAAAGAATCTGTGAGCTTGTACCACTGAAACATAAAAAAAAACTTGTAATAACCACAATATTAACCGGCTAATGTTGGCACAATATCGATACGTGTTTAATTTAAGTTGAGTTATGTCCTGGTGACAAAATGGTAAAAGTCCAATTATATAATTCCGTCACATAATATCTTCAAAAGCAAAACACTGCTTTCTGTTTAAATCCTTCATCCTGCACATATCTAAACCTACTTTCACCTCAACCTCTACATGAGGGTCATATGAAGTTAAAATATTCATTAAAGTAGTAAACAAAACAGTCCTATTTGAAACAAATGACATATACTACGGGATGCCATCGCTGTAAATTTGGATGAAAGAGGAATGTAAGAAATTCACTTCAAGGACATGATAATAAACGAATGTTAACAAATCAAAAAGTGTGAAATAACGACTAAAAAATGGTTGACAACAACATCTGACAATTAGGTCCCTACTCCCCCAGAACAGAACAGGTTAACAGATGTGGGTTGAACTACATGTTTGATTCACTGTGAGCATGTTTGTCATTTTCAAAATCACTATCCTGAGAGATGAGCTTGTAGGGTTTCTTCCTCTCCTTCTCCTCCAGCACTGAGTTTCCCATCTCAACGTCTTTGCTGCGGAGCTCGTGTCGAGACAGGAACTCCACGATGCCGGCTCCGATCGAATCCCCCAAAACATTGGTTGTGGTGCGCAGACGGTCCCTACACCCCAGCATGAACAAAGAGAATAAAACGGCAAATGAGTGGGAAAACATGCTGAGTACAGGGCTAACTCTGCGAGCTATACAGCTATATCTGAGGGTAGTTTGTTTTTTATTTAGTTGTATGCAACTGAAATGAGGTTGTTGTCAGGCTATTATCTAGGCGTTATCTGTCGCTATAAGCCCCATAGATGTTGGTCAGTAGGGGCCTACTACACCCACTAGTATGTTTTATCATCTATTCACATATAAGATCACCGAAAGAAGGTATAAAAGAACACGACAGCGACCTTTAGAGAACGTAGTAATTATGACAGGAGCAGAAGCGGAAGTCAGGCGCTGTAGTTCACCCAGGAGACAAGAGTTTGCATCCCGTGTGAAACCAACAATGTGTACTTGTCTTTGTGTTCGTATATTATTTTAACCCAAAACACATTGTTTTTCCCTCAATTTAACTAAGTGTTTTTTTGCATAAACCTAAAGAAGTTGTAGTTTTGTTGCCTAAACCTAAAGAAGTTGTAGTTTTATTGCCTAAACCTAAAGAAGTTGTAGTTTTGTTGCCTAAACCTAAAGAAGCCTTTTTGTTTGAAATGCAATGTGTCATTCAGTTTTACAACATGTTAGAATGTGTTGCTTTTAAGTTTAACTTTTACAAACATAGTAGGCCCCTACTGACCCATATCTATGGTGCTTATAGTGACTGATAACGCCTATTTAATGGCCTGATAACAGTTGAATCGAGTGACTTTTTTCTATCAGATTCATGACAACTTGTAATGTTGCACAACAAAGAATTTAGAAATTATAAATTCTAATAATAATTCCCTGTGATGTTTTTATAGGTCAGGTTTTTGAGTTGTCCTGTCAGGTGTTGCCTGGGCCACCTGGACACCTGGCGAGCTACCCAAGAATCCTTAAAACAAACCATCTTATTAGTGTTTAGCCCGTTTTTGACCAGGCTAGTCTCGAGGGAAGTTTCTATGGTAACTGAAGGCCAGACTTATTTAAAACAAAGCCTGATTCACTGGAGTAAGTTGATAATCTTGCTTTATATAAAAACACAGCTTTAGAACATACAGGCTTATATTCATTAAACTCTGTGCTTGAGAAAGGCCTGTCTTCATGTGCTTTGACAGACATTCGTATTTGGTCCATCCTAGTTAAAGGAGAGAAGGGCTTTTTTTTTCTTATTACCCCAGTTAGCTGAGTAATTTCTGGGAAGGGTATTCTAATTGAAATGATTAATTTGGGAAACCTAATTATGTTTCTATGTTAAAACTCATTGCAAAAAATATTCAATACAAAAGGGAAGATGTGGAACAAGACTCCAGGGAGAGAGGAGAAGTGTGTCACTAGGTGGTAGTAGAAACAGATCTGCTTTTGACCTTTAAGACGACGGAGATGATTCATGTAGGGATCTAAGTTAAAGTTACCGCATTTCACATGTATGTTGTAATGGATTATTGTTTGGAGAAGTTTGAATTCTGAAATTTAAATTTTGAAATATCATGGTTAGAGTTGAAATAACTGCCTGAAGGCAAACTTGTGCTTCACATGTTCATGATCCAGGAAGCTACTCACAGGAACCAATCAACTGCAATGATGAGAGTGATGTCATCAGTAGGAAGTCCAACAGAGGTCAGTACAATCACCATGGTGACCAGGCCTGCCTGAGGGATGCCGGCGGCTCCGATACTGGCTGCAGTTGCTGTAATACTTGATTGAAGAAAAGCAGACACATACGATGTCTGTTACTGCTGATTTGCATTTTTTTAAATTCTTATTTCTTATTCACAACAGCATAAGCATAATCTATTATTATCCTCTTTTGTTCATTTTTACCTGATGGTGATGATCTGACCAAAGTTCATCTCCATATTGTTGACCTGGGCAATGAAGATGGCTGCCAGTGCCTCGTACAGAGCCGTTCCGTCCATATTGATGGTGGCGCCCACAGGCAGCACGAAACGTGTGATTCGCTTGTCAATTTTGTTGTTCTCCTCCAGACATTTAAAGGTGACAGGGAGCGTGGCCGAACTGAGAGATGAAAGAATGGAAACAGGTTAAAAATCGGTTCAAAGAAACCTGCTCGACCTCCAAAGAGATCCCGACTTCGCCGCCACCCACCGATGCGGTCCCGCCTTTGTCGCCGCCCACCGTATCTGTCCTGCCTTTGCCGACGCCTAACTCAGTTTTGCTCGTCTGCCCTGCCCTCGGTCTGTCCCCCTGAGGTCACCAGCTTCGCCTCTACCCTGTCCCCAGGCCATCCGCCTGAGGTTCTCTGCTCCGCCTCTGCCCTGCTCCCAGGCCATCCGCCTGAGGTTCTCTGCTCAGCCTCTGCCTTGCTCCCAGGCCGTCAACTAGAGTTTTCCTGCCCCGTTCCTGTTCGGCTGCCAGGCTGTGTAGTGTGAACTTAGCTTTACATGTTTGGCTTGCTGTTACGTACACTTGGAGCTTTTTGTTACCTCTTTTGCCTGCTGTTCCTACTAGTTTGTAAGCTTTTTGCACTATTAAAATACCATCACTGAATCTGCACGGTGGTGCAGTGGTTAGCTCTATCTGCGACCCTCAAAACAAGAGGGTCTTTTTGTCTCTATGTGTCAGCCCTGTGATAGTCTGGTAACCTGTCCAGGGTTCGGCCAATGTCAGCTCGGCTCCAGCTCCCCCGGGACCCTGAAGTTTTTGCAATTTGCGGGTTACCTTCTAGATACAACCAAGTAACAGGCATCCATCTGTAATAGGTGCGCTGCTCAATATGCTATCTGATGACGTAGGGACACTCTAGTGAAGCGAACGCACCCGCAACGAGGCAGGGGTCATTTCATTGGTCAACACTACACCTGACATTCTGTAGCTCATTTTGCCAGTTGCCATCATACACAGGTATGGTAGGAAGGATCTTCGCAGACCCAATACAACAGAGCAGTCGTTATTTTCAGTTTGAAGCATACTGACACAAAACAGGTTTTACGTTTGGACACAGACAAGTTCCTCAAATGCTAGACTGTTTTTTTTAAGGGAATAATTGTGATTAATTTGCTGAAGTGTGGTGGTGTTGGACACGACTCACCTGGAGGAGGTCCCCAGGGCTGTTACCAGAGCTTGCAGGAGCCCAGCGATGAAGATAAAGGGGTTTTGCCGAGTGATAACAAAATAAAGAGTGGGAAGAATAAGAACTCCGTGGATCGATAAGCCGATGATAACTGTGATGGTATACATGCCCAGCTGGCCGCCCATCTGCGTCAGATCATCCATCTCCACAATCTTTCCTGCTATCAGGAACAGGATGCCAATGGGAGCATACCTGAGAGGAGAAGAGAAACAGTGAGTTACTGAAGATAAGTGTAACGGTAACATTTGTTCACCAAAAGCAAGGTCTTACCACATGATGATGGCAACCAGGCGCATGATCGCTTCATTGAGGCCGTCGAAGAAATCCCTCAGGAGCTGGCCCTGCTCCTTCATGTTGCCAATTATTAGACCAAAGCACATGGAGAAGACCACCAGCCCGAGGGCGTTGACCCCGTTCACATGACCCGCCACTGGGATCACTTCCTCCCGGGTAATGTCCATCACCTCCTGGGTGCCGTTGGTCGAGTTGAAGAGGGTGTCATTCACCGTCACAGTCACATGGACTATTCGTTTTCCATATTTGGTTTTGAACTAAAGAGAATTAAAGGATCGAGGTTATACCAGTGGAGTCTGATAGAGCTGAAACAGACCCACTAACATTCAGAATCAGGTAATTATACTTTGAGTTAAATTACTGTTTCATGTACTCCTGGCTGGCTCGCCCAAGTTTTCTAGCAGTTTTAATGGCCCCTTGACCTCTTCTCGAGTCTCGTGGCACTATCAGTTTTTTTCCAAACTATTTGCAAGATTTTCAACAATTTTGCTCCAGTTATTCATGGTTCCCAGAGGATGAATCCCTATGGTAAAAGTGGCCCAATGACCTTTGAAATAGCACCAGTCTCAGGTCTGCTATGTTCATAATTGAAAACTTGTTGGATTATGATGGATATGCATGACCTTCAGAGGATTCATCCTTCGTAAATCATTCATTTGTGCCATGAGGCCATGAAGATACTGATATTCATGCTGGGTTGGAACACATTTTTTATTCAGAGGTTAAATCAATATAATCAACCAGTTACTACAGTTAGCTGGGCTGAGGCCTACATGACTCAGGTCAGTCTAGGGCATGGGTCAGCAACCTTTACTATCAAAAGAGCCATTTTAGAAAAAAACAAAAAAAACAAATCTGTCTGAAGCCGCAAAACATTTGAGCATTGTGATGAAGGTAATACAGTTTATAGTCTAAGTAAGTATATAGTATATAAGTCTAATGCAGTAAGGGCCAAAGTGCAAATGTACTACGGAGTGTTAGGGCCACATTGAGGGAAAAAAAATCTGAGATTTCCAGAATAAAGTCATATTATTATGAGAAAAAAAAGTCGTAATATTACGAGAATAAAGTCATAACTTTACGCGAAAAAAAGTCGTAGTATTACGAGAATAAAGTCATAACTTTACGCGAAAAAAAGTCGTAATATTACGAGAATAAAGTTATAACTTTACGAGAATAAAGTCATACATTTACGAAAAAAAAGAAAATAACGTAAAATTACTACTTTATAAACTTCTGACTTTATTCTCATAATACTACGACTTTTTTCTCGAAATCTCAGATTTATTTCCCTCAATGTGGCCCTAATACTCCGTCGTACCGTCGTACCATAGACCTACAACAATGACAGTTATTCATTTCCATTTTTTAAAAATCCACAGGGAGCCACTGGAGAGGGGCTAAAGTACTGCACACTTAGTATTCATATTTGTAAAGCTCACCTGCTGTGTGCAGGCTTGGACCAAGTTTGGGGGAAACATATTTCTGAAATGAGAAATCACACAGTGATTAAGAGATTGGCCAGTTCCGGTTCAAACTTTGTGAATATTATTGTTCTTGTATGCAGGCTACCTGATCAGATCTAAGAAGGCATCAGCAGGACTGATTTGCTCGATCTTCTGCTGCTTTCCAAACTCCTCTTTCGATCCTTTTCCCGGGTGGATGATGAGGACGACTAAGATGCCAATGAAGACTGCGATAAAGGTCGTGGTCATGTAGTAGATCACGGCTCTCATGCCCATCTTTCCTGAGGCTTTGCTGTCCAAAGCTGCCATTCCTGATGGACAGAGGGTGGAAATGCAATCAATATCTGAGTATTAAGACATATAAAATATGCGCTAAATCTTCAACCTAGCCTCATCAGACACAGACACATCTTTGGCTTTTCGTGTGTCATTTTTACGCCATGCAACAAAACTACAGTAACATCTGCAGTTATAGGTTCAGGCAACAAAACCTGTAACGGGTAGTGGTAGGACCCAATTGCAGCACACAGGACACCAGGAACAGTTGGTAATGACTTTTAATGCCAAATTCTGTAGATACACAACAGGGTTAAGTAAAACTGTGCACAGAACAGTTCAACAATCCAGCAATTAATCTCCACACAGTCTCTGGCTACCCGGTTGGTTTGGCGGGCCGAAAGAAGAAGCGGTATGGTTGGCCTTAAAAGTACGTAAACTACTGTATGTACGGAAACAACGTAAGTACAGAAAAAACTTCCAATGACACCCAACTTTTTTGTAACGTTGCACTATAGGGCACTGTGCAGAACTACACAGCAATGTGAAAGTTGAGGAAAGAGCATGCAGGAATGGCGAGATGCTGCGCAAGCAGGATTTTCAGCCTAAAAACTAAAAACCATGTGACAAATGTCACTAACGTTCCACTTTCTCCAGTACAGTGTTTCCTAAGTCTCAGTGGCAGAGGGCACTGCCTTGAAAAATTTGAGGTCCACTGCTGCAAACGATGAGAATCGACCCAGCGCAGTTAGAGGCCCCAAGGATGAAGTACCTTCCGTAATTGCTTTGAAGTCTTCTCTGTAACTGAATCAACGGGAATCTCTTCATCACCAAGCTGGGGGTGAGCTTGGCTTCCTCAGTGATTACTGGGGGTAAACATGACCTCCCCGTGAACCACCTCATTCTTTCCCAGCACCAAGCAAAGCCCAATTTTTTTTATATGTTATTGAACCTATCTGAGACGCTGTTGATCTTTTCACAACTACTGACAAATACAAGTTACCATAGCTCCAGTTTGTGCCTCTCATGTATAACCATGACATTGGAGTTACAGAGGCCTGTACTATGAAGCGAGTTCAACATACCCAGGGTGTCTTCTTGTTATCTGGCTTCACTAACCCTAACAAACGAGATCCAACTAAACAGTCCTACGAGGCTGGTTATCAACTCGGTAAATCAACCCAGGGTTTCTCAATCTTTCTATATCTCTATCTGAATCTTTGTCAGTCCCTTGTTTTGCTTTTTGACTGCCTACCCGCCATTTCATTTCTGATTCAGAGATGCAGTAGATAGATATACTTTATTGATCCCAAAGGAAATTTAGGAAAAAAAACGATGGACAACAGCGGAAAAGTTACGGCAGAAACTCCTGTAGTAACCCGCCATGCCTAGAAAACTACAAAGAGCTTTCCTAGTAGTGGGAATAGGGCAATCGGTTATGGTGGAAACTTTGGCCTCCACTGGGCGCACTTGGCCTTGGCCCAACTGTCTCCCTAGATAGGTGACACATTCACATTTGGCCAAGTTTAATGTAAGTGACGTGTAGTGCCTGATGAAGACATGACGCTAAAGTGACAACTGACCAATCACGTGAACATAGAAGACTACTGAAGAGAATCATAACCCTGAGACAACAGAACAAAGTGAATGTTAACAAGTCCTACATCCATTGTTACATGTGTCGCAGGCCTACCTGTTATTAGACTGGAGACCAGTAAGGGGAGAACAAGCATCTGAAGCATCCTCATCAACAGCTCTCCAGGGAAAGAGAAGTACTTCATCTCTCGATAGGTCATCTTAAATGGGCGGAGTGCGAATCCCAGAGCAATACCTGCAGAGAGAGAGTATGGCAGCAGATTGTTTTCAATGCAATGGAGACACAGACTGAATGAAGACATTTCCATTTAGCTTTCAGAGGAATACGCACCAACGACAACTGCCGCGACTGTAAAGAGCACAAAGGCGTTCTTCTTGAGGAAAGCCTGGACGTCCTCTTTGGAGATCTCCTCCACTTTCCTCTTTGCCTTCATCGTACGTATGTGAATGCCTTCCCTGAATCGCTGCATCTTGCTGTAGCAAACCAAAATATGTCCATTAGTGCAAATCGTTTTTGAAACTTGACCTCTCTGTATAAAATGACCTGTGGTGACCTCTAGGATAATCATAGCCTCATGAAACTTTACAGCCACAAACTAGAGACCTAGAGCATTCAGAGGATGGATGGCTTTCCTAGCTAGATTGACAATAAGGGGGTTTCTGAGGTGTTTACACAACAGAAGTGCTCGCCATCCAAATCGCTGAAAAATGCAATTCTTGCAGAAATCTCAAAATGTGAAAAGTTTTTGAAACCAAATCACAGCATGGCTTTTTCTATGGTGTTCTTCAAGGTCTTGGTGTATTAATGTGGTATTTTGGGGGGATTATCGATAATTTTTTATCTATTCTCAATGGGTAAAAAATTGTTAAATATAGCACCAAATCTGTGTAACAAATGGTATCAACCCAACAATTGCTGCAACAACCTATGAGACATAATAGAGCATGGAGATGACCATCATATACTTCAATCATTATGTTCTAAACCCGTATACACTTACACAATTAACTTTAAATGATTAATTCATTCATTCATGTTTATTACAGATGTATGACTAGAAGAACTTGACACACAGTGCTGAGCAGCATCTCAAATTATCTTCAGGTTCCCAGCGTTCAGATGATGTACACCACTTCTATGTGACATCTACTGTTGACCTGCTATCTCCCCCTAAACACCCACTGTACCCCCCTAAAAAAAGACAAAAACAGGTCTATTGTGGGTCTCAGAGGGTTAAAACAACTAGTACCCCATACATTTTTTAAAGCAGAACAGAAAGAGAGCTTATTTGTGACATACCTCTTTAGACCGGTGTTTGTTCTTCAGTTGTCGGTGCAGAGCGCTTCAGCGTTGTGTGACTGACCTGGCCGGCCTGTGGAGAAGCAGCGCAGCAGGGTACCTTCTGGAGCTTCTGGGAAACTGAGAGAGATGGAGCTGGAACATGAAGCACTTGGAGTGTGTGGGATTAAGAGAGCTCTCATGGACCTATTGTAATTGGAAAACAAGGGAGGGGGGACACCCTGAAGAGAGACGGAGAGAGAGGAGGGGAGGAGGGAGACTGAGAGGACAAATTAGAAAATGGTCCTCCCACAATAACACTGTTAGCCCTGTGACACAGTTTCAGGTGAAGCCCAGATGTATGAAAAACTTTGTTGAGAGTTGTTATCATAAAATTATTCATCCATCTAAAGCTAGATATTCCTCACTCTCCTCTCATCCTCATTTTCCCTTTTCTCCTCCTCCTTTCAATGTGTTGTATTTTTCTTGCTTTAATGGACATACAGTATACAGACAAACAAATAAGGAATTGTTTCTGGCATTAAAAACATAACCAGGTTTAATTGATACACATCGTCTCACTCGGGGTGTTATAGCCTAGTTTGAGGTAATTCCGCAGAGTAAATGACACACCACAATTAGCTGAATAAAGTAGAGCTTGTGCAGTAATAAGTGACCTCACTGTATGGAAAAATATTCCCTGGTGAAGTTGAATATAATTAGTGAAGAATACCCCTCAAATCAGGTCACATAGCCTTTTACAAACACTATTCCCTACTCACTGTCACACCAATGAATGAAACATGTATGTAGATGTTTGTTTGTTAGTGATCCAAAACATCTCAGAAATGGACTCGTGTCTGTACTTAAAACTTCATTTTAGACTCTTCAGCTTACCCTCCAGATCTGGGTAGAAGAAGACCAGATCCGGGTAGAATAGTTCTAGATCTGGGTAGAATAGTAGTGTGCCAATCAAGTTATTACAAGTTCTATTATTAGTTTAAACCTTACCTGAAAGGTAATATCTTGACTTACCAGAAAACATGATCTGGTCTTATTCTACCCAGATGTGGTCTTATCCTTGCGGTCTGATTCTACCAAGATGTGGTCTTATCCTACCCAGATGTGGTCTGATTCTACCCAGATGTGGTCTTATCCTAGCGGTCTGATTCTACCCAGATGTGGTCTTATTCTACCCAGATGTGGTCTGATTCTACCCAGATGTGGTCTTATCCTAGCGGTCTGATTCTACCCATATGTGGTCTTATTTTACCCAGATGTGGTCTGATTCTACCCAGATGTGGTCTTATCCTAGCCAGATCTGGTCACCCCATGATGACACACGTTGAGTGACAGACCCCTCATTTGTATAATGAGGCAGAAATGCATAAAGAAATGTAAAAAAGAAATGTGTAAAGAAAAGAATGCAGAAATAATTTGGGGGAAATAAATAAGGGGTAAAATCGTGCAGAAATAAATTAATTAATTAATGCATAAATACATAAATAAATACATACATTTAAAAACATTAATACAAAATAAATAAAATATATATGCAAAAATAATAAATCACTAAATAAAAATAAATGTAAAAATTAATAAATAAATAAAAAACTAATATAAATAAATACATAAATAAATAAGGTAAAGTTAAACGGAAGAGTAAAAAAATAAGGGGAATTAATACAAAGATAGATAAATAAGGAGGCAAATTAAAACAGAAATATCTATTTATGTCACATTTTATCAATTATTTAATGGCTACATTTATTTGTTGAAAAACCATAAAACATCCATCTGAGATTTGCCTCTGCCATGATGCAATGGAGGTGAATGGAATTTAATTTAAAAAATGATGTTGTAATTTAATTGTAATTTAGGTGAACTGATCCTTCAGCTGGACTCTTTCAGTCAACCCGCTCACACACAGTTAACAGTGCGTTAGTAATAAACCTTCTGCAGATGATAAAAGAGGCAGCAATGAGTTTAAATAAGCACACACAAGCATTTCTTTTTCATAACACTTTTATCTGATTGAAAAACAATATGCATCTTAAACATAGTGACACATTACATTCATGAGGAACCCTTCCTTTGGCACACTGCATCTTACAATATCCTGATGGTTTTGTAAACTAGTCCTCACAAAGAACACCTCCTGGTTCAGAGTCCAGGGCACGGAGGTGTTATAAGGTGCACCAACAATGTTTTCCTGATCAAATGAAATTACAAGTGTTTACAGGAGACCTGTTAGATTTGTATTAAATATTTAAAATCATTACGGATACAGCATTGTTCAAGCATTTAGTGTCAAGCTGTTGAAAATCAAGCACGTCTGCCTCCGGCACACACTGCCGTTTCAGTAGCACTTTCAAAGCTATATTTCTGGTCTTGTGAGAGGTTATAACTACAAGACTTTTGACCTAAAACATGGAGAAAAATGTCCCTTTTAAGCTTGGAGTTTTTTTTTAGTGCACTTAATTCTTTCCTCTCCAAGCCCAAATGGCTCAAACAGCTAGAACAAAATATAAGCTATGTTTCCAAAAATATCTTTAGTCAACAAACTGCCACTGTGCTTTCAGTTCACCATATAAACCTTTATACAAAAAACACAAATTAGACTTCTGAAAGTCTGGGTGATATTTTATAATTTTTCTCATTGTCAACAAATCTCACGTGCAGACCCAAACCAACTATGAATGTACAGTATCTACTAACAAGTGTGTGATATGTCTTCTTGCTCTGAACCATAGAGCTCCGTTCAAAAAAACACATCAGTGAGACACCACTGTGTCACTGGGTGTTCCTTCATCACCATCAACACACACTCTAGTTTATCTAGACTCAATCCCACATACACCGTTCTAAAACTCACTAGAGCACCAAATGTGGATTAATCCGCCGCTGAAAATAGTCCCCAACAAATGCATAATTTCCTCGTGTTTGAGTGACGTTTGATAAAAACTACAGTGAGCAGCCGTTTTAGGAAACTACAGAGCCTTTTTCTAAAGGTGCTCTATACGAAATTCAGAGCATATCTATTGCTTATATCTATTTTCTCGGTTGCCTATAACAGCCTGTGGACTGATTTCTATGTAAAGGACTTGGGACGGATTTGCTTCGTAATGTTAGTTGATGAAGTAATTTTCAAATGGCAAACTAGTTAGTGTCATGGTGATGGGACATTACAGATAGTAACGGTGGTATATGATTGTAATGTCACATCACTGTTTTGGCCGATGCCCAGGATGATCGCTCAGAGTGCAAACATGAGCAACAGGATGCTGTCTGCAGTTCACTTAACGACCACCCGGTGTCATTAATAACAAGGACTTTATAAAAGTTACATGTAGTACCTTTAAGTGTGATGTTTGTGAGCCGTTTTCACTGGTTTATGTCTTCAGTAAGATGGATTTAGGGCTGAGTGACAGTCAGAGAGTAGTGGGTGTCTGACTGATTGGGATTTGTTGACAAGGAAAAAAAGAAATACAGAATAACTTAATTCTTATCCTTTAAAAGTCATTCACCGTGTGAGAGCACATCACATAATATAATCTGAAATAGACACGAATTTAAATTTTCTATTAACAGAATTATATTTATGTTATACCTAATAATCATACCTGATCTGTTATCTCTTTCCTCTGCTTAGAGACTCTGTTGATTTGATGCAGTGAAAGATAGTAACACTTTAAATGTTGCTCGACACAGTATTTACAAAAGCCATTTTTAACCCAGAGGATTATAACCTGTTCTAACCTGGGGGACGGTGGGATGGAGAATAAAATTCAAAAGAAAAAAAAAAAAACTGATTTGGAAATAATTAATTTGTAAAAATGCACACATTTAATAAAACAATAGTAACAATAATACCTTCTTTCAGGTATAACAATTTTTCTTTTGGGAGGCTAAAAGCTAAAAAGAAGTGGTACTTCCCTTTGACCACAACCCTTTGAACAGTTGGCTTTGAGAGAAACCAGTCGAGTGTCGTGTGCTCTGGACTCGTCTCAGTTATCCAGATCGACTGTCCGGAGCTGATCCTCCTCGCTCATGCTGATTGTAGCGATGGCACCATCGTTGAACTCGAATGAAGTCCCACCGTCGACCACCATGCAGGCGTCCCAACACCGCGAGCGGACAGACACCCTGAAGCAGCAGAATCATCATAACATTCAAAAAGGTTTACAGCTTCTTTATAGTGGGAACTCTTATTTATTCAGCTTTTAGTTCTGACACTGAGGAATGTTTATTTCACTGACTTGCTGGCGAAGCCTCTCTGCCGACTGCTGGAGAAGACTCGGTTGACGATGGGCTCCCTGATGCTGTAGAACAACCGTCTGTCATCCGGACTGAACACCAGAGACTCGTTGTATTCATCAGTAACTGAACACACACACGGATACCATAGTCACATAAAACAAAGTGAAAAAAAATGCACAAGTCAAACATAAATAAAGGAGGATTATCAACGATAACACTTCATTTTACAGGTCCGCAAATTTCATGGTAATTAGGTGATAATTCGCAAGTAACCTATTTTAAATTTCTTTGGAATTACTGCCAAATTACCCAAATATTTACCTCAAAATTGATCAAAAATTACTTTATTATTAACATTACTTAAATAATTGTATGCTGAAATAGCATATAATGGTTAAAATAATTCAATAAATTACCAGCTACTGGGAAATAGCGGAATATAATTATTAAATAATGTTTGTAACAAAGTAATTTTCAATAGATTTTGAGGTAAATATTGGGGTAATTTGGTAATAAATCCAAAGAAGTTTCAAATAGGTTACTTGCTAATTATCACCTAATTACCATGAAATTTGCGGACCTGTAAAACGAACCTTATCAACTCACCCTTTTCAATGACGTCACGATTAAGTTGGATATCAAGACCTGTTTGAGAGTTTCCTGCAAAAAGACACAGTAGTCAGAAGTCAAGTGGACGTATTCAGAGACAAACCTGGTTTACTTTAACATCAAAACCTGCACACATACAGTACATACCGATTTTTAGAACCTCCTCCACAGCTTGTTCTGTAAGTTTGTTGATGTTATATGACCTGAACGAGAGAGAAAACACCAAAGAGCAGAACATCGAGAGTTCAATGAGAAGATCGATGCCAGTCATGACTGTTTGGAGTGCTAGTAATCTTCTCATCTAACTCTCAGCGTTGAAAGTTGAGTATAGTTTAATTTTACCAGGCTTTGGATCCTGTTCCTGTACAAATGCTGAGTCCTGAGTTCTTCTGCTTTTCCCACGGGCCGTCATCCACAGAGATCTCATAGTAGGAAGCCCTATGGAGCAAGAGGTTAACATGGGGTGTGAAGGAGTTTAACTTCCCCCTGTGGTAGAGAGAGATTTCCCTGGTGAGTGCTGTAGATGAGTAGGCAGGGGGATTAATGAGGGTTACAAGCATGGACTGTTTATAAAAATGGACGACAAAAGTGAAGCCAAAACATCTGGATCGCCCCCTAGTGGCTGGCTGCAGTATAAGCAGTAAGTGTTCATTTTTCTGATCAGTTTGATTTTAATTAGTTATTTGATGCTATAAAACGTCATGATTGACAGCCGTGATTCTCTCTTGCTAACAATCTGCGGCTGTGCTCGGCTCGCGATTGGCTCGGGCGGGACCTCGATACCGCGGCTCCACCCCCCCGATCACTACTGTGCTGACTCTGGCTCCAAATGACATCAAAATCTCCACATGGCAGCTCCCGTATCCGGGATATTTAGGCTTCACTTCTGTGAGAGTGCAGACGTGCCGTCCATCTATATATGCAGTCTATGGTTACAACATGCACACAGACAAAGGTACACAGTGTTTAGACGAGTGAGTTACGTGCACCAGTTAGGATGACGGAGGTACCTGGAGGACAGAGATTCTCCGATGAAGATTTCATTCAGGGCTCTGACGGGGAGGAGACTTGGCCTGGAGAAGCTCTCATGTAGTGTTCCCGTCGCTGAGAAATATAATCACAGAGTTAGTAGAAGAACAGCGAGAGAATAAAAACATAAACATTACTGTTGAAAAGGGAGTAACCTGCTGCCACAAAGCTTCAGATGTGTGAGAGGACTACTCTATATGTCTGTATTTAGCTTGTAGAAAGTCCTCTTTACTAATATTTAGTTTAGTACATGGACAAACAAAATGCTGTTGAATCAGAATAGAAGAAATCATCGATAAAAGAAAGCTGAGCATCAAAATGTGTGCAGATTTAAACAGAAACAGCTTCCTGTTTCAGTGTCAACGTCACAATAATGCAGCCTGGAACAAGCTGGAATTAACAGCTGCTACGTGTTGCTTTAGCAAAGCAGAAATAGAAGGTTAGTCACTTTTGAACGGTGGTGTGTACGTAAAGATGAAGTTCCCTAATTGGAGGTCAATATCAGCCCCGTTATTGACAATCTAATCTAGTGAATTTCATCTTGTGTAAAAATCTGTGAGTCACACAGGAGACAGGAGGACGGGGACAGACAGGAGGACTGGGACAGGTACACATGATGGGTGCTGGCGTCGTACTCCGCTGGCTGTCCATGGTGGTGATGCGGTGAGCTTGGCTGTGCTGCTCCAGGCTCAGCTGCTGTTCGTGCAGGTCAACGGGGGTGGGATTGATTCCTGTGCCCTCCAAGTTCACACGGATCCTCTGACGCCACAGCCACCTGAACACAGCAGCACAGCACCATTAGGCTTCAACTAAACCGTCTTTTAAATATTGTACAGCTATAAGCTCGACATGTAAATAATTGAATGTTATTTATTTATTTCAATGGAACAATCAAGTTTAAAATATACTTATTAACATCTGAAATATGGCTGCACGTTTATGGCCAAAATGCTAATCACGATTATTCATATATTTTAGCGACATATTGTTATTGCACTTTCACATTAAAATAAACAGAACACTGTTTTTACTTCCATTCTGTGCTACATTCCTACTAATGTACACATTAGGGCTGCACGATGTTGGAAAAACATTGCGATATTTTTCTGCTATATACTAAAAAATACAGGAATATTCAACCTACCCTTTTGATAGCTACATTTTAAAGTTAAATGCTTCAATCTGGTGCACTTCGAGAGCAAAATTAGCAACATTAAGAGGCTAGATAAACAATGTTATGCTCTCAATTTAATCAGAAACACATTGGTTGTGTAGATAATATCTATACCCAAAAGTGAAGCCAAAACATCGCGATTGCCGGCTGGTGGCTGTTAGTTTAGGAAGCGCTTGATTTGATATGCAGCAGAGTTTTCTTTTAGCAGAACGCGCATTTTAAACCTCAATATCGCAGGCGATCATGTTCATATAATTGAGAGAAGCCAAAATTGTGATCGCGATTAATATTCTATTAATTGTGCAGCCCTAATCTGAAAGCACTTTTATTGCTCCAAAGAGGCTGTACAACAAATATAAGGTTTATTTCGGGGTTACATTTAGTAGTGCACTTCCAGAAAGTTACTCACAAGAGACAGAACGGTCAAAATCAACAGCAAACACACAAATATCTTGTCTTTTAGTCACTAGTATGGCTCGGGCTTCAAAAATGCTGGATCCTACATTTCCCACGATGCAACACAATAGCATATTTGGTAACACTTCATTTTACAGGTCTGCAAATTTCATGGTAATTAGGTGATAATTAGCAAGTAACCTATTTGAAATTCCTCTAGAATTACTGCCAAATTACCCCAATATTTACCTCAATTTATCGGCATTTACTATTTGGCAGTAATTGCAAAGAAATTTCAAACAGGTTACTTGCTAATTATCACCTAATTACCCTGAAATTTGCTGACCTTTAAATGAAGTGTTACCTAAATCTCAGCCAGAGTGACCTCTGGTATCAGTTGGGTGACTTGTACAGGATACTGTAAGTGGATTTAAGCTATCCCACAGAGTCTGAGGACACAGCATTGGGGTTTTAGAAACCATGTGACTTTTTTCCAGACAACACAGGTTTAAACTTCTCTTGAACTCTAAAAGCTATTGACAGAGCGGCGGCCCCAAGTTGTTTACCAATTTACAGACAACAGTGAGACATTTTGGGAGATTTTGTGCATGACATCACTATTATATCGATTTTCTAGTACAACGTAACTCACTTGTAGGTCGTCACTAATGAGCTGGTTAAGTGACAGAGCACACACAGGAGGATAGGGCAGCACTAGTATTATTTGTGGGTAAATACGCACCTGAACTCACCACGACAGAGTTTCTCCAGTGCCTCTGGGAAGGCCCGAGTGTAGCGCACAGGCAGGCACAGATGACCTTCTGACCTGTAGTTGAAAGAGAGAAATGTAATGAACTGAGAGGACTGTTGAATAGTAAGAATGTGGAGTAATGACATGCCATTATATATGTTACTCTGGGGTGCTGTCAGAGAAACTTCCTAAGGAGGTTTCCCCCCACTAGTATATCAGGTCCGACCATTCTTTACACATTTAACATTCCAGACAAGCTCTTCCCGAAAAGTGCTGTTCAGTGTTTTACCTCTCAGGGTCTGTGTTAACTCCAACAACTGGTTTGTCCTTGCTTAAAACCTTACTGGCAACAAGTAGCATTGTCCCATCACCTAACAAAACAAACTGCAGTTAGAGAACTTGTATTGTGTATTGGCATGTGTTGTCTGAAGCCTTTGTTCATGTGACTTTTTGCCCCCTGGGTTTGAATAAAGTCCTGCCCATTTTTTACATCATGCCTGGGCACAAAAGTTGGCGTTCAAGGAAGATTCTTTTATTCAGTGCCCATTTATTCAATACATGGTACAGATAATAACCACAAAAGCCAACATTTACAAACTTTTCCTGTAATGAATGGCATGTACGACCTATATATTGTATTTGTAATGAATCAAAGTCACAGACAGAGTCTGAAGAATTCCTACCTCCAGCAGAGATAATGGCATCTGCCCATCGAACTACTTCTTCATCATATTCTCCTCTCTTTACAACTCGTACCTCAATGCCTTCTGTCCTGTAAACACATAATCATAAAACAATCTTTTACCAGCAATAAAAATTAAACATTACCTCTCTGCTTCTTGGGAATGTGGCTGTGACGGACCACAGCTTACCGCCAGAGTTGCCAATTCCGCCTTTTATAAGCGACTTTGGGCTTGTTTTCCTGAAAGGTTGCTTACAAATATGGGTAGTTTTGGGCTTGTTTCTAAAGTGTAGTTGCTTATTTGGGCTCCTGACTCTCTCTGACGATTTTTAGACAGTTTGCCGTAATTTTAAGTGTGATATACGAGCACATCATGCCGATCTGGTTCAACATGCCAGCACTGAAAAACATAAAAGAAACGCAGCAGCGTTCTCTTTAATAAAGGCTTACCGACATTGGATTCCCGGTCTTTGCAAAGATGTAACCAAATGCAAAAATGTAATTAAATGTTCAACTTGTTTAAGTTTAGCTGATGAGAAAAATGTAAAGTTACAAGCTAAAAATGGATCCAAAAATGACATGAAACATTCAACTTCTTTAAGTTTAGTTGACAAGAAAAATGTAAACGAAGACAATGTATTAGAAGCGCAGCTGGGTCTTTGTGATAATCACACCTTATTCTAACTGCAACACCACATATGTTGTCTACAGATTAGAGTGCCCCTGCGGTTGTTTCTATGTAGGATGAACAAAAAGAAGACTAAAAGACCGAGTTGCAGAACATAAAATGTTGATGGCATTACATTATGAGCAAACGGGACATGGCAACCCTAAGAAAACAGGGGCACTGACCCCGATGAAGACCTATGTCTTTAATGTCTTAATTTAAACAATTATTCCCATGTAAAATAAAAGGCATTTTAATTTTGTTCAAACACTACAGTGTGCCTTGGACTATTTTTGAAGGAGACTTGCATTTTGTACTGTTTTTGAGACCGTATTCCACCGATGCAATGAGCCCTTCACAAGATTGAAGAAAAATGTAAAGTTACAAGCTAAAAATGAAATAAAATGTTCTACTACTTTCAATTTAGTTGACAAGAAAAATGTAAAGTTACAAGCTAAAAATGGATGCAAAAAAGAAATGCAATCCAAAATAAATTCATACTCTCTCTCTCATATTGTGGTATGTAGGTAAGGTCACTTCTTTGGGCTTTTTTTGTGGGGGAGAACTGCTTCTTTTGGCCTTGTTTCTATAGACCTGGTTGCCCTTTTTATCTCGCAAGATCTGGCAACATAGCTTACCTCAGGCATTTCACAACGTGTTCCACATTGTTAGTGTGGATGTTGTGTCTTTCCAGCAGGCCGCTGTAGCTGGAGCCCTTCATAGCAAGCTGCAAAACACACAGATAACAAGTTTGAAATGTTTGCTAAGGACAGTGAAAACAGCATCTAAAATTATTGGATCACCATTACCACAGTTACAGGACATTTTGTAGTATTTATCTAGTGTACTATTTATAGATTTTAAGGGCTGAGAGAGAGCCAGGTTAAAATGCATTTCATTGCATTTCACTGTACACTGTACTTTTAAATGCAATGACTGACAAATAAACTTGAACTTGTTAAGCGTTGGAGGGGGGAGGTCACAAGAAAGGAAGGCCTGAAAGTGAAAGCCACTCTTACCAGCTGTTTCAAGTCCTCTTCAGAGAGTCCTGCGTAGAGATACCGCTGCTGTTCAAACTCATATCTCGTAGTCTTTGTAACCACGGCCACTTTCTCCGGTTTGAATCCAGCTTTTGGCTGCGATGAGGCGGTGCACAGTGAAGTGTGGAGGGGGCGAAATGGGTTTCCATACAGCAGGCTGACAGCTCGAGTCCCAAGGCACAGCCAGTTCACCACTGAGTGGCGAGTCATTCTTACAAGCAGGGAATGAAATTTGCACCTGCCACCTGCCAAATACAGGGGAAATGTTGGCTGTGGCAGGTAAAAAATTCAGGTCACCTGCCACCATGGCAAAATATTCAGTGATTAAGGTTACATGATCCATATTTCTACTGTCTGTTACCACTGACTCAGTGTTTATTAGGGGTGGAAGAAAATATAAAAAATATGGAGTATTGCTATATTATGTTTTGTGATACTGTATCGATTCTCAAAAACCCTATATTGATTTCTACTTAATAGTTCACAAGCAAAGATTAACTCTGTCAATACTTCATTTTATTTGCAAAGAGAAATGCAAATGCAGATCCTACTATTCTGATTGCATAAAAAATACATTTTTTAACTCAGATTTTATGCATATGGCAGTATATTTTTTATATTATGACCGTTTTCTTAAAATTAGATTTTAAAAAATCTATATATCGCCTTGCTTACAGTACCGCAATGTATCGCAATATATTGAATCGTAACCCCCAGTATCATGATACGTATCGTATCGCCAGATTATTGCTAATGCACAGTCCTAGTGTTTACAAGTCTAAAGTAGTCTACATAGATTTCAGAAGTGGCAGACAAAAAATTAGTGTGGCTAGTAGAAATGTTTGTCTTTATATTATTTATTTATATTAATCTTGTCTCTAGGTGGAGGCTTCCGATAAACCCAGCGGGATTTTTTGCCTCTTCCTGCACTTTATATTATTCATTTATTTTTTTGTTATGTTGTATAGTATATAATAATGTTGTATAGTATATAATAATGCATACAGTGCACTTTAGACTAAGCTACTGGAGTTACCCTGCACTATACTCATTTTTAACAGTCTCTTCTGCACTTTTTAATAGTCGTGTATCACAGCTGTTACCCTGCACTATATTCACTTTTAACAGTTTTCTTCATCTCCTTGTATTTTTATATCTGGTATATTTTTTTGTACTTTGCACTACTAACTTTTTTACTAACATGTTTTGCACTATGGAACTGTGATGCTGGAAACTTGAATTTCCCTCAGGATCAATCAAGTTACTATCTAACTATCTATCTATCTATCTATCTATCTAGTCTTAAATTGTGCAAAACAAATAAACAAACAATAAACAAAATGTTCAGTGACCTGCCACAGTGTGCAGGTGAGGAAAAAGGTTAATTTCAGACTCTGCTTACAAGTGAACAACACACACAAGAAGCATAAAGTCAATGACATGTCCTCTATTAGAAGTGTTGAATGAATGAGGGCTCTCTACTGTAATGTAACTGACATACTGGGTCATATGTCATGTGTCCTCTGCAGACAGGTGAAGTTTAGTCCATTCACTGAAGAAGAAGTCAGACACACCCAGCTGCCACAGAAGGTCACCAAGCTATCCTCTAACAGTTCAGTTTAACTATATATATAACTTAAAGATATTACTTTACAAGTTGAGTGTTTCCAAGTAACAAAACAGCTGTTTAACTAACGTTATTAACTGCATTTGGTAAAAAGGTAACATGTGGAGTTATGTTACCAGCTGGGCTTAAAGAGCTAAAGGTAGCTAGCTAGTTTGCTAACAACAATAACAACATATCAGTACTCAGACTGGGTTTAATCTTACCACAAACACATTAAAGACCTCCTTAGGTCCGAGAAGAGATGTTTAAACACCAAGTAAAACACATGTGAGAGGATACACACGACAACACAAGAGAGAAGACTGGTACATACCATGCAGCTTGGCACGTACCACCTACTAGTTGTACGTTACGTTACGTAGACTCTGATTTGCTACGTCGCTAGAGACGACGTGATGACGTTTTGTTTTTGGCTGCGCCCCTGGCGTCATGACGTACGTACGTACGGCCCGCCCCCTGCCTGCAGGAAAGGCTGCAGCTAGTTCCACATTCACAAGTGTACATTTACCAATTTTCTTTGTATTTATGAAAGAAATGGAATTATATCTGTCAACAATTTCTTCCTCACATAACAAAAAAGCAATGAAAACAATGAATGTATGCAATATCTTTTTTTTTTTTTTTTAAACAATATTTTTATTGAATTTACATATAGACATATATACATATATACACATACAGACAGACTAACAATATTAATAATTAAATTATACAATGAAATGTTTAGTCAGAATTTCAAAGAAAGAGACATGACATTTCATGTTTCACTTATCCAACAAAGAAAACAAAGAAAATAAAAGATAAGACAAAAAAACAAAAAACAACAACAAAAACAATTCCGACAACTGCACTCAACAACACACAGCAGTTTCAATTTGACTGTGGCCCCTGATGTCCAAGAAACTCCAACAAAGGTTTCCAAATATTTTCAAATTCTGCTGCTTTTCCTCTGGTTATGTATGTAAGTCTCTCCAGTACAACACAAGATGCCATCTCCCTCACCCATACATGTATCGGAGGTAAATCCATTTTTCTCCAAGACAAAATTCTCCTGGCCTGCAGGAGTCCAAAGTTAATTAAAATTAACTGTTTTGAGTTAACGATAAAGTTATCTGGATATATACCTAGTATACATATCTTTGCTTGGTGAGGCACCTTCACTCCAACAATCTCAGATATATTCTGAACAATTGTTTCCCAGTATTTGTTTAACTTCGGACAGTAATGTATGCAATATCTTTAATGTTTTTAAGTGAAATTATTGTCATACTCTCGCGTGGTCTTTTTTATTACTATCTACTTATTTCTTTATTTTGATTGTGTTTTTTTTATTTTATGTTTGTTTTGTTTCATTTCTGTTGTCCTTTTATGTTTGTCATAGCTCTTTGTTTATGTTTTCGCTATGCTTCTTCTGTATGTAAATGTTTTTAATGTTTTCTGCTGTTACTATGTATACTGTCATTTTGAAATAAAATTTCAATCATTACATGCGACCTGAAGTCTCTGTAAGCTTGCTTTTTAATAGTTTGACCACAAATGGGCTGTATACAGTGGTGTACTTTAAGAGGCACTGAGGTTACAAGTCCTCCAGACACCTAAACAAAGTCCACACCCAGCAGGCAGCAGGTTTAGCATAAATCTCAGATAGAGTGACCTCTAGTATCAGTTGGGTGATTTGTACAGACACAGTAAGTGGATTTAAGCTATCCCACAGTCTGAGGACACAGCAATGGGGTTTTAGAAACCATGTGACTTTTTCCAGACAATTTAAACTTCTCTTGAATTCTAAGCAAAATGACAGAGCAACAGCCCCAAGTTGTTTACCAATTTACAGACATTGTTTTTTTTAACTGTAGCACCTAAAAGGGTTTTGGGTGGATGTTGCAGATAACTTGGTTAACAAAGAGCCTGCTGATCAATGGTTGGCCCCTGTGTGGGTCAGTCAGAGAGGTAGGTATAGGCTAGGGGTCAGCAACCTTTACTATCAAAAGAGCCATTTTAGGCAAAAAAAAATCTGTCTGGAGCCGCAAAACATTTGAGCATTGTGATGTTTTGCGGTATATAGTATATAAATCTAATGAAGTGAGGGCCCAAGTGCAAATGTATGACGGAGTATCAGGGCCACATTGAGGGGAAAAAAATCGGAGATTTCCAGAATAAAGTCATAACTTTACGAGAAAAAAAGAAAATAACCTAAAATTACTACTTTATAAACTTCTGACTTTATTCTCATAATACGACTTTATTCTTGAAATCTCAGATTTATTTTCTTTCCTCAATGTGGCCCTAATACTCCGTCGTACATTAGACCTACAACAATGATAAATAAAAATGTAAAATGTAAACAAAAAAGTTATTCATTTCCATTTTTAAAAATCCACAGGGACCCACTGAAGAGGAGCTAAAGAGCCGCATGCGGCTCCGGAGCCGCATGTTGCTGACCCCTGGAATAGGCTCATGTGATTGGACAGTGAGAACCAGGCAAGTCACACACGGAGACCATGAGATGCAAGACTTTTTTTTTAATCAAACTATTTCTTCCAAGGATGAATTAACTTTTTGTCTCAGTTTGACAACAGCTAGCACTTCAACCCACGAGAACCAGCTCAGACACACAACAGTCAGTGGTTTTACTGGTTAAAACTCAGTTCACAAGTTAAATCTCATGTTCCATGAACATTCAGTCTGTAGGACATTTGAATGGAATGATATATATACAGCATATAAATGGTGATGTAGAGCACTGAACATACAGCACATCTACACTGACACATGAACAGTGACATAATGAGCTCATCATAAAAGCAACTAGTGTCTCGCTGGAAAGAAGAGGCTGACTTTTCAGCAACACTGGGGTTCAACAGGAATATCGTCATTTTACAATCATTAAAATCATCCGTTCTTCCATTATTAGAGCTGAGAACAGGATGTTTCTGCACATCAGTATTATTCAAATGTCTGAGGAACCTTTTATAGACATTTTACAGCTGATAATTGAGTCTTTTAAACCACATTTCCCTTACAAAATATTTTAAATTAACACATTATTAGAACCAAAAACAGATTCAAAAACCCATTAAAATGTTTGTGTTAACACATGCCAGAACTGGATTCACCTCCAAATCTAAACATTTCTCTTCAAGCTTTCATGTTCAGTACTTAAAGGCTTGGTGCAGGATGTGACCTTTAGTACCCTTTAGTACCCTTAATGCCTGCCAACACTAAAAACATCTTCTGTAGCAGCAAGAAAACACTGTAACATGGCTCCATCACCACAATGGGATCAAACAGGAGCTAACTCAGCTTAATAACATGGAGGTGTGGTGGTTACAGTTTGAACCTCAGCCGACACTTCCTGTTCCACATGAAGTAGCCGATGAGCCTGGTGGCGGGCGTGGGCCGGGCGATGCTGGAGAACGGCCTGGAGTTGATGCTGACGCGAGGCATCTCCTTCTTCAGAGAGGACAGGTGGCTGCCATTCACGATGCCGAACACGTCCAGCAGGCTCAGCATGGGGAACGTCTTGCCCAAGTCACTGGAAATATGACACGAGGTTAGGTTTAGGGTCACTCAAAAGTTAGAGAGAAGCAGGGACAGCAGCAGCGGTAGGGGGAACTCACGTGAGAGCAGCGAGGTGGATGTGGTAGCAGCGACTCAGGCTGAGATGCAGCAGATGCTTCAGTTGTTTAAGGACAGGGAAGCTGTCGGCCATCAGCAGAGTGCTGTCACTGTAACACAGAGGAACCAAACTGTATTATAACTGTATTCGAAACCGCCTACTATACTATTATTAGTAGTAATATCAACTGTGTCACATGAGGTACAGTATGCACATGATCAACAGAGTTTATTGGACTCCCTCACAGCGATCCTTCCTGGCAGTGCACCAATATCTTTGTTTCATGACTTCATTCAGATGATTGTTGATCAAGAAGTTTCTTATTGTCCACACTTATTTATACAAACATAACATCTTGTGTATGCAGATGCTGTTCATATATACAAAGAATCATACATTTCTATTTCAAGTTGAATACTGAACCTTGGGAGAATGTAATACACTCTCCTCCCCCTTTGCAGAGAGAATTGGAGGTTAGCTTGCTACGTTTTACTAGTTATATCTATTGTACATTGTTATCTTGATAGCTACGCTCTGATTACTGTAAAAAGAGGAGAAAAAAAGGCGCTGACGTTGGGGAATTGGCTCGTAGATCTACTTCAACTGTGTGAGAGCCTGTGGTCGGCCGACCAAAATTTCGGACATGTCAGAAATTCATCCGATCGTCCAACGGCCGGTCGGGAGGAGTTAATCAGTGTTCGGCGATCCCTGTACACTGCACGGCAAAAGGCGTCTGACGAAGCTGAAATTCGGTCTGACTCTAAATGAGTCGTGCGACTCAAAATTCGGGCCAGAAACGGGCTAAAGTCTTACAGTGTATGCCCTGCTTTACAAATGTTACAACAAATGTAGAGATTATTATTTACATTGTTTTAGTATCAACACATATACAGTATACATATATATATATATATATAAAATGTCAAGTCACACAAAAATCTCACCTTAAATCTAGTGATTGAATATGGGGGCATCTCGTCACCAGCACCTTCACGTCTGGAAATAGACAAAGTGAACATTAGAAGTTCATACTGCATCACAAAGTCCTCAAAATTAGCTCAATTTCATAGCTGGGCAGTGTTTTAGCAAGAAAAAAGAACCCAAACAACAGCAGTAGCAGATTATTCCGGTGAAGTTTATGAATGCGCCTTTGACATCTACACAGAACGATGTGTAGATTACAAAATAGCACAATCAGTGAAATGGGCAAACAAGCTAAAAAACAAGGTTTTAATCTGAGGTTACATCTCTGCCCTCATATTGAATCTCCTCCTTATCACATCACCTGCAGCTATCGCTAATAAACAGGGCATGGTCTGAGGTCTGTGTGCGTACGTAAGAAGTGAACAAAGACAGTAGTCCTATGATTTATGACCAGTGGATTTTGTCCTCATTTGCTCTCCATAAACAGGCACACACTATTCATTATGTAAAGTGTGCCCTGCAGCTGGATCTTGGGAAAAATAAATACTTGAACTAAATTCAATTTTCACAGCTTATCAGCATGACCAGCTGGAGGCAAGGGAAGGCCTGTTGCACTGTCACTCTGATCTATTGCATGCTGTTGACCTTTTGTACTGTAGTGCCCCCTATGGGCACATTCATCATTAACTGAGCCATACGGTGTGGAGCAGGTACGCCATCATAGCGAGCCAGCAGGAGAGGGGCATCAGCCCTCGAGTAAAAAGGCAGCGGCACAGAGAGCAGAGAGGTAAAAACACCCGCTCATGTTCTGCCCGCTGCCAGAACACAAAAACTGAATATTGGCATCATGAACATCCCCCACTTACCGTCCAGCATGAGGCTCTCTCTGTATCCGCTGAGGTTGAGGTCAGTAACACTGGAGCTCACATTATTAACAACGCTCTTCACATGATTATTGTCGAAGTCACACCATGATATGTTCAACTGCTCCATACTGCACAGGAAAAAAACAAAACACAACAGATAAAACCGGCTGCTGCTCTTTGGATAACACGATTGTGACACGTGAAATAAGACAAAGCAGCTGACCTGCTGCAGGATTGGAGCATGTCAGTCAGAGCGTCAGCAGAGAAGCCGGAGCAGCCGCTCAGGTTGAGCTGCAGCAGGTTTGGGTTTTTGGCCACAGAGCTGAGCGAGAGACAAGACAAAAACAATCATATATCATCCATCTGAATCAGCTACTGAGAGGACACCCTAGAAACACGCAAACCCCACAATAATGAGGAGGTTTACATGTAGCTTCTATTTCCATTTTGCACCTGATAAACATGCTGCAACAGAAATAACAGCTTTGGAGCTAGTTTAAACATATCCTACATCATCAGTTTAAGTATTAAAATCATTGCAAAACTTCAGCTGGTTCCAGCCTCTACAATGTAAGGATTTACTTAATTTCACAGTAAATTAAATTGATTAGAACATAGATTCAAATATTTATTAATCATGTTTTAACAAAAAAGAAAAGTTAATGATTAGTTACTGGTTGTCGAACGTTAATCACAGAGGATCCCGAGGGGATAGAATCAGCAACACGTTTCACACTTCTGATCTGAGTGGAGCTGGAGAGGTGAAACCGTACCTGATGATGGTGTCGGAGAGCTGCAGACCCTCCAGGCTCAGACACTCCAGCAGACTGCAGTGACTGATGATGCTCTCCAGAGATGAGGTGGGGATGATGGAGCTGGACAGATCCATTAGAACCATCTGCAGAGGGCTGAACAACAGAACAGACAAAACAACACCATCAAGTTGGGTTTCTTTTCTTTCAAAATCAACTTTTAGAAGAGGGCTGTGAAATGTTTCACTTGAGCAGACAAAAAGTTCCACATTATGATGCGTTCAAGCTCTATTCAGTGAAAATTGTATATTAAAATAAATAAATATTGGTATATTACAAAGTTATCATGATGTGTTTGAATGTCATCACCTAAAATGTTGTTTTTAGCAAGAAACTTGAATAAATACAGTTGTTTGAAGAACATATTTTTCAAAAGTGGCAGACAAAATAAAATACTTGCCTGCCACAGTGGCAGGGAGTGAAACAAGTTAATTTCAGACCCTGAACAGACGCCTCAATTAGCTTACATTGTTGAAATGTGAAATCAAAGTTTGTATTGTAGAAATACTGGCAAAGGGCAAATTAAAATACCATAAACAAGGAATTGAAGCTGGAGGAAATTAACCCTTTTACCAGCCCTGGTTGTGCAGACCCAGAATAACATTTGGAGCGAGCGTCACCAGCTGGACTCACCTCGAGCCTGTGAAATGCAGCTCTTCCACGAAGGAGCGAGGGCAGCGCAGCATGCGGATTCCGGTCTTCAGCACCTGCTGCAGAGCCGGACCCGCGTGGGTCAACCCCTCCAGATCCACGCTGTGCCACAGAGACTCATCAAACCTGGGACAGACACACAGGGCAGGGAGGGATGCACTCAATTTCTGTTTGAAATGTCTAAGACAGTCTGCAATGGGAATTATGGAGATCGGTAATGACAAACCTCATACACAAAAATGGCAAAAGTAGTTTGAATCGTACTAGTCAAAATGTTAATACGGATATCTAAAATTAGAGTTTAGCCTAGTCAAAATAGAATTAGAGATATCTTGAATAAGAGTTTTGACTAGGCAAAATGATGGTGCAGATATCTCTAATGAATATCCTGTCTAGCTATTAAATGTTAAAACGGCCCGCCACAGACGGGCTGAATCTGGGTGTTAACCGGAATGGGATTATGGACTCACGCCAAGCGATGCCAGCGCTGGCAAACTGTCGACATCTTAAGGAGGTCCTGCAGTGGGATATAGAAGAGGATCCTGAGAAGCAGCTCGTCAGGTAGGTGGTCCCATGAAATACCTGCTGAGGGAAAAAGAGCAAAGTGTGAGTTCATCACAGCTACAAACCAAATGTTGCTGCAGAGCTGCTTAAAAGGTGGTCAGAAAGAGGGTTCATACAGGACGTGGCTTCTTTTTTCCTCCTTGATCTCCTGGCAAGGACAAACTGGCTGCCGTCATCATTCTCTTTCCCCTTGCTGAGGAGCCGCTGGTGCTTGTGTCGTGGTGACCACTGCTGGATGAGCTCTGTTGGGGTGCATTCAATGTCTAGACCTTCACTGAGGAGGCTGCCTCTGGACTTGCGTTTGTTGATCCTCTTGGAGGACTGAGACAACATGGAGCCCTGCAGACTGAGGCAGGGCAGATCCTGCAGTGGCATGCTGCTGGGTGGAAGGAGAAAACTAATCAAACACTTATTGTAAATTAGAATTTGACTTTGTTACATGAGATCATCTGTTAAGGTTCTCTAATTCAAGATATCCCTAATTCTATTTTAACTAGGCAAAACTCAAATTTTAGATATCCGTAATTACATTTTGACAAGTACGATTCAAAACACTTTTGCAACACTTTATTCTCTTGTCATTGTCATGTCAGAAAACATCTCTACATCTCAATAGTAGCTTCCTCCAGATGCCCGCCATATTGATGCTACCAGCAGGGTAACCGCGCAAATTACAACTGCTGAAGAAAACTGTAATAAATGTGACTTCTATCTGAAGCAACATGTTAGTTAACAACATGAGTTACACTAGTTTTTTATACTTATATTCAGTTTATACTCTTTATTACACCAGTAAGCGCAGCTGGATGGAGGCCTGGTTGACATGGCGCCATATCCACTAAAACTGTTATTATGAGCTTCAGAAAGGCGACTAACAAACACACAAGAAACACAACTAACTACATGAACCTGTAATGCTTTGACAGATGTGTTTGTATTGGTATTATAAGTGATATTTGTTGAATTGGTGCACAATCTAAGCTAGTAGCTAGCTAGCGTTAGTAGCTGGTGATGGCTCATTGGCGCACACGTTGGAAGTTATTCTCCTCGCTTTTATTAAATATTAAGGTATAAATAAAGTGTAAAAGTATTCGTTAATCATACCTGTGTTTCGGCATCTCCTCCGGTTGAGTCCTAACCGTGTGATGTGTGAGTTAGAGAGGAGTTCTTCTCTTTTTGCCTCCAAACCTCCAACAACCACTGAGACTCTTTAAACTCACCGCCCTGAATTCACTACGTCACTGACGTGTCTGCGCCGTACGTACGTACGTCTTACGTCATACGTAAGTCTCTCCTCAGAGTTTATGAAGAACTATATGATGACGACCCCTAGAGTTACTATGGAAGAGTGCAGTCTTATTGTTATTTATTTATAAATATATTTATTTATATTATATATATATATGTTTATATATATATATATTTATTTATGTATATATATATACATAAATAAATAACAATAAGAGTGCAGTCTTATTGTTATTTATTTATATGTATATGTAAATATGTATATATGTAAATAAATGTATATATGTATATAAATATATCACATATATCATATATGATATATATATAACAATAAGACTGCACTCTTATATATAAATATATTTATATATATTTATATATATATATATAAATTAATATATGACAACATATATATATATATATATATATATATATATAGACATATATATATGTCGTGTATCACAGCTGTTACCCTGCACTATATTCAGTTTTAACAGTTTTCTTCATCTCCTTGTATTTTTATATCTGGTATATTTTTTTGTACTTTGCACTACTAACTTTTTTACTGCCTTTTTACTAACATGTTTTTCACTATGGAACTGTGATGCCGGAAACTTGAATTTCCCTCGGGATCAATAAAGTTACTATCTATCTATCTATCTATATATGTATATGTATATATATATACAGTATATATATATAAAAATATATATATATATATATATATTGTTTCATTAATTATTTTCTACCCTCTTTTATTTTTATTTTATAATTTTTTATAATTTAAGTTATCTTTCCGATCCAATTGTGCCTTGTGTTAAGAAGTGTTATTTAGTTTAGATTACTATGCCTTAATGTTTGCATATGAATTATCCAAAAAAAAGCTTTCAGATGATGTACACCACTTCCATGTGACATCTACTGCTGACTTGCTATCTCCCACTAAAGAGCCCCTGTACCCCCCTAAAAAAAGACAAAACGGGTCTACTGTGGGTCTCAGAGGGTTAAAGTGTATTTTCTTGATGTCTTCATTGTTATTGAAATTTAATTTAAAACTCATTTGAGGTTACAGGGTGGATGGATGGGTCTCAACGACCTGTTAAGCTAATGACCTCGGTTAGCTTCATTGGATCAATCACCATGACAACATTAATTAAAGACCCAGATGAAGTGTATTTTATACAGTTTCAACATCTTTCACCATTATACATACAACAATTGTATGTAGCAGTCAAGTAATGCAAATTAAGGGGACATTTAAATATTACCAGTGTAAAACATTACACAGAATTTGATTTTGTTACATGAAATCATCTGTTAGAATATTTACACTTCTACAAAAAGAATTGATTAGGCCACGTGTATGACACACACTGTCAAATCCCAACAAAATAAAAGTAGGAACCGTGCAAAATGGCTTTCATTTTAAAAAGACACTGTGAAAGGTAATTGTGTTCCAAGTACACAGTAAAAATCAGAAAAGTCATGACTCTATGTAGCACTTTTTGTATAAATGTAATAACCATCGCACCACTCCGGTTCATCCCGGTGGCATCGGTGATCACTGAAGCACACACGGTTCCATTTTAGCCAACTCAGCTCACATTATTGAGTACGTGAATGTACCCTTTGCAAGTTCATGTAAACATATTTGGCTTCAAGTAAGACTTAAGAAGTTTGTGCGGTCGTCTGTAAGGCTCTGGGTGAAGCTGTTGTGAGGCCTGAAGCTGCCTTGGTCCAAACTAACATCAGCTACTGTAGTGAAGCTACAAGACAATAACAATACCTGGGTGCACATAATCCCTTTTCAGGTAAACCCCTAAAGTCACTGAAAAGCGAGCATCACACAAACCTCATTGATACAGACAGAAATAACTTTCTTCCACGAAGGTAAATGTGCATGTAAGCTTAGCATGCCAGTATTTAAACTGGTTTGACTTCACTTATTTCAATTTCACATGGTCTGTTTACTTGGAGGAAGCTGTGTCGAGGTGTTTGAGTGCTCCTCCCACCAAGTGGAGGCTTCCGGTGATGAGGACGTGGATCTCGGCTGCGTCGCAGAGCGGAACAGCTTTGGCCGTAACGCTAGGTTTAACTGGGAAGACTCTCTTGGCTGGGTCTGCCAGCACTGAATCCCTGCCCTGGGTGATCCACTGAAGGGCGCTGAGGATGCAGGGGAAGACCAGGGTGTCTGCTGTCTTTCCAGCAACCAGAGGCAGGCTGCCCTCGATGAGCAGCTGGGGACCTTTGTTGTCCCCCAGGCGGTGATGGAGATGCCAGCTCCTCTCGTTGTCCAAGCAGCGAGTCAACATGTGCTCCACCGAGACGTTGAAGTTCTGCTGATCTGAGAGGTGTGGTTCATAGTTTTTCAAGGTTTTTTGTAACACAAAAGCATTTTACAGAGTCAAGATACAGTATTACAGATAGGACTGGGAACAGGGACCAATTTCAGATCCCTCTTTAGTGTAAAAGTACATGTGATTTGTAGTGAAAAGGGCCACAGACCACAGGTGTGGTGCTTTAAAGGTAGAGTTCAATGTTTGTGCAAACAGCCAAAAGCAGCAAAACTCAATGATCTCACCTGCGTTGCAAGAAGTGATGGCTTCAGTGATGTTCGGGCAGAACACAGCAAAGTCAAAATGATATGGCTGAAAAGAAAAAAAGAAAATTAAAAGCCATAAATGTCTGCTCTGACATCAGTCAGCTGAACAGTGTTGTTGCCAGTCAGTACTGACTATGTAGCTTACTTCAGTAGGGGAGAGATGTTGCCGAGTAAAACAATCAGATTTTCTGGTTTTCATCTTCAAATCAGGTTAAACAGGGAGGTTTCTACACACTTCTAGACATTACTCCTCTATATCTTTACATAGATAATAGTTGTTGATGATATATTAATGCTCTGAATTTTGAATTTAGCACCTTTAATAGCCGTGAAGACAGTGGTCTCGTTCGCTGTATTGCTGGAAACAGTTGTACTCACCACCAGTAATTTAAGCATGGCTGCTGAGTCTCTCTCTCCTGTAGCATTGAACAGCAAAACTCTGGCCACAGGTCCACTACAACACAAACACGTCATAGCTTTACATCAGTACTGTGTAGCTGTTTGAGAAAATGTCTGAAGTGTTTGCTTTGTCAAATCAAGGAGCAACAGTATCATAATAAACTAAGGCTACAACTTCATGCAAAACATTTTACATGTTTGCATGTTACATTTAAAACATGTGGTTTTGTTGGAGGGAAGGGTGCCGCTACATAAAACTAGTACATTTGGAGTGCTTCACCTGGCTGCTTGCTTCATGAGTTTGGTTTATTTCTGCAGGTAGTAACAGGTGTGTTTGACAGAGTGATGAAGCAGTCATCACCTGAGTGATCTACAATTCACAATGCAATGCAATGACACTGAGTATATTCTGTTTGATGTGACACGGCCAGGCTCAGTACTATGAGCACCTCCTGTAAGAACTGTGTGTAAAGTGACTCTAATCCTATCAGCAGTGAATAGAACACCACCGTCACATCAAGGTGCTTGATGGATGCAGGTACACTGAGTGTCATGCTCACCTTGCGTTCCTTTCATGCTGGGCTGCAGTCTCTCTGAACCATTGCACACAGGCCTGCATACTGCGCATGGTGTGAGCTCCGTCC
Source organism: Sebastes umbrosus (assembly GCF_015220745.1). Lineage (NCBI taxonomy): Eukaryota > Metazoa > Chordata > Actinopteri > Perciformes > Sebastidae > Sebastes > Sebastes umbrosus. Next base: position 5,505,666 of record NC_051287.1, on the reverse strand, counting down.
AAGAAGTAGGTGACCGCTCCGTGTTTCAGAGTCTGATTCCTTCCAGGCCACTCTGTGTCTGCCAGCCCTGAGACCAAACATTCACCAATATCAGAGCTAGCGGTAGCATCAATGGCTCGCTGACATTTCAACAGTTTTACTGTTTATTTGAAGCAGAAACAGGACATGACATTTCTACAGGATATGAATGTAGAGCCAAGAACAACCACAGAAATCTTTGTTTTCATCAGGTGGATGGATGTAAAGTCAAACTATTCTTTGCTCATTTGCTTTCACAGCTGCTAATGTTGCAGAAGCAGTTACAGTATATCCCTATTAATATTAATTGTTACCACAGTCAGAGATCCAAAACGCAGCAAAGGAATGATCTTTGTCTTGATCTCACCTTTCACCATGATGGGGCTGGGCTTGAAGGCACTCCCATGAAGTACAGCTGTGCTGTCAACACCGGTGGAGGGGAAGTTTTTATCTGTTGAGTGAGGACAGATTGTTCTGAAAACTGGGATAGACTTAAGCATCTTTCAGACATAGAATACACAACATTGCTTGTTTGCATTATTAATTATTGTGATGTAGGCGGTCAGTGATGGCTTTATTCATTTTTACAGGCTGATCTAATACGGAAAGAATCTCCTCAACAACATTTATTAGTGTTCTGACCTAGCCAGATTGATGTTGTGACTTATACATGAAAGTGCCTGTAGCGTTTATTCTGACATGAGACCGACATGTTAAAGCTTCAGTGGGCAACAAGTTTTTGGCATCATTGGGCAAAAATTCCATAATAACCTTTCAGCATATTGTTATTCAAGTGTTCTGAGAGAAAACTAGACTTCTGCACCTCCTCATGGCTCTGTTTTCAGGCTTTAACAGATCTAACGGGAGACTTTGGCCAATCACAGGTCATTTCATTGAGAGAGTGTTCCTATTGGCTGTGCTCCAGCTGGTGGGCGGTGCTTGGTATTTCTTCAACTGATCTCAACATGGCTGCTGGGTCACAAACGTTCTCATTTTACAGCTAAACAGTACACTGCAAGATGATTCTGAAAAAAATTTCGAGGCGAGAAATAGGCATTGACGTAACAGAATATTGATTCATATTTGATCAGCGCTGCCTCGTTTGACCGTTTGATCGTAGTTTGCGAGTGATTGACAGCTGCTCAGAGACGGCAGGCTCCAGATCAGCTCTGATTGGTTGTTTTCCTCCGGGCTGTGAAATCATGCAGATGCCATTAGGAGCACCGGAGGACTTTTTTTTCAGATTACTGGTACCAGGTATTGCTATCGATATCGGGACTGAAAAAGTCTGATCGGTGCATCCCTAGTTATAAATTGACACACACACCACTCGTCCCACCTGGTAGGCATCTTTTCTGCAGCCAAGTGTGACTCAGCTGGAGGGCCAGGGAGGCGTTGGAGCGCTGGTGCTGCCCCGCCAGGCCCAGACGCAAAGCCCCACAATCTGCCTGGTAGTCCTCCAGGTCTGGACACACCCACAGCGGACACTACAACAACAGGTTAGACTGTTTTACATAAAACCAACAGTCAGGTCTATTTAAAACTTTATTTACCCAGAGACATTTCACTGAGCAATCCCTGACTGAAAACTAGTCTGACTGGTCACTTACTCTGATCTCTTTGGCCCTGTTCCTGAGCATAACCATCGCATCTTCTGGCTGTTTGACTGTAAAAGCAGGAACGCCGGGCTGAAAACACAAGCACATGATTAACAGCCGGTGAGCTGACGGAGCAGCGGAGAAGTCAAACAATACCGTACAACAATGAGTAGTTTTATTTTAAAGAACTGCAACGTCTCTTTACCAAAATCTCCTCAAAAATCTACATTGCTAACGAAGCAAACTCCATCTGCTGATGAAGATGAAGTTGAAAGCATAAAAAATAAGCTAGAATAATTTTTTGTCATATAACTTCCAACGTGTAGTGCAATCACAGTGACATGTTACTGATGTGTACAGTCATCACACCTTGAAGATGCCTCCTTTTTGCCAGGCGATCTTTTCAATTGTGTCTCCGAGAATCTGAGTGTGGTCGATACCCAGAGAGGAGATGCCACACACCCAAGGCCTCCTGTGGACACACAACCACAGAGGTCACATTTGATTGCATCACTGATAAAGTTGTAAACAAAAACTGTATGGTGTCAGTATATCAGTAACTACAGTACAGGTGGTGATAAAGCATCTTGTTGTTAAATAGCAACTGGCAAGCTCCTCATAATTATTAGTCATCCTCATAATTTGGTGCTAAGAACATATTGCTGCAATTGAACGCTTTACTTCTATTTTAAGACCTCAGCTCAGCCTTCGACACGGTGGACCATAATATCTTAATCAGCCATCTGAAGAAGCATGTTGGCATCAGTGATGTGGCTCTGGATGGTTGAGCTCTATTTTGTGGGGTCCCCCAGGGCTCTATATTGGGTCCTCTCTTATTCACAATTTACATGCTACCTCTGGGGCTAATCATGCCCAGACATGACATTGCTATGCCGATGACACGCAACTGTATGTCCCTTTAAAGCCTGGTACCACCGTTGTGTCCTGCCTCACTGAAATCAAATTCTAGTTCACTAATATTTTCCAGCCTGAGAGAGGTGAATAAATTACAATCGCTTTATAAATATTGAGTCTTACCTTATAATGTTGGTGCAGTCAAATGCTCCACCGATCCCAACTTCAATTACAGCTAAATCCACCTGAACAGAGAACAGAGAATTCAGATTCCAGGCAAGTTAGTCATTTAAGTAATACAACTTTTTGCCCTGCTAGTGGGCTTGAGGACGGTGATGTCAGTCTGTCCATCAAACAAAGTGATGCAGAGCTAGACATCTCAAACAACTACAGGCCAGGCTGCCAGGAAAGTTTACCCAGAGGATGAGTGTCTTCCTGAGTGTTCAAGGGATGAGTTTATGACTCATGTTATGTATAATTCTCAAGATATATTGAGTGCAGAGGCCTGCTAGCATACCTTCTCCTGAAGAAACACATGGAACGCCAAGATGGTGAGGAAACGGAAGTATGCCGGCATCGACCCTCCATGGGCATCCTGAAGAGGACAAATTAATAATGTGTCAGATGTATTTATAGCTCTTTGTGCTTTATCAAAATTCTTTGCTTATCTCGAAGGCTTTTTTTTTTAAAGAATGACCAAATTTGTCCAAAACATTTAAGGAGTCAAACGGCCCACTGACTGCTGTTAACGTGACCAAAGTGTGCCGTCACATGATGCTCACGCTCATCCTAACATAAGGGGTCTCATTTTCCTATTGACTCATTTACAACCCGTGACACTGATTATACTGAAGCTCTACTCGTGCTGGGAATACAAACAGGATGCACAATCAGGTAAAATGTCACAGAAATCACTGCTTGGAATGCCAACTGTCTGAGAAAATGAAAGGTTAATCCACTGAATTATTTAACTGAGTGAAGCCAATGAGTAGCCATTAGTCTCTGCCTCGTTACAGGACCTACCTTCGTTTCATCCAGCCGTCCATAAACCTGCCAGAAGTATTTAGTGAAGAGCTCTTTTCCGATGGGCTGTCCGTTGATTCGGATCCTCTCCCTGACTTGTACCAAATGTGGGGAACTGCAGCCAAGAAGGAAACATCAAAAGAGGAGTGTTACGCCACTTTTCACTGGGTAGGCAGAAGGAAATAAATACCGGGGCAAGGTGTGTGTTGCTCTTGAGTTTCCCATGTTATGATTTGAGCATATTTTGTATGCTAAATGCAGTACCTGTGAGGGTTTCTGGACAATATTTGTCATTATTTTGTGTTGTTAATTGATTTCCAATAATAAATATATACATACATTTGCATAAAGCAGCATATTTGTCCACTCCCATGTTGATAAGAGTATTAAATACTTGACAAATTTCTCTTTAAGGTACATTTTGAACAGATACAAAATTGTCAGCCCTATCATTTTCATGTGAAGCACTCTGTACACACTGTATGTAATGTCTTTATTGTTAAGCACTTTGAGCTGCATTTCTTGTATGAAAGCTGCTATACAAATACAGTTTATTATTTTTAACTGCTGGTATTTCCTGTACACTATGGTTACTAGCTCGTCACAGGTGTGTTTTATTGACATACTCACTCTTGTGTTTTGTTGTACCTGCCAGCGTGGGACAGATTAAACCTTTATTATTCTTATTGTTGCATGGAGTTCAGTCACCTCACATAATCCCCAGCATAGCTGCATTTACGCAATGTCAGCAGAATGGGAAGAATAGGAAAAACACCTGCTTGGCAGTGTTCATGTATTAATCCGAGATGGTTAGCCTTACTGCTAACCTTGTAGTTTCACCACATAAATAAGCTACATTAACTACTTTTGTTGTGTTACATACAGGTGGTGCTTTCACCAAATGGAAGATATTGTCAGTGTCATAAATATCTCTGATTACAAGTCGGCCCAGCTTTCATCTCTCCATATCAAATAGTGTAAAGTTTATTACACTGTAGTGTTACCTGTAAAATCCTGTCCGGAAGCCATAACTTCTCAAAATCTGCTCCGTGAACGCACATGTCGATCCCTGAAAGACATATTCAAAGTCATATTAAAGCTGTCACATTGATTTGTCTCCTTCAGTGAATGAACTCGTGTTTGAAAACGTGTTTACCGTCAGACCTGTCAGCACTTGCATAATGTGATATTAGTATATTAGAGCTCAATATTATTATTGGATAGGAACACAGGTTGTGTGTCTAGTTAACTCACCTTGCCCTTTGTTCCTGTTACATGAATAATATTGAGATGGTCTAGTTCCCCCACCTTTGAAACACACACAAACACACCAGATAAGATAAGAAAGGAAAACAGTACCCTATCACATCAGACAACAATAACATTCTTTGTAATCATTGAAGTCGCCGCTGTTAAAATGTGTAGTATGTGAGCTGATGTAACTGACTCACTGTGAGGCCAGCTCGCTCCAGGAAGCCTCTCATGGCCTGGAGCTGCAGCTGAGGGTTGCTCCTCTCCCGGCGTACCTGCTCCAGAGCACTGGAGTTGGTCTGTAGTGTGTTCAGAGTACAAATGGCGTCCTGCAGCAAAAGCAAATGTTTATGAACAACGGCACACTTTAAAAACAAACCACCATAATCAACACAGCACTGAAGACCGAAGCTTGGACTCAATGCGCTGTCATGTCACAGCTTTCAACTTATTGCTAAAACACGGTGCCTGGCTGGCACCTTGCCAAGAAATAGTTTGGTACTTGACCCCTCGTAGAACATTTTTGTAATGATTAAATAAACAAGATGTTAATTAGTGAGCTTTAAAAACAGTGCTGGTGCACATGCAAGGAATTTGACTGGCTTTTCTTTGCTCTCAGTTAGAGGTAGCCTATTAATATGTGGCGAAAGGACGTTTTACAAACTATCATTATTGACTGAACTAGGCTCTGATAGCGGCCGATGGCTGCACAGCTGCAACAAGTCACACAGGGACGTAAATCACCATTTTGCATGGAGGGTCCACATGTCAAAGTCAAGGTAGAGGGGGAGAAAAAAAATATATATTTCAAATATATAATGCAACACTATCAGCTCTTTGTCCATGATACAAGACAGGCAGACATGGAGGAAAATAAATCATTCACTGTTACTTTAACTTGTTCACCAGTTTGGTGTTCTCTCTTCCAAATAATCCAGCCACATAATCATTAACTCATGAAATGAAATTGCACACTTCAGGATCCTCCTTACTCCGAGAATATGCGCCAACATTAACGGTTTGCAAGAGTGGCATTTAACAATGTACAAGACACGCAACAGAAGTAATCCTGGCCATTGCAAATAAATAGAACATTTTCCAATGATGTAATACACAAAATCACCCGTCAGGATATTCTCTTACTTATTATTACATTTGGAGTGACGAAAAACAGATTTTTTCAAAAAGTAGTCAACTAGGCTGCTGCAGAAGTAAGGAAGATATGGCCGATTAATCGACTATCAACTTTTTCCTTCTCCAAACTATCGGTCGACCTCTACTACCTCTACAATGTACTACTTACACAGAATTAGACGGTAACACTTCATTTTACAGGTACGCAAATTTCATGGTAATTAGGTAATAATTAGCAAGTAACCTGTTTGGAATTACTTTGGAATTACTGCCAAATTACCCCAATATTTACCTCAAGATGTATCAAAAATTACTTTATTATAAACATGATTAAATAATCATATTCCACTATTTCTCAATAGCTAGTAATTAATTTAATACATTTCCAGGAAAAGAATACAAACTTAACTGATATGCTTTATTTCCATGTCTGCTGATAAATAGATAATTAGCAAAATTTGAAATTTCTTAAAAAAACTCCCCTGAATCATTACATTGGCTACCAGGTTACATTCGAGTCGACAATAAGTCACACAATGGTGAGATTAGTGTCTGATCAGAAGTGTCTTCTATTAGTTTTCCACCTCCGATGAAGAGCAGCGCACAGCCGCTTCTCAAGCCTAAGGTCTCTATTTGAACAATTATATACTATTTTAGCATACTTGCTAATTATCACCTAATTACCATGACATTTGCAGACCTGTAAAATGAAGTGTTACCAACATGGCTTTGGTGTGTTGGTTTGGTCACCTTGATTAAACAAGGCCCCTGTAGTTTTGATTCGTTTGTGAGTGATTCTGAGTTTTGTACATTTCCACACATGATTTATCATCGTTTTAACCGCTGGCGGTCTCTTTATAGGCTGTGCAGTATTTTGAGGTTTTTATTTATATAAAGAAAGTGAGAAACTTTTATTTAAACCATTTTACAAGGATACCACACACATGGCCAGAAGTGACATAACCAGAATAAAATGGTTATTACTCAATTATTTCACTGTGGCTTTGAGTGATCATGGTATAAACTGGGGGTTTATGTGAGCTGGTGTTTCTGTATATTTGTTTCAAAGAAACATGAAGTGTAACAGCAGCATTTGTCTGCTCAGTTTTTAACTAAATGATAGCAGGGATTGAATTTTTTTTTTTTTTAGCTTTCTTGTCAGCTCTCCCTGAAATGTTAAAATACGTGTAATTATTATAATTATTATAATTATTATAATTATGGGGTTCTAAAAGACGCTTCTCAAGCCTAAGGGCTCTATTTGAACAATTATTATGCTATTATAGTATATAATTATTAAATAATGTTTATAATAAAGTAATTTGATACATTTTGAGGGAAATATTGGGGTAATTTGGCAGTAATCACAAAGAAATTTCAAATAGGTTACTTGATAATTATCACCTAATTACCAACAACAAAGCTGAACAAGGTTAACAGACATTGAACTACTATGTACAGACATAAATACACACACATATACATACAGCAACAACAACAATTAAATGTGTAAACAGTAAGACAATGGTGCTGTAATAAATATGGGATGATTCATATAGTACTGTGTGCACATAATGCAATGGACAGTGACTGTGTGGACAGTTCCATGTTTACATAGTAGTTTCCTTTCAAACTAAACAAACTAAACCAACATAAGGAAAAAGGTAAACAACACCAGTTTGCACCAGATGTGAAGCCCAGTCAGACTCTCACATGGCACCAGAGGTTTTAGACCACGTGTTAGCACACTGGTTGAACTTCAACGTTGAGTCAGTCATTAACAGACAGACTAACAGTGTGCAGACTGAGAGCTCTGTGTGTCCAGACTATATAACTCATCATAACACTCAGCAACCAGCAGCTCAGCAGCTAGAAGTTAATGCATCTGTAGCTATCAGCCATGTTCATCCATCTCAACACTGTGCTGCAGTCACTCAGAAGTTACTGTAACTTATCAAACTAGCTCTATGTGGCTGTAGCTATTAGCTCGCTAGCAGCTGCAGACAGACAGGTAGAAGAGACAGGTACCTGGTACTCCATGCCTGGTATGTGAGGAGCCGTCTTGGTGCTGTAGTACCGGAATGAAAGACCCGCCAAACTGCTGCTGACCGCCCAGTCCTGCTGTCGGAGCCGCGCGGCAAACACGGAGCTCCGCTGCAGCTTCCAGCACACCGCGCGCCACATGCACACCATGATGGGGCGTCGAGGAGCTGTCACAGGAAGCTGAGGCCAAATATGGGAGGTTCCTTTCACTGACATAGTGACGTCACTACACGACCCTTCTTTTTTAGAGGCCAGCTTAAAGGGGACATATATCATGCAATTTTTTTTAGGTTCATACTTGTATTTTCTGTTTTTACTAGAACATGTTTACAATGCTATAAATTTTCCTCATACTGTCTGCTTTAATAAACCTTAATTTACCCTCTGTCTGAAACGCTCCGTTTTAGTGCATGTCAACGGAATTGAAACTGAATTGCTTTGCCTGGCAACAGTTTGGGTCCATGTTTACTTCCTGTCAGCTAAAATGATAAGATAAAATATGATGAACCTTTATTAATCCCCGGAGGGAAATTCAGGTGTCAAAGCAGCAACATCAGCCAACAGAGTGAAACACAGGAGAGGTAAAGGTATAGAAAAATTATAAAAACAATAATAGAGATATAAAAGATACAGAGTGAATGGGTGAACATAGTGTATACAGTCCGTCAATAATATTTGTAAGATACAACAGTGTGCTTAAAGGTCCCGTATTGTGGAAAGTGAGATTTTCAGGTCTTTTATATCATAAAGCAGGTTTAAGTGCTACATAAATACTGTTAAACTATCAAAACGCTCAATATACGGAGAAATACACACAGTCCGTATTCAGAAATTGTGCGTTTGAAACAAGCCGTTAGGATTTTCGGTCCATTTGTGATGTACAATATTTAGACCATTACACGGTTTTAAACATAAACATTCTAAATGTGTCCCAGTTTATTTCCTGTTGCAGTGTATGTGAATGACATCAGCTGACAGGAAGTAAACATGGACCCAAGCTGTTGCCTAGCAACGCAATTCCGTTGAAATGCACTAAAACAGAGCGTTTCAAACAGAGGGTTGTGATGGAATTTTCCATCAATTCCTCTCTTATTGGTAGAAAGGTCAGAGTGTTTGTCAGAGTGTCCCTCTGTTGACATTCTTGGGTTGGAGTCCTGTCTAGAGGAGCCACCGTTATCTGTACAGATAACAGGCTGTGCCTGTAGTGGAGACCGTAGAGCCAGTCGCTAGGGCAACCAGGGTCAGAGATGCCAGAGGAACGGAGTAAGTCAAAACATGATGGGTAAGACACTGAGCACCGGGGAGGAAGGACAGAGTTGGGAGGCCTTCACGCAGAGAGCATCTATTGTGGAGACCTGTCAATTCTCCTTGATCAAGCTTCAATAAACCTTCTTTTGTAAGACATCATCAGCTCCGGACCTCTTCCTTCCAAAGATAACTTGTGTATCAATTATTCCATCACAAGGGTGAATACAGGTATATTCAGGAAGACAGAATGAGGAAAATAAAGTTTTTTTTTAACAATACAGCATGTAAACATATTCTAGTAGAAACTACAAAATACAAGTATGAACCTGAAAATGAGCACGGTATGGGACCTTTAATTACCGGTATAATTCTAGTCTTATTTTCATTTATTTGTTTTTATTTGATATAACAGTGTACTTAAAGCTGCAGTGAAAAATTTAGCAAATTTAAAAAAAAAGTTATTTTTATAAAACGGTCGCTATATCCTGACAGTAGTGCATGAGACAGGTAATCTGAAAAAAAGCATGTGCCTCTGTGTCCTCCGGTGCTCCTAATGAAATAATTTAAATTTTAAATTTTGAATAATGTTTCTTGAGGCTGAGGGTTGTGCAATAGCGTCATGGTGTTCTTCTTATTCTTCTTTGTATCTTGTTTCTGCACAATCTCCTGCTCCACTCTGCAGTCCAGATGGTGGCTGTAATGCAACTATAAGCTGGTTTGCCAATAAACACCAAAGAAGAAGAAGGATTCTGAGTTGTACTTTAACATATCATACGTCACATCCGGGTCACAGATTGTTCGGAACCGGAAGAAGAAAGATGCAGCGAGAGAAAACAAGCAACGCCGGCAGCACGGCTGAAAAGTAAGAATATCTAACAATTTAACCTATAAAACACTTTGATTTTTATCAAATAAGTTACCTTAGGACATGATCTACAGACTGTACTTTGTGTTTTTAACATTAATGTCCTATAATTAACTGAAATGTGTCTTCAGGCCGGACCGAGAGGCCGCCATCATGTCGAAGTACTACGATGGAGTCGAGTTTCCTTTCTGTGATGAGTTCTCCAAATACGAAAAGATGGCCAAAATAGGACAAGGAACATTTGGGTGAGTCTTTACACAAACATGTTGTCATGTGGCTGTATATGTGAGTGAGTTTTGTGTGGCTAACTAGCTTTGCTTAGCTAACATTAGCTATGATTAACTAACGTCAAGTAGGTAAACATGGACAACTGTGTTTTTCAACGTGTGGGCAACTGTTCCAAAGTCTTTTTCAAGACCACCAGGTCTGTTATATGTTCAGGTGACTTGTTGAAAATGTAGCTTACATAGTCACAGAACCTATAACCTGCAGACATAGATGCTGCCTAGTGGATTGTACATCAATCAATCAATCAATCAATCAATCAAGCCCTTTATTGTCATTGTAAGTACAACGAAATTAGATTGTGACAATCCCATAGGTGCTAAAAAAGATAATACAATACAAAAAAGAGATAGTGCAATATAAAAAGAAGATAATACAATATAGAAATACAATATGTATATTGATGAGATGACAGTTTTACTAGATTATTGCACAAAGTGTCCGTCAGATAATTATATAATTATTGCACAGAGTGATCAGCATGTTATTGCACATATTCGTAACAGTAGATTTACAGTATTTACACTGCAAAAGTGACCAACGTGTTATTGCACATTTACACTGCACGTGTTCAACGCAGACAAAGGAGACGCTGTTTTTAAATCTGTTTGTGCATGAGCTGATTGATCTGATTAGTTAATAGAGGGACGTTGTGGCCTGTAGTTTATATACACTGTATGATTTCCCAAATCAATGTAGGAGAAATGTATTCACTCATATAAGAAGTGGAATTGACTCTGAGTATAATATGTTTAACTAGAAATGATGTACTAATGTAGTTAATAGTTACCACTTGGTTTTCTTTCTTTGTGAGTGTTCAAAGTCCAGTTGTTAGCAGAGTAAAAGTGTTGTATTTGTTGTAATATTCACTTCATGCTTCACAGGGAGGTGTTCAAAGCAAAGCACAGACAGACTGGGAAGAAGGTCGCACTGAAGAAAGTTCTGATGGAAAATGAGAAAGAAGGGGTAAGAGACCATTCAGAGTGTAATTATTAATTTCCTAGCCTGATATGCTGAATGTCCATATGATTGGGACACCTATGTTGCACTTTTGTAACTGTTGTTTACGTGGACTCAACATTAACAGTTGTGGACTTAGCAGTCAAGACAATCAGACAGGTTGTAAACAAACCACCAGTGCTCTGTTTCAGAAAGCAGGTTTAATAAACTCTGAACCTATTGACAACCTGCTGAATTGATATTAGTGCATCAGTGTTTCTACATGTTCATTATGAGAGTTTTCTTTGGCTGCTTTGTTTCAGTTCCCAATCACAGCTCTGAGAGAGATCAAGATACTGCAGCTGCTCAAACATGAGAATGTGGTCAATCTGATTGAGATCTGCAGAACCAAAGGTTGGTGTCAAAAGTGTCCAGTCTATAAATTTGCCATAAGAATCCATTTCTGTCTTCATCTGGGTTTGTGTGCTTTTAATTTTAGGTCACTCATTCTCAAGTGACAAGAGCAGGAAAAATATTGTGTGTAAAAGTAGTTTGTTGGTACATGTTTTCAATCTTTCTTCTTTTTTTCCCTGCCATTGTTCTTGAAGCTACTCAATTCAACAGATACAAAGGCAGCATCTACCTGGTGTTTGACTTCTGTGAGCATGACCTGGCCGGACTGTTGAGCAACGCCAATGTGAAGTTCACCCTGGCAGAGATCAAGAAGGTCATGCAGATGCTGCTCAATGGATTGTACTACATCCACAGAAACAAGGTGAGGAATCAATAAAGATGACCGTCCCCTGGTTCTTTTGACAGATTTAAGATCTAAAACAGAAATTCATGTGAAATATCATTGCCTTCTCTTGGAACAGATCCTTCACAGAGATATGAAGGCAGCCAACGTGCTCATCACCAGAGACGGTGTCCTGAAACTGGCTGACTTTGGTTTGGCTCGAGCTTTCAGCCTGGCTAAAAACAGCCAGGGTAACCGCTACACCAACCGCGTGGTCACACTCTGGTACAGACCTCCAGAGCTGCTGTTAGGTAAGAGACGACCATAAAAGTCAAGCTTTAAGTGTTAAAAAAAGGAAGACAAAAATTCAGTAATGATTTATAGCACTCATTGATGCTGAGTTTACAAAGTGCCTCACGAATTAATTATTTATCTATCTGTTTATTTATTTTTCGATAGGTGAGCGAGACTACGGCCCCCCCATTGACCTGTGGGGAGCAGGTTGCATCATGGCAGAGATGTGGACCAGAAGTCCCATAATGCAAGGCAACACTGAGCAGCATCAACTCACTCTCATCAGCCAGCTCTGTGGCTCCATCACTGCTGAGGTAAGATGACATCATTACAGGAACATCTGAAGTTTCATGACTTGGTGACACACTTCTGTTAACTGGATCATGAACATTTTCTCTTTCTATCAGGTGTGGCCTGGCGTGGATAAGAAGTATGAACTTTACCAGAAAATGGAGCTGCCTAAAGGCCAAAAGAGGAAAGTAAAGGATCGTCTCAAAGCCTACGTCAAAGACCCGTACGCCCTGGATCTGATAGATAAACTCCTGGTCCTGGACCCGGCACAACGCACAGACAGCGACGACGCCCTCAACCACGACTTCTTCTGGTCCGACCCCATGCCGTCAGACCTGAAGAACATGCTCTCCACTCACAACACCTCCATGTTTGAATATCTGGCTCCACCCAGACGGAGAGGACACATGCCGCAGCAGCAGCCCAATCAGAACAGAAACCCAGCCACCACCAGTCAGACTGAGTTTGATCGAGTGTTTTAGAGGTTCAACAGCTTTATGGACGCTAGTTTGCCTGGTTGGGCTTTTTATTTAGCCACAAACTTCATTTCCCAACCGACCTAATATTGAGGAAAGCTACACATTCCTGTTTTGGTTGCGTGTTGGTGGACGTAACCTGGAGATCTGTACCGTTTTTGTATGACCACTGCTCGGTGTGAGTTCATGGAAGAGGATGCAGGTTGTTCATGTTGACCAAGGACACGACTGTTATGTTCAAAGTTATGCAGAGCCATCTGCAAGGCAAGGCATTATGTTGTGCTTTTTCCAGGTGATAATGAGACTGATGTTACAGGTCCACACATTTCATGGTAATTAGGTAATAATTAGCAGGTAACCTATTTGAAATTTCTTTGGAATTACTGCCAAATTACCCCAATATTTACCTAAACATTTCCAGGAAAAGAATACAAAGTTAATTGATATGCTTTATTTCCACGTCTGCTGATAAATAGATGATAATTAGCAAATAACTTCTTTGAAATTTCTTAAAAAATCCCTGAATCATGACATTAGCTACCAGGTTACATTTGTGTAGATAATAAGTCACACAATGGTGAGATTTGTGTCTGATCAGAAGTGTCTTCTATTAGTTTTCCACCTCTGATGAAGAGCATCTTACAGCTGCTTCTCAAGCCTAAGGGCCCTATTTTAACCATTATATGTTTCTTTTGCATACTTGCTAATTATCACCTAATTACCATGAAACATGTGGACCTGTAAAATGAAGTGTTGCCGACATGGCTTTGGTGTGTTGGTTTGGTCACCTTGATTAAACAAGGCCCCCGTTAGTTTTGATTCGTTTGTGAGTTATTCTGTCATTTTAGTTTGTACATTTCCACACATGATTTATCATCGTTTTAACCGCTAGCGGTCTCTCTAAAGGTTGTGCAGTATTTTGAGTTTTTTATTTATATTAAGAAAGTGAGAAACTTTTATTTAAACCATTTTACAAGGATACCACACACATGGCTAGAAGTGACATAACCAGAATAAAATGGTTATTACTCAACGATTTGACTGTGGCTTTGAGTGATCATGGTATAAACTGGGGGTTTATGTGAGCAGGTGTTTCTGTATGTTTGTTTCAAAGAAACATGAAGTGTAACAGCAGCCTTTGTCTGCTCAGTTTTGAAACTCCAGGGAGCTAGATGGTGATGTTAGGAACGGGTAGAATTCAGTGACTCCCATTTGAACACCCCTGTAACTAAATGATAATAGGGATTGAAAAGATAATTTTTTTTAGCTTTCTTGTCAGCTCGCCCTGAAATGTTAAAATATTTATTATTATTATTATTATTATTATTATTATTATTATTATTATTATTAAAGGGTTCTAATATGCCCTGTGAAAACACCTGTTTAGGTGAGTATATGGTGCATTATTAGTCATTAAACTAACAGAAGTAGCTAGAATTTCATTCACCTCAACTAGCTCCAAAATTAAAATGCTGCTCATACTTTAATGCATCAGTAATATATATATATAAAAATATAACACCGACAGGGTCCACTCTGTATAATAAGAATAACATGAGGAGGACTGTACCCATCACACATTGATGAAATGCCTCCAGTAGGTGGCAGCATCATGTTACTGTATCATTAAATAGTGGATATACATATTTTGTTAGGGCTATAACAGAAAATAAAATAAAATAAAAGGCAACTAAATAAATAAATATAATGAAATTCTCTTCATTAAGGCAGTTTTTTTTAAAAACTCAAACAAGGCTTTATATCTTCCTTCATCAAAGCTTAATAAATTCTTGAGATTCAATACTCCAACCCCACAATTCTTTAATTCCTTCCTTTACTTTTTTGAACAATTATACTTTTGAAACCGTTCATTTCTATGTTATGTTCTAGCTCATATGAAAAAAAACTGCCTGAAATAAAGCTAAAGGTATTTGTAGAAATCTTACTTTTTTCATCATCTTTCATGTAATTCATAAATAACTAAAATTATTATCCTGAAATGGATTGTTTGAAGTGAAAGTTCTTAAGCAGTTTGCACTTTCAAAGAATAAGAAAAACAACATTATTCAAAGATATTTAACATTGAGCACTTTCAATTTCTCCCAACACTGCCTGGAAAAAATAACGTATAATAACATACAGTATCTACATAAGGAATGATGGTTCAATATTATATATCATATAATATTATATTATATATATTGTAAATAACAAAAATAAATAAATATAAAAATAAATGCATTAAAAAAAACAGCAAACAAAATGAATAAAATAAAGCATACAAACAAATTAATTAATTTAACATTTTGCATAGGAAAAGATATATACAATCTTTGAAATATAAACAAATTGGTGGATGTTGAAGTATATACTGTAGGCTTATTTACCACCAGTTATTAACACTATATTCTAGTGTGCAGAGCGCTCAATGAGCGGTTCCTGGGGTGGAAAAATCATGACGAATAAATTTAATGTGCGTGCATAATTTTGGGGAACAGTCTTAAGCCTTTCGAAATAAGATACTAAAGGGTCCCATGTTGTATGGAATTTTTGGGTTGACCCTCTGATGGAATATTTTATCAATTCTAACTTAAGGAATAGCATCAGACAAAATAGAAATAATACGGCAAGAACATTTTTTTGAGAAGGCATTTATGAATATGTATATATTGCATGTGCATGTATTTGTCAGGGAGCACCTCAGGCTTCATAGTTTCACTGCCGTCAGTCTAACAACAGTCTGTGGGTGTTGTCAAACTGGAGCTTTACTCCGATGATGGATTGCTCTTTTAGTTCCAGAGCTCATCCGCTGTCACTTCTATTGAAGAGGAGTGTGTGAGTGTGAGTGTGTGTGTGTGTGTGTGTGTGTGTGGTGGTGTTGGTGGGGGGGAGTTGACAACTATGACAACAACAACTAACATAAATTAGAAAGCGCTCCAACGGACAGATGGGCCTCCGACTGCAGCCGCCTGCATGCAAATGGCCTCTCAGTTTCTTCGCCATAGAAACAACACTGTTGATTATCAGTATGGATGAGAGGCCGGGATGCAGAATGATGCTCTAAACTGTGCCAGGTTTGAGCCACAGAAGGGCACACTGTGAACCGGCTCCAAAGGGATTATTATGGTGCTCTCTCTGACTGATGTGATGACACTCAGCCTCAGGGTTTGTTTGGGGTAAATGCCATGTCAGATTGGGATAAATGTCGTTTCACGTTCTCAGGGGGTCTCCGTTCCTGAGTGCTAGAAAAACATCGCTGCTATATTTGGTGAGGTTCTGTTCTGGAGGTAATTTAATCTGAACAGCCTGACATTCCTTCAGTCTACATGTCATGATGTCTTCAGAGGAATGAGAAGCAAATCTCAGCCCAGAGAAGTACCTGTCATCTACACAGATAAAACCCTTCATCTGTTTCCTCTTTCCCGAAACTATTTCCATAGCAGCAAGTGATCTTCAGCTATAAATCCAGTTTAGTTCTGTTCATCTGTTGCTGGCCATTTGCTGCTTTTGTGTGAGTTCTTGTTACACTGTTTTAGCTGTGATCTGCACCACTCATGCAGGAGACACACTTATGAGGCCTATATTTTTAGCAGCGTGGCTCTACGTGTCCACAGGCTCCGTCCTTTCCGCTTCCCATTCAATGTCTTTGTTAAGCAGCCATGCAATTCATTCTGGTAGTGTGGCGGTGCAATTCGAGAGACGAACCGTCACATCGCCCGCTCTTCAATTGCATAAAGTTGAGGTCTAGGCTACTTTATGCAAATCACAGGCGTCCGATGCGATTCGTCGCTTCTGGAAACTCCAGAGAAACTTTTACACTAATGGTACGTGTCCACAGGGGAGTTTTTTATCGCGAATGGGAAGTGTGGAAAGGACGGAGTCTGTGGACTCGTACCTTCACATCGCCCACTCCTCATTTGCATAAAGTTGAGGTCTAAGCTACTTTATGCAAATCACGGGCGTCCGACAAGACTCGTCGCCTCTGGAAACTCCTGAGAAACTTAAACTAAGCCTTGTCAATCCAGAATAAAGACAGATTCAGCAACTGCATGGCTTATTTCTCGCATTAAATGTTTTCAGAAACACATTTCGGTGAACTTTTTTCGTGAAATAAGAGAAGAACGTTTCCAAACGAGCCGCCATATTGTTTCCGCTTTTAAAGCTGGGAGCAGCATCCCACGGAGGTAAAGCGTTCATCCAATCAGGTGCCAAGTGCCTTGTGTCTAGTGGCAAGCCCATCAAGCGTCCAATGCTGGGAAGCGAGGCAACACGTACCATCATTTGGAGTTCGGTTGTGCTTAGCTCCACCCTCTCGTGCCCCTTCTGGTTGCAAAATAACAACATGACGACGGCCACAAACCACGATGGTGACGGACAAAACGCTGAACTCGAGGGTTCAAAACGGCAGTCCACAAACTGAAGGGTGACGTCACGGTGCCTACGCCCACCTCTTCTACACATTCTATGGTCTAAAACACGTAAAACCGCCGGTGTTACACCTTATAGGAATCATCCGAGACGCTGTATATGAGGTGCTTCCCTTGCTAGGAGTCCTTAGTGGCGTGACCGAGAACAAAAACGATTTAAACAGCAGCGGTAAAACTTTTAAAAGTTTTCCAGTTGTGCGATCAGATGTCTTCCTTTTAAATTAGCGTATTTGGATCGTTGATTGTGGTAAAAGCTCAGTGTACCTGAGCAGGTAGTGAAGTAGAAGGACAAGCTGCTCTTCCCATGAAAAAAGTCATTATCAGATGTACTTTAGTGCACGCTACTTCCCAAGTATGTCATGACCTTCCTCAGTATTGCAGGTGTTGCCAGCACAGAAACTGGGAGGAACACTTATCATTGTTCTTGACAGTTTACTTTTTAGGAGGCAGGTAGTTCTGAGCCAATCAGGAGCCGCTCTCTCTCTCCATCACGTTCTTCCTCCTCTCTCTTTTTTCTAATTTTCCTCCCTCCACCACCTTTTCAGTCCTAGCCAGCGGCGCCTGTATGTGGCTGATGGCATCCGGCGTGCAGGGCAGCACACATGAAAGGGGTCCTGTCACTCACTTGAGGCGACCATATGTGTGCCTGCATGAGCTCTGTGCCAGCGGCGGGCTGCCTCTGCCAGAAGACATTAGGGAAGCAGCAGGGTGTCATTAAGGCGGCACGATGATTGATTAACCGTAAATCGTGAGCATGAGACCTACCAGTCCCAACCGCTACCTCTCCCTTCACACCTCATACACACTCACACACACACACACACACACATTCCCACCTACACACACACACAGTCACAGAGAGAGCAGTGGGCTGAGGTGGAGATGGAGACAGAGGGAGCCCCCTGCAGATGCAAGGGTGTAATTGCATTAGCCGCCCAGTAGGGAGAGGATGAGCTTGGGTTGCTCTGAAATGAACACAGTCAGGGGCCACATCAAGCCATTAGTAGCACTCCAGCCCTCTGCTTCACTCCTGAGGCGGATTTCATATTCAGCTTTTCTGCAGCGGCTCACAGAGCTGTGGGGAGTTAATGGCGGCTCCCAGTTGCTTATCCTGTGTCGCTGGATGCATTTCTGTTGACTTCAAAGTTGAGTTTTTACACTAAATCTTGAGCAGTATCTCTATCGGAAGAAAAAAAACCACTGGAAATGATGAAATTCAAGACCATTATCAGTGATATTTTAATTACGATGCAACCAAAACATGGGTTGTTAGTACTTAAAGCTGCTGTGGGTAGAAATGGAGCAAATATGATTAAAACAAGTTATTTTTATAAAGCAGTCACTATATCCTGACAGTAATGTATGAGACAGATAATCTGAAAAGAATCATGTGCCTCGGTGTCCTCCGGTGCTCCTAATCGCATCTGCAAGATTTCACAGACCAGAGGAAAACAAGCAGTCAGAGCTGATCTGGAGTCTGCCGTCCAGCTTCCGTCTATGAGAGCCACGAGTCAATCACTCACAAACTCCGACCAAACGGTCAAACTAGAAAGCGCTGATCAAATACAAATCAATATTCTGTTACTGTAAACCTGGTACAATAACCTTTTATTTTGATGTTAATATAATGTTAATAAAATGTACCCAAATTCACAAATATGTAGGATATTACTAATGACATTCCTGTAATATTACGTCAAAACATCTGCTGTATTAGCCGTTTGTTTACTGCTTGTTTATTTGCATATAGAGCGGGGAAGTGAGATCGGATCAAAAGTGGTCACTGGAGACGCATTCTGATACCAGGTGTAAACAGACGTACGTAAAGCTGTCCACTTTGTGATCTGATCACTTCTGAACAGGGCCTAAATCTCTGGTTTATCAGTGAAGTGTTTGAACTACGCTGCAGATGAAGTCTCTGCTAACAGTGACATCCAGAGTGACAGCTGTGTCATGAATGAGTCCAACATGGACCTAACGCATGTTGAGTAGACCAGAGGAAGTCTTGTTCCTTATGTTGGTTTACATCCTGTCAGCCACATGGAGAACATGTTAAAGCTCGGTCAAAGTCATCCATCATCTTCTCTCAGGCTCGATCCTGTTGATAGATGACCACGCTTTCATGTTCAACTCACAAATAGTGGAATGGTTTCAGCAACATCTTAAAGGCAAGAGTCCAGAGTCGCTGACCCAAAACAGACACAACTACAGTTTCCATAAAACTTGTGCAGCATGTGTGTGTGTGTGTGTGTAAAATTACCCAACCTCTAATGGTGTCTGCCTCCCATTTCCCCTCCATTCTGTACCCCTCTGTGTCCTGGAGTCATGTGGAGCCACACAGAGATGAGTGATGAAATCAGCAGAGAGGGAGTTAGCGATGGGACCGCTCCGGCTATAATGTTTTGTTTGGTATTAACATGCACGAGGCACTTAAGCTCCCACTGATTTGGATGAAAAAACATTTGGAATAGGGCTCATCAATCAAAGGGCACACACACAGGAGCTGTCAAAATCCTGGGGTGCTCTGTGTATTCGTGTGTGTTACATTGCTCAAAGGAATTGGTATTATATAAAGGAGAAACTGTGTCTCTCCTCTACAGCTTTAATGATCCATTTTAATCTCCTCTTTCATGTTTTTTTAGACCAGAGGAGACTCGTGAGCACATGTGGTGCACCGGACAACCCTGGACCCCTGGTTTCCATACACTACACCCACACCTTATCATAATGTTTGTTTTATGGATTTCAGAGTGGAAGACACACTTCATTATGTTGTTCAGCAAGAGTACAGACTGTAGTCATTTGTTTTCATGCGTGTACAAATCAAAACACAGATCACTATTGGTCCAGTATTGAGGGAGAGCACTGCAGACGGCAGCTGCTCACGGGCTGCAATGTGGTGCTATTGGGGCAAGCTGGCACCGTCATTTACACCCACTAAAAGTGCAATGATGGGCTTTGATTGTTATTATAAGTGTCTGACATCATGGAAAGAGTCTCGCTTAAAGCTGCAATGAGTAGAAATCATGAATGTATTAAAGGTCCCATATTGTAAAAAGGGAGATTTTCATGTCTTTTATATTATTATATTATTTAAGTGCTTTATAAATAATTAGAAATACACACAACCCATATTCAGATATTGTGCGTTTGAAACAAGCCGTTAGGATTTTTGTCCATTTGTGATGTCTCAAATATACAATATTTAAACCATTACACGGTTTTAAACATAAACATTCTAAATGTGTCCCAGTTTATTTCCTGTTGCAGTGTATGTGAATAATATCAGCTGACAGGAAGTAAACATGGACCCAAACTGTTGCCTAGCAACGCAATTCCATTGCAATTCCATTGAAATGCACTAAAACGGAGCGTTTCATACAGAGGGTAAATACAGGTATTCATTTCACTCCATTAGAAACCTTCCTAAGAGAAAAAAAAAATACTTTTCGACCGCAGCACCAGAGTCCCTTTAAAAAAAACTCTGATTTTACTGCAGCAGGGTCTGACAGTCTGACCTGTGCAGTCCTGGTTCTGGTTCTATCGTGCACCCCCTTCCCTCCAGAGGGCCCAGCAATACGGCCTGTGTCTCCAGCACCGTGGGGGTCGGTGTTGGCTCCCAGGAGGGGAACCGATTGAGCAGCGAGGCGAAGCTCTGCTCCTGGCCGCAGGAGGAGCCGCTGTTGCCGGGGTCATGGAGATCTCCTCCACCTCCCTCCGGAGCTCCGACTGCAAGTTGAAGGCGTGCAGCGAAGTGGTTGATGTAGGATGGATGAAGGGTTTTTATGAGGATTGAGAGGACAGCAGCAGATATTACATATTACATTTATTAAAATTAAATTAAATCAAATATATGTAGTAAAGTATTAAAGGTCCCATATCATGCTCATTTTCAGGTTCATACTTGTATTTTGTGTTTCTTCTAGAACATATTTACATGCTGTAATGTAAAAAAAAAACTTTATTTACCTTGTACTGTCGTCCTGAATATACCTGTATTCACCCTCTGTCTGAAACGCTCCGTTTTAGTGCATTTCAACAGAATTGCAATGGAATTGCGTTGCTAGGAAACAGCCTCGGTCCATGTTTACTTCCTGTCAGCCTGATGTCATTCACATACACTGCAACAGGAAATAAACTGGGACACATGTAGAATGTTTACGTTTAAAACTGTGAAATGGCATAAATATTGTAGATTTGTGAGGGAGAGGGAGAAAACCACAACAAGACACAACAGAGATGAGTGAATAACTGCATCTGTACGACATGGCCAGACTGTGTTCACACAGTTTGTGATTCAACAGCTTCTGAGAATGTCAGGTTACATGTCATAATAATTATGTAAAACCAACAGCAACATGTGGATGACGATGAGTAATCTCAGTGTGAACAGGTTGGATCGGCTCCTCGGTGGTTTACCAGCAGAGAGCAGCATGGACTAACCTGAACAGAGAGTTTGTCAGTGTGAATGTTACTGGTTTCATCAGGTTCTTGGGTCAGTGGTCTGGTGGTTTAGTGGCCGTGTAGGAGAAAAGGGAGCTCATCTTAATCGTTGCTGTTTCCAGGATGTTGTAAATCTGTGATGTCTTGTTGGCTAACGTTGAAGGAAGAGCTAGTCTTGCATCTTGTCTGCATTCAAAACATGCAGGGGCATGTCCTACAGAAGTGTCAGTGTGGTGGCAGGAAAACTTTGCAAATGATTCGGACAGCTTGAAAAAAAAGCAAAAGAGCAAAACGTCAGCTGTGGCCGTTAAGTCAACAAAAGTCAGCGTCCTGTTGCTCACGCTTGTGCTCGCTCTAAATAGACATGAACGAGCATTGATCAACACAGTGAGGCGACACACGTCAGCCAAAACCACAATATCACTCTATATTTCAGCTGCTTGGCAGTAATGTTAGCTGACCAGACCAAGGTCTCTCCATGAATCAATGCTGATGCTTTACTGCTTCAGCCTCCCGACCGCGGTCAGAAGGAACAGGGGAGACACTGGTGTTTTGGTTTTTGAGACAATAACATTACTCGCTGCGGAGCCCCGTCACTTGACAAGACACGGGAAACCTCTGTTGGTCTGGAGGAGCTGCAGCAGTTATTTCTGCACAAACGTCCACTGTACATTCACTAGATATTCTCAGAGCTACCAACTCTTCTGCAGTGTGTAGTGTGCGCGCATGCACGTGAGAGTGGAGTGAAGTAGCGAGTGAGAACGAGTGCGGTGTGTGACTGAAGGCAAGCAGGCAGAGGAGCAGAGCAGCATCGACTCCAGCCCTGGAGACCAGGGCTACGGTCTCCCCTGTGTCTTCTGGCTGTGGTCGGGGGGCTGGAGCAGGATTAGTTGACACTGTTTTTGCAAGACGGGCTTCACTAGAAATAACTTTGCGGTTTTGGTGCTTTCGTGTAGTTTGCGTTGGAACAGCGTAGCCACACGCGAGCGCGCATGAGACACTGACCCGCAATGATTTATAAGAGTGTAAGTGTAAGAAGTTACAAACAGTCCCTTTAAACACTCTATGGATACAAATGTCACGTGTCTTCATTTATCAATCACCTCATTCTGAAATCAGACATTTTCTCTCCCTCCTCTGCATGAACATCCAACAAAAACAAAACCGTGAAGTTCAACCTGAACTCTTTCAAATCCTTAGCGGGCATAGGCATTTTGCTACTTTTTCAGTTGGACACATGCAAGTTCATAAAGTTCACAGAGGTCTTGTATTTCGGTCACCATCCTTCTATATTGCAGCTTCTTCCCTGCTTTGTTGAAAAGTGTCTAGGTCTTAGATACTCCTTGTCATCTCTTCTTTTATATGATTCCCCAAGCCACGGGTCCCCAGAAGGCTGGCCTGACTGAATATCAAAAAGAGCAATTTGACTGGGCCTTTGAAATGCTTAGCTGTAATGTCAGTCCTGGGCTCTTTCAGATAGAAAGGAGAAGGGAAATGTCAGTGCAGATTTCTATCAGCCGAGTCAATAGAGAGCCCTCTTGGTGGCCAGCTGGGCCTGCCAACAGGACAACTGCCCTTTTATTGCCCATATTTTTAGAGCTTTTAGCCAGGATTTGGAGATAGATTTTAACATTCAACGTTCACACGTTTCCCCCTCAGGGAAAAGACTGGAAGACACAAAAACAAAAACTCTTGTTTCCATAAAACAACATTTACTTGTTGGAAAGAGGAAACTTCTTATCTTTGGTTTATGTCCATCACTGCGGGGTCGGACAGACTGTCATCTTAAATGCTTCTCTCTCTGTAGGAATCAGTGAACCTTTACATGCAGTTCATCACATACAATACATTTTACTGCACTTTAGTCAATAATAAATGCTATTTCATGGATCATATTTATCAAACATGAATTTCATTTGGCAGCCATGGTGTCATTTACAACCCAGTTCTGTATCTATAGCACAATATATGTTAATGCAGCTGTAAATGCACACAGAACGCATTGAGATCGGAGGTGTCATGAGGAACCGAGGCTGTGTTTTACAAAGAGTATCAAAACTGGAAATGTACGAAGGTTTCGATGCGTTAACATATATCAACTCGAAGGAACCTATTCTGGAAAGAATCGGTCAGTCCATCATCACTAATGTCTTTGAGATGGTGGATGAAGGTGAACTGACCCTTTAACAGGTGCGCTGCGTCCGCGGCGTGTTGTTGGGGGGTGTGCGTGATGACGTCACTCGCAAGAGAGCTGGTGTTGACAGAGCGGTGGGAAAGGCAGGCTGGTTTGAGAGCCTTGTAAAGTTTGATTTTGTTGTCGGTTCTATGGAATGGAAGTCCTTCATCTTTTAGCGTTTTTGAAGGGTGGCTGCAGCCGGGTCGGATGTTTGTGAAGAAGGCCGGCCATCTTGAGGACCTCACTGGAGCGTGGTGACGCTTCCTTTTTAAAGGAACGACGAACCAACATATTTTGTCGAGATCTGTGTTGACTTTTGGAGTTGGCAAAGCAATCTCACCACAAGGCATTTTGCTTGTAGCTGTTGCTGAAGCTTCGGATCATATCGCATGATTCTCAGTTAAATCAAGAATAAACAAGCTCAGAAAATTTGAAATTGAAATGCCCACAATTTGTTTGACATAATCAAAAGCTTCAAAACAGCTTCTAAAAGGAGTTTGTGGTGAGATTTCTCTAAGAAATATTTTGTCATTTTGTTTGGAGGGCTTTTTATGAACTATTACAGATGTGAAAATAAGAAAACGTGATTTAAAACAGCCTTTAACACATCACAAAATAACCCAATGTACAGCAGAAATGTGTTAAACCTTTTTCATAATGCTAATAAGTTTAGTTACCCTCGTAAACTTGAAGTTAGCCTGACTCAACCCAGTACAACAAAGTCATTACATTTTGAAAGCAATGACTCCTAAAGTGTCTGATTAAGAAAACAGAAGGACACCATGTGCAAGTAAAGTTCCAGCTCAGTATTTTACAGCCCGGATTACTTCACACCCTGCTGATCAGTAAAGACCTATGACAGGAAACGTGATCGAGAG
Organism: Sebastes umbrosus; assembly: GCF_015220745.1. Classification (NCBI taxonomy): domain Eukaryota; kingdom Metazoa; phylum Chordata; class Actinopteri; order Perciformes; family Sebastidae; genus Sebastes; species Sebastes umbrosus. Next base: position 5,480,686 of record NC_051287.1, on the reverse strand, counting down.
TGAACGCTCCTCCTGAGCTGCACACTCATCTGGTCACCCAGCTGCTTTTTCTCATAATGCTTCAGCGGCTTTTGATGCTCACAAGCAATTTTCTTCGGATGACTATCACATTACATCAAATTAAACTACATTACCTCACACCCACTGAAGAGGTTTATTTAGTCAACAGATGGCGGCCTTATCTCGGGGAAATATGAAACGTGCCTCTTTGGATCCGGCAGGTTTGCTCGTTCTTAATTGCTTTATAGAGTCGGGTCAGGTAATATGGCTTTGGGTTAACACGCGTTCCAGCATGAAGGTTAAGAGATATATGTTGTGGTTAAAAATGTGAAACTTTTCAGAGGATTTGTTGGGAAGAAAATAGCTGTCATGCTATGTGATATGAAGCTATTTCCTGTCAGGGTTAGGCTGTATCAGCATCATTGTTAAATTAACCCTCTGAGACCCACAATAGACCTGTTTTTGTCTTTTTTAGGGGGGTACAGGGGGTCTTTAGGGGGAAGCAGGTCAACAGTAGATGTCACATAGAAGTGGTGTACATCATCTGAAAGCTGGGAACCTGAAGATTAATTTGAGATGCAGCTCAGCACTGTGTGTTGTGGCGGTACTGAGTTCCCCAGACTTTAGTTGTTCAGTCAGAAGACTGAAAAACAGTTCCCATCCACATAATAATATAAAATAAAATGCCTTCTTAATAATAATAATGAACAAATGCCTCTATATTAACAAACAATTAAGGAAACTGAAATATTGGTTTTATGTTTTTCCTTTTACCCTCCTTTAAAGTTTTCCCAAATAAAATACACTAAAAGAAATGGGTATAAAGGGTTTCATTGAAAATCAACAAATGAATAGAATACAAAAATACAGCCTGCAGGCGTTAGGCTATTGTAAGGCAAGCCAGCTGTTGCACAAATAGCACCTAATCGTCCCAGTGCAGGTAACCTAATTGGTTGGCACTTAACTTGTTTCCCCAACTAGGAGTCAACACTCTCAACAAACAAAACACAAAGATCACAGAATCCCAAAAGGGCCCAAAACAGACCAGAGTTTCTGGTTTGGCTGATAACACATGTTGCATTGAGTGAAGGAGAGATCAGAATGACACTGGGTGTGCAGTTTCCCTCCTCTTTTAAGCCCTACAGAAAGGGCGTCGTTACACCCTGATTGGCCAAGAGGGGAATGCACCAAGCTGCTCTCAACTATCATTTAAGAGCCAGTCCCCACACCCTGCGCAACAGGTGAACTGAATAACCCTCTAATCACTCAGCAACTCAACCAAAAAAACACCAGGGAAAAGGGAAACAACAGCAAGCACCAGAGAATTGGCAGCTGCCACACTGTCAAGTTGTTCTAGTCTAGTAAGTTGTTGCAGCAATTTTGGGGTTGATACCATTTGTTACACAGATTTTGTGCTAGATTTAACCATTTTTTATCACTCGAGATTGATAAAAATTATCAATAATCCCTCCAACATACCACATTAAGACACCAAGACCTTGAGGAACACTATAGAAAAAGCAATGCTGTGATTTGGTATCAAAAACTTTTGACATTTTGAGATTTCTACAAGAATTGCATTTTTCGGCGATTGGATGGCGAGCACTTCTGTTGTGTAAACTGCTTAGAATCCCCTTTATTGTGAATCTAGCTAGGAAAGCCATTCATCCTCTGAATGCTCTAGGTCTCTAGTTTGTGGCTGTAAAGTTTCATGAGTCTGTGATTATCCTAGAGGTCACCACAGGTCATTTTATACAGAGAGGTCAAGTTTTAAAAAATGGTCTCACTACAATGAAATGGCTACTATGGGGATTAACATCATCACACATGAATACAGTTGGGCTTATTGGATCCACAAGAGTCTCAGCTTTACAGTGACACCCAATTTATGTAATTCAAGACTGTTTAGGGACCCCAGTATGCAGAAATATTCAAACACACCATTTTAGAATAGGCAACAATAATACATTTATACTGGATGAAAAAAACTGCATGTGATTATCATAAAGTGGGCATGTCTGTAAAGGGGAGACTCGTGGGTACCCATAGAACCCATTTTCATCCACATATCTTGAGGTCAGAGGTCAAGGGACCCCTCTGAAAATGACCATGCCAGTTTTTCCTATCCAAAAAAACAACTTTGGAGCGTTATCCTTCCCGCAGACATACCCGTATCTGAACTGAACCTGCTAGAGCCTCTGAAAGACGATAAAGTCGGTCGGGATCGCGGGTCTCAGAGGGTTAAATAAATCTTGAATTTGTGTAACTTTATGTAAATAAAATGTGTTGGGCTGAAAAGGCACTTTAACTACAACTAATACATTATCATTAAATAATAACGTTATGGAAAAAAACTAAAATTGGTCTGTTTTGAGAGAATAACAGGGTTCAGTAGCTACTTCATCCCCAGGCTGAAGTCTTGAATGTGTTGAACTGGGATCAGAATCGTGAGGAAGCATGCCGCATGGCTCTTTCCTGTTTTGCTCCCGTGAATGGGCCCTTTGTGCCCTCTGCTCTGCTGCAGTTGTACTTCTCTGAAGTATCCCGAGGTGAGATCTGGACTGTGTCTGAGAGGCTGCTGACAGTGGAGCAAGATAAAGACAGAGGTGGTCAGTGTTAAAGAGCGGAATGGAAATAATGACCTTTGTTTGGCAGAGATATCACTTTATCATTTGCCCTTTGGCTTTCTGACTCTATCATTAGTCACATCACAGATGTGTGGAACACTTGTGCATGGCAGGAAGAGCCACAGTGACATCATGACAAATGTTTTCATAGAAGTGAATTCACCTTCTGCAATTCATTTAATTGGTTACAGACTTTTTTATTCCTTTTCTCCAGTGTTGGAAGAAGTATTCAGATTCTTTACTTAAAGCTTCAGTAGGCAACAATTTGTTTGGCATCATTGGGCGAAAATTCCATAATAACCTTTCAGCATATTGTAATTCAAGTGTTCTGAGAGAAAACTAGACTTCTGCACCTCGTCATGGCTCTGTTTTCAGGCTTTAAAAAATCTAGCCCTTTTTTTCTATTAACTTTATTATTATTATTTAATTCAGTATTATTATTATTATTACTTTCTTTTCTTTGTATTCATGTTATTAATTGTTTGTTTTTTTAATTGTTTTCTTCTATTCTTTTTATTAATATTATTATTATTATTATTATTATTATTATTATTATTTATTTATTTTTTTTCTTCTTTTCTTAATTTATTTCAATTTTGAATGCTGAAGTTCTTTTCCCAAGTGTACTTATTGTGTTCATCTCTAAGCTCAACTACTCAAAAAATTGGTTTATAAACTATTGTAATTACGAACTGTTAAAAATGAAAACAACCTCGAAAAACAAAGTATGGAAAAAAAATAAGAAAATCTAGCCTGTGACGGAAGACTTTGGCCAAACACAGGTCATTTCAGAGAGAGATAGAGCGTTCCTATTGGCTGTGCTCCGGCTGGTGGGCGGTGCTTGGTATTTCCTGAACAGATGTCAACATGGCTGCTGGGTCACAAATGTTCTCATTTTACAGCTAAACAGTACACTACAAGATGTTTCTGAAAACATTGTAGGAGAGAAATAGGCGTAACAGAATAGTGATTAATATTTGATCAGCGCTGCCTAGTTTGATTGGAGTTCGCGAGTGATTGACTCGTTGCTCTCGTAGATGGCAGCTGGACGGCAGACTCCAGATCAGCTCTGACTGGTTGTTTTCCTCCGGTCTGTGAAATCCTGCAGATGCCATTAGGAGCACCGGAGGACACCGGAGGCACATAATTAGAAAAGGACCTTCTTTTGATATCTTCACAGATAAAGGAGTGGCATTATGGGAAATGTAGGATCCAGCGGTTCTGGAGCTTGAGTTTATTACTAAAAGTGAAGATATCTTTGACCAATTTGTGTCATGTAGTTTTCTCCATCCAGCACAGTGCTGCCTCTAGGGCACGCTAGCGGGGCTTAAAGCTTTAGGTTTTGTCTGTATTTTACTGTGTGTGTGTGTGTGTGTGTGTGTGTGCCTGAATAAGGTTAGGGACTGCTGGCCACCGGGTGCAGCTCCTGCGTCAACAAATGACTCTAAAGCTATTCTCAGCACCATGTCCTCATTAAAACATTCCCCAAAGTGCCCCTCCATAAAACGCCCTTGGCTTCATGTTTAGGTGTCTAATTAGGGTCCTTGCCTCAGCCTTAGGCCTGGATTGTGTGTCAATTTAATGAGGCAATTAGGGATATTAGTGATATTGTATCTGGACTATGTGGACTATCAGGAGATTTGAGGGGTACTGGGAAGTGTAGTGCAGGCCATGGGGGCAGTGGCAGGGCAGCGGTGTACGGTTGCAGACATGTTTGTGTAGGCTCCGACAATGACCAGCTGTAAAAAAAAATATATTAATTAAGCCTCTTTCACACATAGTTCCCGTTAAATTACTGGGATAACCCGTCATTAGGGGCCTATGTTATAAAAGTGAAAGTGAAACTTAAAAGCAACACGTTCTAACATGTGAAACTGAATGAAACGTCACATTTTGAACACAAACAAAAAGTCTTCTTTAGGTTTAGGCAACAAAATTACAACTTCTTTAGGTTTAGGCAATAAAACTACAACTTCTTTAGGTTTAGGCAATACAACTACAACATCTTTAGGTTTAGGCAATAAAACTACAACTTGATTAGGTTTAGGCAATACAACTACAACATCTTTAGGTTTAGGCAACAAAACTACAACTTCTTTAGGTTTAGGCAACTAAAACAACTACAACCTCTTTAGGTTTAGGCAACTAAAAAAACTACAACTTCTTTAGGTTTAGGCAATAAAACTTCAACTTCTTTAGGTTTCGCAATAAAACTACAACTTCTTTAGGTTAAGGCAACAAAAAACAGTTCAGTTTAGGGAAAAACATTGTGTTTTGGGTTAAAATAACTACGGACACTTCTGCTCCTGTCATAATTACTACGGTCGCTAGAGGTCGCTGTCGTGTTCTTTTATACTTTCTTTCTGTGATCTACCATGTGAATAGATGATAAAGCCTACTAGTTGGAGTGTAGTAGGGCCCTATTGACCCACATCTATGGGGCTTATAGCGACCACTTATAGCCCATTTAATAGCCTGACAACAGTCTAGTCGGCTGATAAACTATGATTTCAGCATTACAAGTGACCTCTTTTACAAGTGTAACCAAAAATATTGATTAATGCAGATTTAAAACTTATTTAATCTGTTGATAAAAGTGTTACAAAGTGATGGAAAAGATGGCAAAATGCTCTCAAAGCAGTCCATTTGCCTGTGAGTTTGCTTGAGGTGAAACAAGGCACTAGTCTGTGTCAGTGATTGAAGTACAGTATGTGTCAGCGGGCCTCCGTGTGTGTAGGTTTTTGTGTGTGAGCCACAGTGTGAGCTGAGTGCCGTGCTGCAAATTGCATCTGTTCTTAATTACAGAGTGCTAATGAAAGCCTGTACTCCTGGTGGGCCTACTGAGGACCGGCCTGGCACCTCGCCTCCGCCGCTCAGAGGAGGGACGAGAGTGACGACACACACACAGTCATAAACAAAATGAAGTAGTACATAGCGAAGACAGATGAAGACAGAGAGGTGATGGGCAGCTGCTGTACTCTCCACGCTGCAGTCCTCTGGTTCTCATTATCACAGCTCGTCTTCATCATCCCAGGCTGCAGGCGGATCTCCACTAGAACTCCAAACTAGTCTTCAGAGTGCAGTTGACAACAGCCATTCATATTTTGAGCTGTTTTTTTTTTTTATAGTTAGACAGCCTCTCTTCATACTAAAAGCTTTCCAATAGACAAGTACTGTGAAGCACCAAAGTGGAAGTGTTTGAGTGTTGTGCTGTCGCTGTTTGCCTGCTGCCCAAGGCCATGTTCAGACCTGGCATTAACATGCATCCTGAGTGATCTGCACACAAGTGGACAGCTTTAAGTACCTCTGTTCACACCTGGCATTAGGATGCGTCTCCACATGTGTCTTGAGTGATCCGATCTGCACTTCCCCGCTCTATATGCAAATAAACACGTAGTAAACACACGGCAAAAACAGCAGATGTTGTGACGTAATATTACAAGAATATATTCGTGAATTCGGGTACATTTTATTGACATCAAAATAAAAGTTTATTGTACCGGCGGCCTCCGAAGACCTCCTCGCCGCCGTCACCACTGTCTTTGCCAGACAACAGCGGGGTACAGAGCTCCAAAGAGCCGGGGATGAGTAGAGGGCGAGCGGGCGGGTCTCAGCTCCGGGCAAAGCAGCGTAACAAAAACACAGACACATCTCCGACGGTATAATAATAACGCACTTTGCGTGCCTAGTATGATAGTCTGTAGATTATGTAGCCTATAGATAAGATATATTTTAATAAAATACAGTTGTACCGACAGAATAGAGTAGAGCCTTTTCCGTGCTGCGAGGCAGACAAGCGCTCGCGTCTGCCTGTCTATTCACATGAGGAGTGCAGAGACCAGCGGATCCCAGCGAGACGTCAAAGTCAGTAGGATTCATCCTCTGGGTACCATGGATATCAGTACTAAATTTCAGGTCCATCTAATCAGTAGTTGTTGAGATATTGCAGTCTGGACCACAAGTGGTGGACCAACTGATCAGCCAATCGCCAGATGGAAGGAGGCATGGATGGATGTACAAATACATAAAGTATGTTGGAAACTTTTGCAGCACATCATTGATTCAGCAATGTGCAAGATAGGAGAAGAAAACAGGTTGAAAAAAAGGGGAAATACAGTACGTGTGTTTACCCAAGGCCCTGTGAGTTTTCTTCAACTAACATACACTGCCTCATCCCATGCTTGTGATGTGAGTCAGAGGCCATGCATATGTGAGCACATACAATGTGTTTGAGTTAGGGATGTCAATAATGAACCGTTTAACCGTTAACCGACATTAAGCATTTTAACCGATTAACGCTATCGGTTAAAACGGTTAAAAGAAATGTTAATAATTAATTCAAAAGCTGAGCGGATCATCTCTTTAAGGAGAAAAGCTGGTCCACCTTAACAGCCCAGCTTAAGAGGCGTAGCCGGAGTTGCAGGATACAGGAAGTTGGCTCCGGTCTCTCCAGCTCGCTTGAGCGGAGCGGAGTTGTACTTTCGTAGCATTTATTCACCGACAAATAAACTGTACACACACTGTCTGCTACACTTACGTTCACAGCTATAACGCCTCCAACAACCTCACACTCACCGTCAACACACACAAGGTCTGTTGGAAACTTGCTAAAGTTACGCAGACTACGTGTGGCGGCGGCCAGCACGAAGCCTCCAGCAATGCTAGAGCTGCTAACGTAGCACAAACACACACACTGTTTGTCGGACACTTGCTAAAGTTACACCGGGCAGACACACAGCTGACAACCTGCTAAACTAAACTAAATGTGCGGTGGAGACTTTTACTTGGAAAGTGGCTGCATGTCCGCGACACTACACGCAGCATCGTAGCTGCTAAGTTAATGCTCCCAGACGGGTGAACTGGGGACTCCCGTCAACCAATATCTGTTGTGCTCCTGCAGCTGGTACACTGCTGCATGCAAGACACAAATCTTGTCGGTTAACGGTTAATAATCGGTTAACAAGAGTTGATTATCGGTTAAGAAAATTTGTCAAAATGAGCATCCCTAGTTTGAGTGATTGGTGTTGTATTAACAACTTACTGTAGTCGGTTCTGCTTGTGTTAGGGGGAACGCTTCTCTATTCATCTTCTCCCTCTTTTTCTTTTCCTTCCTAATATGACAAAATTATGAGGACTATCTGGAAGGTTTGCTGTGGGAGGTGGGGTGTAAAACTCAAGCAGGGACCCTCAATGTTGCTAATTCATTTACAGATTTAATTAGATGGATGGAGCCCTTGCCGTTATTAAAACAGAGAGGGAGAGAATGTTGCCAGCACTACAGGACTTTTTAATTACAACTCCACATCCCGCTTGCTGACGTCTGGGGAACCAGTTAATTAAAATCCTCATTATTTTACTTTTAATTAGTTCCCCCCTCTTTTGTTTCCTTGTGCCATATGGCAATGTTCCGTGGTCAAATCAACTTAATTGAGCTAATTAAGTTGATCAGTTTAATTATTCAAAGTACTCTGATTGGATGAAATTACTACCCCATCCCCCTTCTTCTCACCCACCAAAAAAAAATCCCTGCTTCAAACTCCCCCTCTTACACACTCCAGTTCACAGCGTATCCATTTCATATCATAGTAACCGATGGGTGGTGTAGCTCAAATCTTTATCAAATCACTGGCGATATCTGTGTTCCTCAAACACTATTTTCCCAACGACAAAAGAGGGAGAGTGTCCTTTAAAGCTCATTAATAGTTATAGTTAAAAGATGTTTCCCATTTCAGCAAAAGGGCCCCAACTGTTGATCTCTTGTCCGAGGAAACCAGGTAGAGTTTATGTTCCTCAGAAGTGAGATGCATCACTCCTTTTTTTATTTAAAGGATAAAATCGTACTTTTCTCAGTGCTTGTGCACATACAACTGGGTTTCTGAAGTGCCTACCAACCCACAAACTGTGAGGTAAGAGAATATATTGCTCACAGCTTGAGAATTACCTTTGCAAAGGTGTGTTATCTTCTGTAAATCTAATTTATAGGTTCCCTGAATGCCTCGTGCAGACTATAGCGGTAGATGCTAGATAAACGTCTAGATTCTAGTCAAGTTAATGCAGCGCATGCGACTTGGACAGGTGTGCAGACAGAGTGAAATAAGGTGTTTCAATGTAAGATTAACACTCTGAGACCCGATCCTGACTGATTTTGCTGTCTTTCAGAGGCTCTAGTATTAGTTTTAGGGCTAGGGTGAAGCTACAGATATCATATGAAACTAGAAAACCTAAGGAATCTATTGGTACCAACCATGCTACCATGTCATGGAAGGAAGCTTAGTAACGCTCCAAATTTGGGCTACATTTTTGGGATCCCTTGACCTCTGATCTCAAGATATGTGAATGAAAATGGGTTCTATGGGTAACCACGAGTCTCCCCTTTACAGACATGTCCACTTTGGATCAGGATTGTCTATCTGGGTGGTTAAAAGGATCACAGAGGATAAAACATCTTTACATATGGATCATTTACAGTTCTGAACTATTGCTTTTCATGAGTTTTAGTAGAATTTCCTTCCCTGGAATAATCAGTGTTTTGACTTCACACAGTCGTGACAAAGGCAGTTTGACACGCTCACAGTGCTGATAGGAAATCAATTATTTACTCTATGTCTGTGATCATGAAAAGCATAAGACAAATTCATTAGCGCATGCAAATGACTTTAATTGCAATTATCTCCATATCTTGATAAGCAAGGAGGGGGGTCTCCCAATCTCCCTCCATGGTGCAAGTTCCATGCCACACTCAAACCAATCAAGCCTCATCTGCATATCATTAATTAGCCTGACGAGTTCAAGAACCAATTAGCAAAACTGCAAAGATACAAGGTGAGGCGGATAAAAGTTTTCAGAGGTTATGACTCACAATTGGCCTCGTAATGTACATACAGTACATACAACACCAAGCGTGAAGCGTGTTTCAGGTGCAAAGTATGTCAACATTTGTGGAGAGAATTGTTATCTTCTTCTTATCTAAGTCTGCTTCAGTTACAGTAAGATACAGTTTCAGTGTTCCAGATTGGCGTTTCATCATTTTATGATATGATTTGAACACTTTGTTTGAACAAAAGTGCCCCATAAGTATCAGGACACCAACCAAGCTCACTAGTTTTGATGATTTTATCATCTGAATGCGGAATAATATATACATTTTCATGGAAAAAATCTTTTTGAACAGAAAGGCTGTTCTTTAAAGGTTCAGTGTGTAGGATTTGGAGGCATTTAGTGGTGTGGTTGCAGATTGCAACCAACTGAGTACCCCTCCGCTCACTCTTCCCTCATAATAACACTACTTTAGGAGCAACGGAAGTCAGACGGCGGCTGGCGGTACCGTGGTTTCGCAATCTGCGCCTCACGTTACCGCGGTTTCACAAGCATGTCGGAGAACTACGGTGGCCTTCAGTAACGTAAAAATGTGAAAGTCTCTCTCTAGAGCCAGAGTTTCGTTTGTCCGTTCTGGGCTACTGTAGAAACATGGCGGAGCAACATGGCGGACAAAGATATAAATAGCTCATTCTAAGCTATCAAAAACACAGCAATTCTTATTTTCAGGTGATTTTACACTAAAGAAAACATAGTTATGAATATTATATTCCATTTAACAAGTAGGGGGATCTAATAAGAGTACAGTACAACAGTAATGAACTCATCACCATGTCATTGATCATATTTTTAAAGACATTATTATGAGAAAATGTGGTGTTTGGTTTCTTAAAAAAAACCAACAACAATATTTTCTTATGATAAATTCAAAATGTTTTCTTTTAATCTTTTATTCATAAATATAAATTTAACAATAAATACCAAATTTTTTTATTTTCCTGAAAATATGTGAAACCACTTTCTAACTATAACACTGACAAGACACTTAATATCTGTTTGTCATATACCCCTTGCTCTTTTTTTATTGTTCTATTTGGCTACTATCCCCTTTATACTGAATCTGAATTATGTTATTTTGTTTAATAAAGAAAGAAAGAAAGAAAGTAGAGATAAATAGCCAACGAGTTTAAATTAATATGACGCTGTGGGTTGGTTTTCCTCCCCAATGTTTTGAGTCACCAGCCGCCACTATATCCGGAATATGATCAAAACCAGGATAAGCCTCATAACCGGGACATTCATGACCATGTGAACACACTCAGTGACTCTTTAGATCTCTCAATCGGGCAGAAAAGAGGATTGCTAGCTGGTGTCACAGCTGCTAAAACAATGCTGGTAGTGTGCTGGCAAGCTTCTCTCACACACATATCTGTTTCCAGTTATCATTCAAATGGAATGGTCTATTGGTAGAAATCATTCATTGGGCCAGACTTCCTTCATTAGCTTCAGAGATTAAAGCTTCAGTAGGGCAAAGATTCCATAATAACCTTTCAGCATATTGTAATTCAAGTGTTCTGAGAGAAAACTAGACTTCTGCTCCTCCTCATGGCTCTGTTTTCAGGCTTTAAAAAATCTAGCCCGTGACGGGAGACTTTGACCAATCACAGGTCATTTCAGAGAGAGTGTTCCTATTGGCTGTGCTCCTGCTGGTGGGCGGAGCTTGGTGTTTCCTGAACTGATCTCAACATGGCTGCCGGGTCACAAACTTTCTCATTTTACAGCTAAACAGTGCACTACAAGATTTTTCTGGAAACATTTGAGGTGAGAAATATGCATTACAGTTAGGGATGCACTGATACCACTTTTTTTCAGACCGAGTACAAGTACAAGTACTTACATTTGGGTACTCGCGGATACCGAATACCGATACGAGTACTTCTCTGTGCCAAAAGACCCTCGTTAACAGCCAGCTGGAGGGTGTGAGCGACACACGGCAGGCTTGGGAGTCCCGCATACGAGGCGGTGCGCCGCGACCGGCTCTAGGTCGGCTTGGAAAGGCTCGGGGCAAAGGTGCTTCCTGGGGCCGTAGCCAAAGTGTCACCGGGGTGGACTGTCCTTAGTGCGCTCCAACCGCGTCGTGCCACATAAAAGGTGGCAGGGGTCTGCGGCGATGTCTGCAACCCACCCGACCTGTCTTGAAACATGGACCAAGGAGTCTAACGCACGCTCAAGTCAGAGGGTGCAAGCAAAACCCCGTGGCACAATGCAAGACCGGCCCGTTGCGCCCATCGGGGCTGTGAAGCATGAGCGCGTGCGTTAGGACCCGAAAGATGGTGACGAGAGGTTAACGTCACGCTGCCATAAAGTGGTATCAGAGCCGTTTTGCGAGTACGAGTACGAGTACATGAGCACAGTTTCGGACCCCAATTACATCCCTAATTTCAGTAACAGAATATTGATTCATATTTGATCAGCGCTGCCTAGTTTGACCCACATGAACTCTTTCAGATTACCTGTCTCATGCACTACTGTCAGGATATAGCAACCGTTTTATAAAAATAACTTTTTTTAATCATATTTGCTCCATTTCTACCCACTGCTGCTTTTAAGTGCCTTTTTTATTCATCATTCACTCCACAATCTTCATGCTGATCTGAAGCAACAGCCCAACAAAACAAAAGCTTTATAGCGGATTCAGAAGAAACTTGGTTTCATGACTGAAAAACCAGAGGAATGTGTTCACCCTCCATCATTATGAAAGAGCACTTTGAAACACTACCATTAAAAGCCTCATTGTTACTGTGAATGTGAAGCTAATTGGAGTAACCATGTGAGAGGAGCTGCTGAGTTGTGCGGGCTGTTAATTTGAAGAGTCACAGCTGGCTACTCATGCCTCTAACCCGTCCTGCCTGCTTCACATCAGCCTTTAATTCGGCTCTGCAGAAGCCACACAAACAATACGGAAAGGGAGTGATCCTAAAATTAGACTGGAAGAAATGATCTTGTAGTTTCCGTACCAAATGTACATATAAAAAAAAACTCTAATTGAAAGGCACATGTCGTGCCAGAAAGCAATCAAAGACCTCGGAAAATATCAGAGACCAGAAAAGATGTTAAAAATGTCAAGTTAAATGTTTTAATTTGGACAGAGAATGGAGAAATATGAAACTATAAAACAAAGCAGTTTTCTGACCCGCACTTTGCTTTTTCCCCCTCAGACAGCTACAGAGAGCACAAACTGCTGGCTGCCTGGTGCCCACAGGAAAAGCTCCCTCCCTTTTAATTAGACCAGCTCGCCAGATTAGGCCTCATTAGGCTGCAACACTGGAGTGCTGCTAAAGCCCATGCAGGCCTCCAGCGCATCCCACTTTAATTGCTTCTGTAATGGCTTCGACTCAGGCCTTTGAAATCCCATTCCTGTGGGTAATCAGCCATGTTTGTCTGAGAACCACAAGCATTTCTTACTTAGTCCTCGGTCGGCATCGGCTACCTGTAACCCGTTGCTACACACTTACTGTAGCCAGATCATCCTCGACACACACTCTATGGCAAGCCGTTTTAACATTTAATAGCTAAGCTTGACTATTAACATTAGGGATATCTCAAACGTCATTATGACTAGTCAGTTGTGCATGACATTGCTCATGCAAGGCTTCCCATTGGATATCGGCCCAACAAAGCATCTGAACAGTGTTAAGCAGAAGCTTTTGCTAACTTCGGTAAAGTTGGAAAGATATTCACAGATTCAAACTTCCCGGATCAATAACTAATCAGCGAAACATTGTTAAAACACAAAACGACAGCTCTTTCTAACCGTAGTGAGGTAGACAACGAGCTACGCAACCTCATTTTAATCAAAACGAGCCGTCCTCCAAACTTGACACATAACATTGGTCTCTATGTGCAGCCGGCCGTGAGGCGAGTGGTCAGAGACCACTGTGGATCAGATAGTTAGAAAATGCTATGAAACAGAAAGAGCTCATCATCGAGGAATTTGTGGGGAACGAGAGCTTTGTTCGCTTTGTGGTAGAAATTTACAGCGTATTGTAGATTTATTGTCTCCAGACACACTTTAGAAACGGCTGCAGTGCAGCGCCATAGTGTGTTTGAATAGCTTCCGCCTCCCACTTGCCGTAGCGGCTGACGTAATTACAGATATCTGCAACATCATTTTGCATAGTCAAAACTCTAATTCAAGATATCTGTAATTACATTTTGACTATCCGTAACTCCAGTTTAGAGATATCTACAACGTCATTCTGACTAGTCATAATTTAATTTTAATATATCTAAAAAGACAATGTAGATATCTACAATTGAGGGGGAATTAAAGATATCTTGAACTGGGATTCTGACAGGTCAGAATTAAATTGTAGATATCTGAAACTGGAATTGTGGATATCTGTAATGAGAAACCCCATTTACATGAATGGCAAAACTAGTTTGAATCGTACTAGTCAAAATAGAATTACGGATATCTTGAATTAGAGTTTTGACTAACCAAAATGACGTTGCAGATATCTCTAATGAATATCCTGTCTAGCTATTAAATGTTTAAACAGCTTGCCATACACACTCATCACATGTGAGACAGCTGAACATTATTATTAATTCTTCAGAGAGGACTTATTCTCTTCCCCATACACCGTTAGAGCAATACAACTCTTGATTGAAAAAAAACAACAACACAGAAAACATGATTCATACACTGTAGCACACAACACCACCACAGGATATTAGTGCACTTTGAACATATTCTCCCAATCTCCCTTCACTCATTCATAAACTATGAACAGATCTGTTTGTAAAACTTGAACCATTGCTGCAATAAACATTTAGACTGTACAGTATACACCACTGCTGCTAAATCTCAGTATCTTTCCAAACACACTTACAAACACTGATGAACCCCAAAAAGTACATGATGTATGGACAGCTGAAGAAGAGAAGGTACACTAGTGGGGCAGCTAAACGGAAATATTCATAACAATTGTGCATTTTGCGCTAAAAGCGTCAAATCAGGCACAGATGTAGGTTTATATGTTATGAAAAGATATAGATATCGGGGCGCTGCAAATGTGGCCCCCTGGGGCCGTGGCAGACATTTTTCAAAATTGTATCGACGATATCTATATATTTTCATAACATACATATAAACGTACATCTGTGCCAAATTTGTTGCTTTTATTTCAAAATGCACAATTGTTATGAATATTTCAGTTTAGCTGCCCCACTAATAAGACACAATTTGTAGTTAATGGGCTAGAAACGGGAAAAGATGGTCCTTTATTACTGCAATATAGCCTCAGATATGAAAAAACAATGCGGAGACTAGGAAGGAAGGAAGGAAACATCCTGCAGCTGGAATCAGGCGATCCATACAATTCTTCCTCAAACCAAAAATGAAAGGTCAAACTATGTGTGTGTGGTCTGTATGAAGTATATTTCACCTCCTGCAGGAGTCACTTTGCTGTCAGTCGTCCCTCCGTATTAAATGCCCGCTGTAACTGGCTAGCTGGGTAAAGAAGGTAATGGATGATTCCATGGCAGTCTTCCATTTTTCCCCCGTTAGCCGCGCCAGTTCTTATCAGTAATATTGCCACAGTTCACAATAGACAACAGCCTACTGTATAAATAAAGTCCAACCATCCTCAGCATCCTTCATCCCGCCAGCGGAGTACTGCACTTGTCCAGATTTCACTCCTCACAGTCGACTCAGAGAAGTTTCTGTTGGGATGATGAAATCTAAACGAGGTGCAGTAATGGCTGTATCCAGACTGTCCGTCAGACTGGAGGGTGGTCAACCGATGGCAGGATTTATAGGTTAGAGGAGGAAGAGGAGGGTGAAGGAGGGACAGAGGAGGAAGGTGGGGGGAGAAGGCACACATTTAGTTTTCCATCCTCTTCCTCAGCAGACCTGTGAACAGTGGAGAGAGAAGAAGTTGTAAATGTTACTAGTAACACCTTTTCACACCGTACAGAAAATGTGTTTCCATCCATCTGTTTTTATGCTCATTTTCAATTTTGTGGGATGAAAACTGATGAAACTTCCTTCCCAACATGGTAGCATGACGTGGTTGTAAATGTATGTATATCTTAGGTTTTCTTCTTTCATATGATATCTATAGCTTCATTCTAGCCCTAAAACTGAACCTACTAGAGCCTCTGAAAGACAGTAAAGTCAGTCGGGATCGCGGGTCTCTGAGTGTTAATTGATGCATGTAATGATGGCTTGATTTACTAATCTACTCCTTTATTAATGATAGTGTTTCTGCTTTGTAATATCAAATCAATTACTTTTCATATAGAGCAGGTCTAGACTGTGCTGTGTGTTGAAATAGGACTAATAACATGAGTTCTATAAGCCAATGACAGCATCATCATTGAGGGTTATTTTTAATCTCCCTTATTTCC
Source organism: Sebastes umbrosus (assembly GCF_015220745.1). NCBI lineage: Eukaryota > Metazoa > Chordata > Actinopteri > Perciformes > Sebastidae > Sebastes > Sebastes umbrosus. The sequence continues at coordinate 5,464,829 of NC_051287.1, read as the reverse complement.
TCCGTTTTGTGTAAACAAAGAGAATAATAATAGCCTAATTTGCTGACATGCAACGTCACGTCCTGTTGCCCAAAGTTACTTTTTATACTAATTATAAAAAGTGGATAAAGAAATGCTTCCTAGCATCACATCATGGCCTCTCACCTTCTGGTCAGACATCATGCTGTTGTTCTGCAGAGGAGTCGGATGTCCAGTGAGCAGACCTCCACCAGGCCGGTCGTGTTCACAGAAAATAGTCCCGTTGACGTAGTGAAAGCGATCGCCAGGGACCAGCCGGTTCCTACAGGTCGCACAGGTAAAACACTGGGAAAACAACAGAGTGTCACGTGTGATTATATAGCATAAAGATTGTGGTAATTTAAATGTTGAAGTGATACGTAATCACACTCACCTTAAGGTGATAAACGTTTCCTTGTGCTCGCATCACCATCTCACTAGCAGGTATCGACTGACCACAAGCGCTGCAGGCTCCACTGTGTCCAAACAGCCTGCACATAAAACCACAGCACAAGATTGTCACTTCAACTCATTTAACACTATTTTGCATCAACTGCTACAGCAAAAGAGAATTCACATAATGTTGTTAATTTGCGTGATGTTTTTGACGAGAAACTGCATGATTTATTTTGTGTTGAGATATCGGAAGCACCGCAGAAGTAAAAACTTGTCGGCATTGGCATCTATTGTAAATGACAGGAAGACAAACAGACCATCTGCTCTTTGTAAAGAGCAAACTACAAACTTTTTTACAGCCATCTTTCAAACCTAGAGAGAGTTACTACTGACGGCTCCGATGGAGCTGACCATGGATGTATAAAGAGAACGGAGCTGACGGGAGAGCTAGAGACGACCTTGGAGAAGTTAGAGGAAGTAAACGTGTGACTACGTCCGGTTTTCAAAATAAGGGGTTAACAAAGGGAGCAAAATACATATATGGAAATAAGATTGATTGGATTATATTCACCAGGAGTATAAAACATTACGTGTCTCTTAAATATTAAAAAGAAAATACCAATAATATGTGAGGGAAATGTCTTTTTTTCTTTGATTTTTGGGTTGCTGGAAAGAAAATGTAATAAATAATGCCTGACAATGACTGATATATTTAACTTCAGGACATCTCTGACTACATACATGCTGAAAATCAAATATTTTTACTGTATTAATTTAGATATTTTCCCTAAAAGTGTATGATTCAACTTTTTTCCCATGGTCTAGTGTTAAAAAAGTTAACACAAATTCGCAATAAATCGTAATATCGAATCGCAAGACTTGTAGAATTGCAATACTTATCGAATCAGCACCCAAGTATCGTGATAGTATCGACTCGGCTCTGAACAAAAGAGCACACTTATCTATCAGAGGCTGAACTGCAGCAGGTCGTAATAGGTCGACTCTGTCATCATTACAACCTCTTGTGAAACTGATGCCTTGTGACACTTAAACTTGACCAGTTTGGCTGCTCTCTGTCTCTCTCTTTCAATGACTGCACAGAGTAATGAATTTTTTATCTTAATCCAAACAGTCATTTAATGAATACGCCTGAGAGGATTCCTGTTCTCCTTAATTAACACCCCCCCCCCCCCACACACACACACACACACACACACACACATTCACTCACACGCACACCCCTCTCAAGGCTCAGTTACATCTCATCCTGCTTTACTGGCTTAAAGGCAAGAATCAGAGGACCCGACCCGAACCAGGCCTTAGATCAGCACTTTCTTGTCCACCTCAGCTCAGGGTTGGGGGTCCAACTACCTTTGCTCTGGGTCTCGTGCAACGAAAAACCCAGACTGATTGGACCTGACAGATCCACGGGGCCAGAGAGCAGTCTGATAAGATGAGCAACATCTTTAATTAACCGAACAAAATGCAAATGTGTGCTGTGTTTTCATCGTGTCCGGGAGGCAGCCGTGAGTTTTTTTTCTCTGAATTAGCAACTCCAACTTTCACTTATAAGCCTTTTTATACACATGTATGAGCTTTTTATTTGCAGCGCTGCCACAGAACTGAATAAATGAATAATGAATAAATGAATGCCAGTGGCAGGTCAACAGTATTAAGTCCTATAGCCTGGAACAACTGAGTAACGGAGCACAATTAGAAACTTCTACACCAAATAAACAAACAAATACATAATCAGTCAAGCTACAGGTCAAATTAGAAAGCAATTTGACTATCTGGCAATTCACACTACCCTTCTAAAATTGCCATTAATATGCTATTCAGCAATTGAAACAGGCAAATCACAATACCCCTCTGAGAACCGCAGGATCGCCAGTGATCCTGGCCAACATTACTGTTTTTAAGAGGCTGTAACAGGCTCAGTCTTTAAGCTAGAGTGAAGTAATGGTATCATATGAAACGGGAAAACCTAAGGAATCCATTGGTACCAACCATGTCATGCTACCATGTCGGGAATGAGGCTAAATAACGCTCCAAAGTTGGGCTACATTTTAGTGAGGAAAAACTGGCATAGTCATTTTCAAAGGGGTCCCTTGACCTCTGACCTCAAGATATGTGAATGAAAATGGGTTTTATGGGTACCCACGAAACAGTCTTGAATCACACAAATTATGTATCACTGTAAAGCTGAGACTCTTGTGGATCCAATGAGCCCAACTGTATTCATGTGTGATGATGTTAGTCCCAATAGTAGCTATTTCATTGAAACGTGACCTCACTGTATAAAATGACCTGTGGTGACCTCTAGGATAATCACAGCCTCATGAAACTTTACAGCCACAAACTAGAGACCTAGAGCATTCAGAGAAGGTATGGCTTTCTAGATCCATCGTTTATGTAGTTTTTCAAGCTACAATGACCTCACATTACCTAGTTGCAGCTTCTCAATTGTGAGGATATGCTGCTTTGCTTTGTCTTATGAGATAGTAAACTTTGTGTTTTGGACTGTTGGTTGGACACAATAAGCAATGAAACTTAAGGAAATTGTGATTTTTCACTATTTTCTGCCATTCCATAGACCTCTGTCTACAAAGCTCATCATCTGATGCTCACCTGATGTAGTCGTTCTTGCAGAGGATCATGCCTCCTTTGCTGTAGCAGGTGCTGCTGTACTCGCCCAGCTGAGCGTGGCAGCAGGAGCACTTGAGGCACCGCGTGTGCCAGTACCGCTCCATGGAGAAGAGCAGGAAGCGGTCTACGATTCGACCTCCACATCCTGCACACAACCTGCTCGCTGTCCCCCCGCCGCCGCCCATCACCGCCACTGTGGGTGCCTCCACCCTGCTGTTCACCATAGCAACCTGAAGACAGGGCAAGAGGACAAACAATTGAAGCAGGAAATATTCAATGGAACAGTTAAATATATGGCATTTCCTAAATGAAAAGCTCCAAACTGCTTACTTTTCTGAAATTAATGTCTGGTTATATTCTTCATTAAATATGTTGTTGCAACAATTTTTTGGGTTGATACCATTTGTTACTCAGATTTGGTGCTAAATTTAACTTTTTTTTTTACCACTCGAGAATTGATAAAAATGATCAATGATCCCTCCAAAATACCACATTAAGACACCAAGACCTTGAGGAACACCATAGAAAAAGCCATACTGTGATTTAGTATCAAAAACTTTTGACATTTGGAAAAGTTTCTGCAAGAATTTCATTTTTCGGCGATTGGATGGCGAGCGCTTCTATTGTGTAAACTGCTCAGAAACCCCCTTATTGTCAATCTAGCTAAGCAAGCCATCCATCCTCTGAATGCTCTAGGACACTAGTTTGAGGCTGTAAAGTTTCATGAGGCTGTGATTATCCTAGAGGTTACCACAGGTCATTTTATACAGTGAGGTCAAGTTTAAAAAAAATGGTCTCACTACAATGAAATGGCTACGATGGGGACTAATATCATCACACATGAATACAGTTGGGCTCATTGGACTCACAAGAGTCATACTGCATATACTGCATGAAAAAAACTGCATGTTTTTTGCCCAAAACGGCATTTCATTATCATAAAGTGGGCATGTCTGTAAAGGGGAGACTCGTGGGTACCCATAGAACCCATTTTCATTCACATATCTTGAGGTCAGAGGTCAAGGGACCCCTTTGAAAATGGCCATGCCAGTTTTTCCTCGCTAAAATGTAGCCCAACTTTGGAGCATTATTTAGCCTCATTCCCGACATGGTAGCATGACATGGTTGGTACCAATGGATTTCTTAGGTTTTCTAGTTTCATATGATAGCTGTAGCTTCACTCTAAAGCTGAACCTACTACTAGAGCCTCTGACAGACAGCAAAGTCAGTCAGGATCGCGGGTCTCAGAGGGTTAAATGAGTAATCGACATTTGCAGAACCCCTCATGTAAACATCCAGGTAACAGCCATGTCGGATCACTCCAGGGTCCTGACTGTGTGAAGAGGTTTCTTTCAGGGGAAAACCAACAGCTAATTCAAGTTATCACATCTTATCCTCAGTACATTTACTGTGCTGAGAATGTAGAGAGAATAACCGCAGACAGGAACACACATCCCCGTCTTCCCAAATGTGTCTCTTGGCATCAGATCCAAATCGATTTGGTTCTTGGAACTTTCCGGTAAAAAGCTTGAGGCTGTTTACTTGTGGGGGTATATATGGGTATGTGAAACCCCCGACAGGAAAACAACACCAAACAAGTTCAAAATTTGTGTCCAACTCAAACAAAACCACACACACACTCTTCTTTGGGCCTACAAATAGCTCGTCCTTTAACTTGATAATGTGTCCCAGGAGGAGGAGGAGGCCCTTTGAAGCTAAATGGCTGCTCTATGACAGGATGCAGAAGGCCTTCACTTTCTGGAAATGTACTTCATTTGATTCAGCTGCTCGTTCCTTCATCATCTCGTTCAAACATCATAGAAACTTATTGTAAAACACTTTAAAAAGGAAACGGTTAGAGGTAAAGTTGATGGAAACAGCGTTACATACGCCATCAGGCAACATTTACTGTATTTCTCCGTCCTTCATTTTTCCATTACAAAACCGAACTGATTTCATGCACAGCTGGGAGTAATATGGCTTTTGAATCACACTGAGTACAAGCATAGCAGTGTGTGCTACTCAGCAATGAGTCAGCAACACTGCTTCTTCAGCCGCTTCCGTGATTTATAATTAGCGCCAACAACAACATAAAATAATTGCAGGGCTAGATTTCATTTTCCAAATGAGCAACAGCAGCACAATTTGTCCTCCAGAGCGTCTAATTTCAGCAAGGGCATGTTTAGCTTTACGACTAGCCTTCCCACAAGATTATTTGAGCTCGCAGCAGCTGGTCCTCCGCAACGAAGCAGGCTGCCCTCAATACCCTCATTTTCTAGAGTAGACACCTGGCTCTAATCAGCCACAGGAACACCATGTTAAGAAGCCCAAGGCTGCATTAAAACCACAAACAGCCTCATGCACCGGGACCAAACCTTCCCATTAGTGAAGGCTTATTCATGAATGAATTGAAAAAGTGACTTTCAATTTAAACCATTTGAATCCGGGTTTTTTCCAAACATCAGGATTACATTCTCTTTTTAGAAACTGACATCACTTTAACCCGACTGACTTTACTGTCTTTCTAATAGGTTCACTTTAAGGGCTAGAGTCCGTATATCAAATGAAACTAGAAAAACATGTGTCATGCATCCATGTCGGGAAGGAGGCTAAATAACGCTCCCAAAGTTGGGCTAAACTTTAGCGAGGAAAAACTGGCATGGCCGTTTTCAAAGGGGTCCCCTTGACCTCTGACCTCAAGATATGTGAATGAAAATGGTGCTATGGGTACCCACGAGTCTCCCCTTTACAGACATGCCCACTTTATGATAATCGCATGCAGTGTTTTTGCATGCAGTATAAATGTGTTATTTTCTCCTATTCTAAAATGATGTGTTTGAATATTTCTGCATAATGGGGTCCTTAAACAGTCTTGGAATAACATAAATTGGGTATCACTGTAAAGCTGAGACTCTTGTGGATCCAATGAACCCAACTGTATTCATGTGTGATGATGTTAATCCCCATATTAGGAGCCATTTCATTGTAGTGAGACCATTTTTTTTTTTTATTTGACCTCTCTGTATATAATGACCTGTGGTGACCTCTAGGATAATCACAGCCTCATGAAACTTTACAGCCACAAACTAGAGACCTAGAGCATTCAGAGGATGGATGGCTTTCCTAGGTATATTCACAATAAGGGGGATTCTGAGCAGTTTACACAACAGAAGTGCTCGCCATCCAATCGCCGAAAAATGCAATTCTTGCAGATTTTTTTTCAAATGTCAAAAGTTTTTTAAACCAAATCACAGCATGGCTTTTTCTATGGTGTTCCTCAAGGTCTTGGTGTCTTAATGTGATATTTTGGAGGGATTATTGGTCATTTCGATCAATTCTCGAATGGAAAAAAATGGTTAAATTTAGCAAACTTTGGAGCGTTATTCAGCCCCCTTACCGACATGTTAGCATGACATTGGTACCAATGGATTCCTTACGTTCACTCTAGCTCTAAAACTGGTATAACCAATGAAAAAAAATGCTAACTCCAAGTTATAGAGGCTAGCCCGCATGTGGCGTCATGGCTTCAGCTCACTATACTATAGCCAGAGCACTGTTACAACCAGGAGCCAATCACTACACCACAGTGGTTCAACTAGATTCATACTGAGAACACAGGATGTCTTTTGTCACCCTGTCCCTCAATGGACTCCTGTTTTTTCCTCCATCTATTTCTTGTCTTCAGTGCCAGATTCCTTTGGGTGCCACATCACCAGCCATGAAATCAATTAGCAGGCCGAGTCTGCATGATACAACAGCTTCCACCCCGGTGAGACAGACGCCTCATCCAACATCGTGGAAACTTTTTCTACCTTGCAGTTTGTCGTTCACTTGGAGTTATCTCTAGCATCTCTACATGGATAGGAACACTTCCTCTGGATGTTTTTGCAGCTGGTTACTGGTAGAAGCAGTCTGTGCCCCGTGCTCAGACATATAATGAAGTGTTATCTGAAGATACAGCAGTCAAGAGGCTTTGGTTAATGAATCCTTTAAAACGAAACACAACATGGACACTACGACAACAGTGAAACCTCAAGCACGTCCTTAATCTTAGTACGTCTAAGTTAAATATTCCTGGCCACGTGTGAAACTAATTGCAGAGGAGCAGCCAATGTAATCATCATGCAAACACCTGCGTTAATCCAAGAAGTTTCAAGACATCTGCCAGATAGCTCTCTGAAACAATTCTTAACCAATTAAAATGCAAATCCTTCATTTAATCATCTTCTGTGAGGCAAAGCCCCGATATGTGTCATCAGTCTCAGGGAGTGGAAGCAGTGATATCGATATTTCAGTGTGAACAAACACTGTTGAATCGGACTGAGGAAGGTAAGAATCACAGTACGATACAGGACACAACTACATTGCTGAACATGTAGAAAGGACTTGACTTAAATCTCTAATTCTTCCATGCACTTCCCTTTACAGACATGCCCACTTTATGATAATCACATGCAGTTTTTTTCATGCAGTATAAATATGTTATTTTCGCCTATTCTAAAATTATGTGTTTGAAAATGTCTGCATACTGGGGTCCCTAAACAGTCTTTGAATTCCATGAATTGGGTATCACTGTAAAGCTGAGACTCTTGTGGATCTAATGAGCCCAACTGTATTCATGTGTGATGATGTTAGTCCCCATAGTAGCTATTTCATTGTAGTGAGACCATTTTTTTTTTATTTGACCTCTCTGTATAAAATGACCTGTGGTGACCTCTAGGATAATCACAGCGTCATGAAACTTTACAGCCACAAACTAGAGACCTAGAGCATTCAGAGGATGGATGGCTTTACTAGGTAGATTCACAATAAGTGGGTTTCTGAGCAGTTTCCACAACAGAAGTGCTCGCCATCCAAATCACCGAAAAATGCAATTCTTGCAGAAATCTTCAAATGTCAAAAGTTTTTTAAACCAAATCACAGCATGGCTTTTTCTATGGTGTTCCTCAAGGTCTTGGTGTCTTAATGTGGTATTTTGGAGGGATTATTGATCATTTTTATCAATTCTCCAGCGGTAAAAAAAATGTTAAATTTAGCAACAAATCTGTGTAACAAATGGTTTCAACCCAAAAACTGCTGCAACAATTTATGAGACATAATAGAGCATGGGGATGGAAATCATATACTTCTATCATAATGTTCTAAACCCTTATACACTTTCACAATTAGTTTTAATCAATTAATTCATGTTAATATCTGATTTATGACTTGAACAACTTGATACACAGTGCTGAGCAGCATCTCAAATTAATCTCCAGGTTCCCAGCTTTCAGATGATGTACACCACTTCTATGTGACATCTACTGTTGACCTGCTATCTCCCCCTAAAGACCCCCTGTACACCCCTAAAAAAAAAGCAAAAACGTAAGCATCAAGCAAGCAACAATTATTAGTGACTAAATAAAAGCTGGATAAATGAATAAATACCATTTTATTCAGTTAGGATCTAATGAATGTTTATGTGACTTCCTGTATAGACTGATGAAAACGGTCCTGCAGCTTTTTGTCACTCCCCTGAGATTCACACATCCAGCAAGTTGACCTCTAATCACCATTGTCGTGTCTTCATTAGACACTTGAACCCTCCCCACCGTGAACAAAGGCTGGTGAATAAAAGCAACCACTTGTGTTCTGCCCTGGAAACAGCCTGACTGATGAAGCCGTCAATAGAAACAGGAGCTATTGAAGAGGAACACAGTTCCGCTGCAGTCCGGACACACTGATGAATTGCACGCAGTTTCAGGTTGACGGAGACAATAATGGCTAATTTTCCTCAAACTGGATGTAGTTGACTGATGCCTCTCACACAGGAATAACTATTGTAATATAATCCTGGACTCCACGACAACAGTAATATCTTAACTAGTATAATTAAGTAGTATAACTGTTTCCGTTAACAAGCGTATTTCTGCACAGAGGCTTGTTGGATTAGAGGTCTTATGAGGCCATCTGAATGATCCTGTAGTAGCCTACTGCTCTATCTAATAATTTATCACACTGAGTAAATCAATGTAGTGACCTCTGACCCTTAAGGCATGCAGCTTTGTGTTTCCAGGATGATGACTGGTCAGTGTCTCGGAGCAGACAATGAGTTTTATCAGTTCTGCTAATTTTTCGAAACAGTCTTAACTTTCTCTAAACTTTTATGTACAATTGTCACAACTGTTTGATGAGACATCATAACTCTATTGCACGTCTACAAAAGGTAGTAACTCACCCCAAAACACTTCATTCATGCTTCGAAGCCGAGTTATTGTGTCAGTAAATTGGCCACCAAAATGAAAAGTTGTTTTGTCATCATGTGAGCTGTACTGGTCAAAATGTTTAGATGTTTTTTCATCATCAACCCTGGAAATGTTTCTTATATACAAATCTGTGTTATGTTCTACTTCTTGTTGACACTGACTGTTTACTGTACGATACCAGAATGTCAGTTTTGTCTAGCTGAATGCTGTTGTGTATCGCACTGAGCTTTTTTTGATTCCTTTTTCAACATTAGGTTAAAGTTGACTGTGAAAAGTCAATACTATAGTGTAGAATACTGTATACACAGAAAATGTATTTGTGTAGCAATGTGTTACATGTAGTATAAACAGAAAATTCTCTTTTTATCTTTCAGGTAAAATAATATACAGTGAACCGAAAATTCGTCATAGATATTTATGGAATATACATGTATGTCTGACAGATTTTGATAATCGAATGGATCATTTTGCATGTGATGGCTCAAACGATGAAAGAAAGTTTAGAAGTTGTGAAGAGGACTCATCAGTTTTGATCAGCAAGACATGAGCAAGTGGTTATTGTGCCGATTCTTTTGCTCTTATAATTTCCTTGAATGAATGAGAAGTTAAAATCTTTTGTGAACGACAAACTAATTGTTCAGAGATTTTAGCTCATTGTTTTGAAAAAAACAAAAACAATTCTCATTCAGGAATTGAGCTAAAGCGAATGAGAAAAACTGTAATAACAGAAGTTCATCTAGTGTTCTCTCGCAGAAGGAAGCCAACTACAGTTGCAGTCAAATTATAAATTAGTGACTTTAGACCCACACAAAGCCAAGCGGACTGCATGCACAGCAAAAAAAAAAAATCATATTTTTCGACATGAACAAGCTTGTAATCTGCAGTAACTCATGAATAAGATGATGAGGTTATAGGCACAAAAAAAGAAGAACTTATTTCACTATATTTACATTTAATTTACATTTAACCACTAGCCTACTACTGGGCAACTACTAATAATAGTTCATTACAAAAATAATAATTATAATAATTATTATATTATTATAATTGCTAATGTATATAATATCTTGAATACTTTGCTAATGTATATGGTATGTTATTGCACACTTTCTAATGTATATAGTGGGTTATTCTATGTTTATAATTTATATTTTTTATACAAGTTGTAGTAGTTGGGTATATTTATAGTGTATTCCAATAATCTTTATATTTTGTACGCTGTGGATATATTTCTCTAGTGTTGACATGTACATTTTATGTATTTTTTTTATGTATTTATTTATTTATATTACTGTTCCTGTGCATTGCTTGAATAACCTGCTGCTTTAACACAATAATTTCCCAATTTGGGATCAATAAAGTACATCTATCAATCTATCTATTTATCTATATATATATGTAATAATAATAATAATAATAATAATAATAATAATAATAATAATAATAAAAATAATACAGTTGTTACTAAGTATTTTGATAAGGAAAATATCTCAGAAGCAGCCCATCTGCATTAGTTATTATTATAATATTAATATTTCTACTACCTAACATTGCAATTTTCTTTCTAGTTAGCCAAAAGTACAAATTCATTGTAATATTCTGAAAAAAAAGTGTGATTTTCGAGATATATAGCCTGAATATATAAGAACTGGAAAATGTACAAGAAGCATGCTGGTTTATATTAATATATAATAATAATAGTATTAAAAACTGACCGTACCGCTGTGAACTTGCAGGGATCAATAGTTGATGGAAAGTGCAGCTGCTGAAGGAGGCTGAAGGAAAAGTGCCAGATGTTGCAGAAGAGACCAGATGTTACAGAAGAAGAGACCCGTGTAAACTTCTCAGCTGCTATATGCTCCACACGCCGAGTTGTCTCTTCTCTTTCCCATCTACAGAGTCTTGTGGTTGACCACTGACCACCGATCAGTCTTTTGTTCCAGAGAGGAGAGCTGTGCTGCAGTAACAAGAGAGAGCAGAGATCTAAACCTCATCCAGCCTGGTGCACAGGGTTTATAAACACTCCTCCTCTGACGTAGTGAAGGGGGCGTGGCTCCTGCATCCTGTCAGGATAATGGATGACTGCTGGGGGAGAGCTTTTGCCTACTTTAGGGATGTTCATAATAAGTCATCATCATGCTCATAGCTGCAAGAACAGCATCAGAATTGTAAAGAGCTCTTATCACCAAAGCCTACTTATTATCAGGCTGGTGGAACAAGTATTCAGATGCTTTAAGTGGCCTACAGTAAAAGTAGCAATACTACAATTCTACTTGCGTACTGGTTAAGTACTGGTATTACCCTCGGGGATTAATAGGGTGCCTTTCTTCTTCTTCTTCTTCTTCTTCTTGTTCTTCTTATTTTTGACACTATAAGTTCTTTGGTTGTTCAAGCCAGCATGCTTTGCTGACTATTCTGACCCACAATCCAGAGCAAGAGGGTCAACAAAGTACAAAGTAGTATGTCCCAATTCTATGCATACTGCATGCAACGGTACGCACTTTGTGAGGGCAGCTGCAGTATGCACAAAGAGACAAAACTCAGTATGCAATTTGGAACATATGTGTAAGGTGATAATCCGTCAACGTTGTGTTTACAGCTTGTTATGCTGCCCCCAAGTGACCAAAACATAATTAAATGAATTAATGTGATGGATGTGTTAAAGCACAAGTGGTATACTGTAGATTTTTCATGCTTTGTTGCCCCTACTATGTCTATTGAAGGCCCACTAAGTATAATAAGACCAAAGTCTTTAGTTTAGTCTAAATAGCAATGAAAGCATATTCTCATGATGCCATGATATCAAATTAAGTTTTTAACAAATTCTCTATTAATAAGCCTACATATGAACATCTTCTAAGGATATACCTACTAGTATTTTTAGGGTTGCAGTGCAGTGAGACTTTTTTAACCAAAGAGGGGCTCAGGGGGAAACTGTTCTAACCACAATGAGAGTTCCCTGTCAACGCCTTTAATTATGTGGTTATTTATAGTCCGCTCTGTGTGCCTCTTGTGGTCTAACTAAGCCTATGGCCGGAACCACAGTCCTACATCACACCTGCAGAGGTCTGTAATACACACAGCAGAGTTTTATCGTCTGGGATGGTGCTGCTCAGGGAGTCTCAGAGGTTGAATGGTTAGTATTATTGACTAGAATAGATTTATATTGTGAAGACTGTGGTTGGAGGAACTCATCTGTTTAGTTAACGGGCAAGAATAAAGCACAGGTGAGTCTGACTGTGATCCAGCTGCAAACAGCTGAGATGACCATAAAGCATTAAGAAAAAAAGAAGATTGTAATCATTACCATGTGCAGGCATATTGTTGTTTCCCACTTTGCACTCTGTGATTCCCACAAAATGGGCAGAGTGTGACCTCTAGTGGACAAACTGCTAACATGCAAGTTTATTGTCATACAGAATCTGCATATGAAATAGAAAATATTCCCCTCTGCTTTTTTTTTTTTTTTTTTTCGTAATTACAATAGTTTATAAACCAACTCTCTAAGTACACTAGAGAAAACAACTTCAACATTCAAAATTGAAATAAAATTAAGAAAAGAAATAAGAATAAGAATAAAAAGAATAAAAGGAAAGAATAGAATTAAAAAAAAAGAAGAAAAAAAGAAACAATACTAGTACAAAAATAAGAAAGTGACAATAATAATAAATTAAATAAACAAATAAGTTAATAGAAAAGGGGGGAGGCTGGGGGGAGTGCAGATATATAGTAATATCATTTAAAGTAATATAGTTCGACTAAGATTGTGATTATTATTAGTATTATCAATTTTCTTTTCCTTCATTGGCTATTAATTTGAAAAGAAAAAAAAAGAAAACAAAGTAAATTTAGTCCTCCAAAGAGGGAAGGTGGTGGCGGGCCCAAAAAAATAGAAAATTATATATATATATGTATATATATATATACATATAGATATTTGTTATTGCCCTCTACAGAACGGAGTGTGAATATAGTGACATAAGTAATGTATACATAATTTTTCTATAAATATTATATATATAAATATAAATATATATATAATATATAATATATATATATATATATAATATGTATATATATGAATATTATACATAATATTCATATATATATCATATACATATATTATATTTATTTATATATATATATATATATATATATACGCAAATATATATATATATATATTTATAGAAAAATGATGTCACTATATTCCCACTCCGTTCTGTAGAGGGCGATATGCATCATCTGCAATCCGCTAATAACCAAAAGAAGAAGATAAACTGCAGCTATTATTGTTATGATTACAATAAGTAGGGTAGAAGAAGGGAACCCGTGAGTTGAGTAGACTCTCGCGAGATTGTTAAGGTCAGCGACTGATCAGCGGGCAGCGAGTCTCGCGAGAGGTGTTGTTGTTGCAAATCTCAGATCAGATGTCGCAATTTCAGGGCTACCTTCTAGCCCGGAACTCCCCCTTTTAACTGTGTTTTTAAGCTAACAGCTAACAGATAAGGTTACACAGCAGCAGAGAGAGGAGCAGTGAAACAACAACATCACCATACAACCTGTGAGTATGACATCTGACTCTGGTTAGGTAGGGTTTCTGGGTTATTGTTGTCGTGCTAGTTGTGTTAGTTAGCTCGTGTTAGCTTAGTGTAATGTTAAGTTGTCATAGGGAAGCTAACTTAAGCTGTTGTCTGTGTGAAGCTAGCTGACAGTATACTGACTGTACAGCGAGCTAATACTCATGAGGTTGCTATGAAGAAGAGCATCCAACTAGTTTTACTAGCTTCTACCTATAATCTGGAAATAAAGGCAGTTCAGTTTTTTATTTGTTTATTTGTTTTGCACAATTTAAGACTATACATCAAAACAAATAAAATAAATGAATAATATACAGTGCAGGAAGAGGCAACACAAAAACACTGGGCTCATCTGAAGCCTCCACCTAGAGACAAGGTTAATATAAAGAAATAATATGACTACATAATAGTGATAACACGCAATTAGGACAAGATAAATATAATAACAACAATAACAGTACAGTAAATATATAAAAAAAGACAAGTGTGTGTGTGTGTGTGTTGAGTATCTCAAGAGGAGTGGTTATGGTGTCTCAGTAGTAGTAACTGAATTGGGTTGCTTCTTCTCCCCTCAACCTGTCAAAAAGAAAACAAAAGCTTGTTGTTGTTGTTGTTGTTGTTGTTGTTGTTGTTTTTTTGTTTTTTTTCAGCTCCTCACTTTCAGATATTCTGGTCCTGGGTGTGTTTATTACTCACAGGGAATTAAATTAGCCTTCTGCCACCTGACAAATACAGGGTAAATGTTGCAGGGTAATGCAGTATTTATATAGCACTTGAACCTGCTTTATGATATAGAAGACATGAAAATTTTACTTTTTACAATATGGGACCTTTAAGAAATATTACTAGCTTCTGCACCTGCCACCTGACAAATACAGGGTAAATGTTGTGGCTGTGGCACGTTAAAAACTCCAGGTGTCCTAGCTGCCATGTCAGATAGATTTTCCTTATATTAAAGGTCCAATATCGTGCTCATTTTCAGGTTCATACTTGTATTTTGTGTTTCTACTAGAACATATTTACATGCTGTAATGTTAAAAAAACACATTATTTTCCTCATACTGTCTGCCAGAATATACCTGTATTCACCCCTCTGTCTGAAACGCTCCGTTTTAGTGCATTTCAACGGAATTGCGTTGCTAGGCAACAGTTTGTGTCCATGTTTACTTCCTGTCAGCTGATGTCATTCACATACACTCCAACAGGAAATAAACTGGGACACATTTAGAATGTTTACGTTTAAAACTGTGAAATGGTCTAAAATATTTTATGTTTGTGACATCACAAATGGACAGAAATCCTAACGGCTTGTTTCAAATCACAACTTCTGAATATGGGCTGTGTGTATTTCTCCGTATATTGAGCGTTTTGATACTTTCACAGTATTTATATAGCACTTGAACCTGCTTTATTATATAAAAGACATGAAAATTTCACTTTTTTACAATATGGGACCTTTAGCAATTCCTAAGTTAAAAATAGTCAGGGATGAGGATGGAGGACCTACAGTTCTCCAGAGCACTGAGTTAACTGAGTTATGACCCACAAGTATTACAGCATTCGCATGCCTCTTTTCGTGCATATGCATATTTACTGTACAAGTATACAAAAATATATATTTCAGACCCTGATTACTTATCTATATCCCATTGTCCTCACACATTTGTTTTTACCTTTTTTCTTATCTTTAATAAGATAAGGGGAGGAAAGTGTCTAAAATGATAATAGCTCCTGACCTGCATATAGTCAGGGATACCATTGAAACATGTGACCTCTTAGGAGTAAAAATGTGCCTCTGAGGCCTTAACTTGTTTTAGAATAAAATGATGGACTTTGACTTGAAGTTTAGTCCAGCACCAACCACTTGATTTTCTGCATCAGTCCTGGTTATATTGGTTGTATCGTAAAACGATTTTACAAGTAGATTATCTCACCACATGATTTGTGTTTTTGTGCTTTGACAATTTCTTTTGTTTTGTCCGCTCTCCATTTTTGAGTGGAGAAGTCCAAGAGGGTTGTATTTCAGACCCTCTGCCTGGGAGTGTTGCTTTTTTTATTGTTTTTTTGCTGTACTTATTCATAATTCATCTCCCTGTACACCCAAATCAAATGGTTGGCTTTTACTACTACTAATAAATGCTGGCCTACATGTGATTTGCACATTTATCGCAATGTTTTTCCCCCAGTAGAGCAGATTGAAACATACTGGAATATGATGATAGCAGAGGTTGTCTTTATTTCAGCAAAGATGCCACACCTTAGCCATAAAACACTTTGGAAATCTGAGAACACAGCAGTGAAATAATGGAGCTAAGAAAATGGAAAAAGTGAAAGTAAACACAATTATATTTAATGTATGTATGCAATCAACACATTTACATAATTTAAAGCCTGACTCAGTGTAAAGGTGTCTCTCATAGTAACAAACCCACATAAATTATCACCAGACTTGTCTTGGATTTACCTCAAACTGCTCTCATTAACTTTGTTTCTAGACATAGCAGGCAGCTGTTTTCAGCTAAACAGCACTGTACACTACCAGTGTAACAGCTGACAGACAAAGTTAGCGACTAGCTGGTGAACATATCGGAGCATTTAGCAGCTAAAGAGCCAGATATTTTTCTCAGGAGTTGGTGGAGAAAAAATTATTCAGTCATTTAATTATAGTTTTCAGTCACCATATGGCATATTGTGGAACTTCTAAAGGGTTCTTTTAATATAATTTCAAGCCGTATTGCTTCATCTGATTAGTCAAAATGTTCTTACTTTGCAGTGTGCGGGCACTGTCGGTGCTTCCTAATTGTCCCTTAGTCCTCTGGAGCTGCTCTTGTTGTCGTGGAGGGACAGGAGGGAAACCCAGCGGGCAGAGAGACAGCCGGACAGGCAGGACTCAGGATGCCTCTGTTCTTCAGAAAGAGGAAACCCAGCGAGGACTCCCAGAAGAGACTGGAATATCAAATGTGCCGGGTAAGAAGAATGTGTTTATGTTAGAAAATGTCCATCCATCCATCTATTCGGTTTCTGCTGCTTATCCAGGGCCCGGTCAATCAGTATTCTGTTACAGTAATGCCTGGTACTGTTTGTCTGGTACTGTCCGTTGATTGTGTGCCTGTCTGCATTTCTTTTATGTAGTGCTTGTTGTCATATTATGTAATGTTTGTCATGTATATCAGTGCTGTCTTTTTAACTCTAGATATTCTTTTTTACACTCCCTACCTCCTTCACTCAAGAGGCTTTGCCTTTTGCCAGGCTGCCATTGTAAATAAGAGTTTGTTCTTAATTTACTTGCCTGGTTAAATAAAGGTAAAATAAATAAAAGAACAAATGTGTATTCCAAACAAACTAAGTGTTATTCCTTGTCCTTCAGTCTAAGGAGGCAGGTGCTGATGACATCCTGGACATCTCAGCTTGTGAGCTCTCAGAGGTGAGTATGTTACTGTCAAAAGGTGGGAGGCAAGCTTCACTGATGACTATTTGTGACAAAAAGTGGAAATGCCAGGTTTAATACAACTTAAAGGTACTATTAAGTTACTTAAGTTATATAGTTGAATTTTTGGGGATTTTATTCATACCCTTACGGCAGGGGTTCTCAAACTTTTTGGGACCAGGGACCCCTTAGAGGAGACAACAACAACAGGCAACGTCAGGCTGGACTTAAACGTTACTTTCCTAATTGTAAAACTATTTTTTTTATTTTATTTATACAAATTTAATTTTTATTTATTATTAAAATAATAAATCATACACCAGCAACCTAGTAAAAAATCTTCAAAATTAATCGAATTTTTATTTATTATTAAAATAATAAATCATTCACCAGCAACTCGTTATAAATTCTTCAAAAGTAACAGAATTTGTATTTATTATTAAAATAATAAATCATGCACCAGTAACTTGGTAAAAAATGTTCAAAATTAACAGGGATTACAATTCAAGTGTAAAACTTTTTAATGCAGCAAAAGTTGGTCAAAATTTAAGCAGGAATTAATATTCCAGTATATAATGTGTATTAACATAGAATATAATTTTCATAGATCGGATCCATTGTCACCGATACCCGATCCAGGTATTTGAGTCAGTATTGGCCCAATATCCGATCCGGTATCGGTGTCAGTGGATCCCTATCTGTTCGTAAACTTCTGTATTAATTAGTGTGTGATTAGTACTGCAGATGATGACATCAATGGTCTGTTCTACCAACAGGTTCCCTCGAGTATCTTTTCCATTTGCAAGGTGCTACAGAAGAAGGTATGAATGCAACATTAAGACATACTAGTACATTTAATTTCTATTATATTTATATATTAAATACTGTGTCACCAATGTATATAAAACACCCCTGTGTCAGTATTTGTGTGTGTCTCTGGCTGAGCAGTCAGACATGTCCTCTGTTGCTCTCCTTCAGGTCCTTATCCTCCATAAAAATGAGCTGAGGTCATTTCTGCCCAAAGGATGTGACATCAGTTCTCTATCCACTTTAAAGGTAATATAAACAAGAAACAAGCATGATGGGAAATTGAAGTGCCTGTTAAAAGCATATTACGATGATTTTTAAAACCAGTTGTCCATTTTGGACATTTGTGAAGATGGCTAGTTTGGTCTAGTTGACAGTTCTCTTTCCACTGCCCGTTTCCAACAGAAAGCAGTGTAAGGCTAGGTTTTCTGATAGTCAACCTGTGAGCAAGTGTCCCATCTGACGATGAAATATTTATGATGGTTTAACAAAAGACCAGATTCTTTTCTGCTAGAAGCCTAAACTCAGGCGTTACTGAATCTTTCTGCTTCTAAAGGTTTTGGATCTGCATGAGAACAAGCTCACTTCACTCCCAGAAGACATTGGGAAGCTGACGTCACTGCAGGTAAAGCCATTCCGAACTCCTCCTGATACAGAGGAAATGAGTGATGAATGAATGCTACTCATCATCTGCGTGTTTCCATTCTGTGTCCTGTCAGATTCTGAACGTGGAGAAGAACCGCATAAAGGTCCTGCCTGAATGCATCGGGGATCTGCGGCTTCTGCAGACGCTCAATTTGAAGGGTATGATGCTTCCTGCTTCCTCCCATGCATGAGAGGAATTGGTTATGTTTTCTTACATCACTGTGTATCTGTATAGGTAACTGTCTCAGTGAGCTGCCATCCTCGGTTGGTTCTTTGAGCAGCCTGCGTACCCTGGACGTGAGTGACAACAACATCATCCAGCTCCCCAAAGATATGGTCTTCATCCGCACCCTAGAGGTGTGTGTGTCTCGTGATTCAAACTTACAGGAATACAAGAAGGCTAAAAACGTAGATATGGTTTTAAACAAAGCCTGTGTGTGTGCTGTGACAGAGCTTTACGCTTGATGCTGCCATGATGACTTACCCGCCTGCGTCTGTGTGTGCAGAGGGCACCGAGAGCATCCAACGCTTCCTATGCGCCGGTGATGGTTTACTTTATAGTACTCACATCAATGTATTAGACTGTATAAGAGAATAATGTTGGATTTCTTGGTTTTCTTTTCAGAGATGGGAGAGGAGTACTGCCCCCCATCCCAGTATCTCCTGCCGGTGCTGGAGAACGATTGTGGCAAGCAGGCCTCTGACTGTTTTGATGGCTTGGAGGAGTCATGGCAGGTACAGTAGGTGACGCACAAACACACATGACAAGAAAGTCACTTTTATGACTACGTAGTGCTTTTCACCTGGCTCCGTCATTTCGGTTGGAAGTCTCTTACAATCTTTCCTGGCTTTCTTTTGCAGAACAAATTCAGCGACTTTGAGAAGAGAAAGGTACAGGACTCCACTGTCACTTTCAATGTTAGATTCAGCCTGTCTCTATTGCACACATTTCAATTGTACTGTGAAAGGGGACACTCCTAATGACAAACCCAATTCTGCAGTTCCCCTCAGCTCCATTGTTTTGGTTTTGAGGTCTGTAACTTTACTGTTTTGCTTTTAGACCATGTGCTATAGATGTTTTTTAACAGGGCCCTCTGACTTGTCCCTCCGTCCTTCAGGAGCAGAAGCAGCAGGCGAAGCTGGCCTTCGAGTTCCACAATGAAGAGAAGAAAAAAGAGCACACCCAGCTCATCCTCATGAACACCTCCCGCAAGGAAAACATCCTCAACTCAGTCCGACTGGTACGTGCTCATCGATAAATATGCATTTTGTTGATTCTTCAATGGAGCTATGTCTTTGTATGTCGTTGTTATCTAATTTGGATAATCCTCCCAGCTCATTGTTGTTGTTTTGAAACTGCAAACTATGTTGTCTTTCAAGATATTAACAGCGAGCTGAGGGGACATTTTGGCATTGCTCCATTATAGAGTTCATTGTACAGTTTTCATTATAGATTGATCTATTTTATCTGATCTAAAAACAATATAAAATGATCATATCAAGTCAACCGAGTACAACATTGTGCTTTCAAGTTGCTTATTTTGTCTGACACACAGTAAAACAAATTAAAAGGTGTATAATCTATCTGATGTTTAGGCGCAGGAGCGTCTGGAGCTGGGGGTCAGCCAGCAGCAGAGGGCTCAGGAGGCCGAGAGGTTGGTGGTGCTGGAGAAAGTCCGACAAGCTGAAGACGGCATCAGCAGTCGCATCAGCAACATGCTGATGGATAAAAACAGGTAGGACCTGAAGGAACAGGCTACGTGATGTACTGTTTGTTTTGTTGTGAGGAGTTGGCGTGTGTTACTTAATGCTAACTGTAATATATTTATTTTTTATCTCTCCAGGCAGAAAAAAAGTGCAGAGTTTCTTCAAGCCATGGAGGAAGATCGGTGAGTGTACACAGACCACTGATCCATAATCTGCTGATCTATTACAGCAGAGAGATATGAGGCTCTCCAACACATGGCAGCACTCACCCGATTGTTTTCCACTTACCAGACTGAACCTATTTATATAGCACTTTCCAGATGCTCTCCGGAAGAAGGAAAATTATCACGATGACAGAACACAGGAGGCCTTACTCCCTATAAGAAAACAAAACCTTGAAACAGCATACAATAGTGGAAAAATAAATTAAAAATATTATTAAGAAAATCTATTCTGTAAAATTAGTTTAAAGGAGAGGTTCAGATTTCAATACTCACATGTCATAAGTACTTTGAAAATGTTGTGGTTCACTGTAATCATTCGTGTGGTCCCTACTGGCCGTAAAGTGACTCCTAAAGAGAGAGAAACTTCATTCTCTGCTCAGGTAGACATTACTCCTCTATATCTTTACATAGACAATAGTTGTTGATGATCTATTAATGCTCTTAATCCCGTATATAGCACCTTTAAGTTTTGAAAGCTACACCCATGGTTACTGTAAAAAGTCAGCAGAGCATTACTATTCCCCTCAGGATCCGTATGGAGCATCTGACTGCCATCACACAGGAAGAAGCCAATTCACTAAGGAAGAGGGAGGTGGCAGGTAAGCAGCTTCTCTGATGTACTTTACCTTTATATTGTTCTGCACAGAGTCATGGCTGGAGTACCCCGGTTTTTCATAAACAATGGAAACTTTATTTTGCCAGTGATCTATTGTAACTTTCATAAAACAGGCAAAAGAAGCATGTAAAGAGCTCCAAGTATTTCTATTAATTTACATATTTACAATAAACTATATGGAGCAGTTAATGAGCTGCTAGTGTAAAACATTCAATTTCTCTTGGGGGGGGGAAACATCTGGCCATCCAACACTTTGGTCCAGAGCAAGATATCTTGACAATTATTTTCCAATTGCCATGAAATATGCTGCGAAAATTCCTGGTCCTCAGATGATGATGATGATTCCTGATCATTTTTGTGAACCCCTCGATCTTTAATCTTGCACTACTGTTGGTACAAAATTCACTCAGGAAAGGTTTACTGTGTACATTCATGCCCCCCAGAGGTTGAACCCTTTTAGTTTTTCTCCGGTGCCACCATCAGGGTGTAATGTCAACCTTGCACATGAGATATCTCATAAGCAGATTGTCATGAAAATTGCTGAGCACATTCATGCTCCTGAGGGGATAAACCTTGTAGATTTTAACGACCTCATGGCCTTGCATCCCACACCAATCTCTGGAAAAGTTGTATGTTTTGAACCCTATTAAAGCTGTAGTATGGTATGCTGTTCATTTCATTCAGCACTTTTCATTCAGCATTCATTCCCTCACAACAAATCTTCTTTTCCTCTAAATCCTATCCCCTCTCCATGTGTTTTTAGTGGCCATGCAGAAGATGCTGTCAGACGGCTGTGTTATGAGCCTCCTCCAGGAGGCCAGTGACTTCCGCAGACAGAGCATGGTGTCTGAGGCCTACAGAAGGTTAAACATGCACACGCACAGACACCAGATCTGAGCAGATGGATTTTAACATTGCCAACTTGCATTGAGCTAACAAATCTTAAGCTGTGAGTGAAAACAGTAAACTCAGTGTGTGGTCTCTCTCTTTCTCCCTTTGTCTTATAACAGTATGGAGAGTATGGACAGGAGGTTTGATAAGATGCTGTCCCTCCAAGTGTTGGACAAATCTAAAGCCATCGCCCACATCTTACAGGAGGTACGTTGTGCCTGGATGTGTCCTCTGTAGTTGTCACCAGTTTCATGAGAGCCTGGTGGAGAAATCTAACTCAGTGTGAATCAAAATCACACTTTATGAGCAGCAGCCAGACAACAAAAACACGCATGGGACAACAGTAACCAGACAGACAAAGCTTAGGGACTAATAGTGGGTTGGGAAACAGCTGCATGTATCAGCCAGAATGCATTGAAAGTTGACTTGGGGATAAAGTTGACCAGTTTTAGCGTCATGTCCTCTGATTGTTCTCCGCAGGAGGAGATGCAGAAAGCAGCGTTCCAGGCCCTGCAGCTGCAGAAGGATGCTGTCCACGGCTACATCCGCAACCAGGTCTGTGTGGAGATGGGTGGAGTGAGGGTCAAACCTGTCACTTGTCTCTGGGGGTTTTTTTACTCTCAGGGATGCAAATGACTTGCTTTTTGGCGAATGTTGCTTTTAGATCTGTTTTAGACTGTTTAGGTCACTGATGTAGAGTGAGGAACCCACAGGTTTGCTGTTTAACAACTGTTTAGGTCACTGATACGGAGATGTAAGTGGTCACACACTTGCTTTTCTCCCCGGCTGTCAGAAGAGACAGAATAACGCTGGTAACGATGAAAATACAGACTGCGGACACCAGGCATTATTGTCATTTCTTTTTCCTGTTTTGTCATGTCATTCATAGCTAACTCATTCTTACTCATACTTATTAAGTAATTTTTTTTAAACTTTTTGGTTACCAGTCAGCCACCCATGAAACCTTGTTTAATATTACCTAAAGACAGAAAATCATTTCATCAAGGTTTTCATCTTGACTTTGCATTCAGCAGCATGTCCCTTCTCCCTGCTAGCTTCATGTTTGCTTCTCCACTGTCCCCAGATCAAGCTCATAGAAGGTGAATTAAAGCAGCTGACTAAATTGGAGATTAAAAGACGCAATCTGGATGCGGAGAACCTGCAGGTGGGTGTCACCGCCTTCTGTCATTGCCTTTTACATTTACTTGATTTTTTTTTTTCCTTTTTCCTGTTGATTAGTATATCATTTCTTATGGCTATTTTCATGTCATTGCTCCATGGCAACAATTTATCATTGTACACATTAACCCTCTGAGACCCGCGATCCTGACCGACTTTACTCTTTCAGACGCTGTAGTAGGTTCAGTTTTAGACAGAGGAATCCATTGGTACCAACCATGTCATGATATCTTGTCAGGAAGGAGGCTAAATAACGCTTCAAAGTTGGGCTAAATTTTGACCTCTGACCTGAAAATATGTGAATGAAAATGGGTTCTATGGGTACCCACGAGTCTCCCCTCTACAGACATGCCCACTTTATGATAATCACATGCATAAATGTGTTATTTTCGCTTATTCTAAAATGGTGTATTTGAATATTTCTGCATACTGGGGTCCCTAAACAGTCTTGGAATTACATAAATTGGGTATCACCGTAAAGCTGAGACTTGTGGATCCAATGAGCCCAACTGTATTCATGTGTGATGATGTTAGTCCCCATAGTAGACATTTCATTGTAGTGAGACCATTTTTTTAAACTTGACCTCACTGTATAAAATGACCTGTGGTGACCTCTAGGATAATCACAGCCTCATGAAACTTTACAGTCACAAACTATAGACCTAGAGCATTCAGCTTTCCTAGCTTAATTCTAATTTACAGAACAGAAGTGCTCGCCATCCAATCGCCGAAGAATGCAAATGTCAAAAGTTTTTGATACCAAATCACAGCATGGCTTTTTCTATGGTGTTCCTCGAGGTCTTGGTGTCTTAATGTGGTATATTTGAGGGATTATTGATCATTTTTATTAATTCTCGAGTGGTAAAAAATGGTTAAATTAACACCACATCTGTGTAACAAATGGTATCAACCCAAAAAATGTTACAACAACTTATGAGACACAATAGAGCATGGGGATGGAAATCATATACGTTGATCCCAATGTTCTAAGCCCTTTTACCCTTTCACAATTAATTTAGAATAATTAATTAATTTATTCATGTTTATTACAGATTTATAACTAGAACAACTCGACATAAATTAATCTTTAGGTTCCCAGCTTCAGATGATGTACATCACTTCTATGTGACATCTACTGTTGACCTGCTATCTCTCCCTAAAGACCCCCTGTACTCCCCTAAAAAAGTGGGTCTATTGTGTGTCTCAGAGGGTTATGGTTCAAGAAAATAATCAGAAGTAAAAGGATATTAAACACTTAATTTAGATTGAGTGATAATAATCATTATATTGATCATATCAGAGCCAGGCTGGTTTTATTTTCAGTCTTTCAATTGTATTTACTGATGAGTGTGTATTGTCACCCTACCTTCTGTGTGTGTGTGCAGGAGGTTCTGGTGGAGCAGAGAACAGCTCTCAGTGATTTGTTGCAGCAGCTGCTGAAGCAGAGAGACCAGAGAGAGCAGGAGCTGCGGCAGGTTCTGGTGAGGAACAGCTGCTTTGACCTCAGTGGACATCGCTGGGAATTTCTCTTCTCTTTCAGTGTCAAGCAATTGTGTAACAAGTTAAAAAAAATGGTGCTATTGTTGAGGCAGAGATTGCTCACATTTGCCCTCTGTTAGTCATTTACACACATCATGTTTTCTTTCTCACTCTGGAGTGGTTAAATGAGACCAGCGATCGCTTTGTGTTTTCCAGACGGAGATGGAGCTGAAGTCTGCGTCCAACCAGCAGAACTACTGGATGATCCAGTACCAGAGACTGTTGGATGCCAAGCCCCTGTCACTGCGCATGCAGGTACGGTACAGAGCAGACATGCGGAAACATCTGAAAACCAAACTGTGCTGTTGTTAAACTGTATCTTATTGCAGGAAGCGGGCGTGGAGAAAGAGTTGGTCAACTTGTTATGCAGACTGTCAGCTCAGCACTACCTGCCCGTCCTGGCTCATCATCGAGTGACAATTGAGGCCCTTCGCCACATGAACTCCTCTGACCTCAAGAAGGTCTGTCTCTAACATCATTACTAACACATTACTAACACAGTACTGTCAGTCAAACACTTTGATCTTTCAAATGGAGATTTTTCACCACATCCTGTAGCACTCAGTTTCAACATCAGCTATCAACACAAAGTTGCCACTTTACAGAAGTGTAGGCTTGAGCTACTGCACAAAAACTATATTCCACTACTCCACTTAAAATGTGATACTATGTCAGCCAACTACTTAATAATCAGCTTTGTTCATTTCTCTGTTTTCAGCTTGGAATTAATGAAATAGGAATCCAGAAAGCTCTTCTGAACTGGGCTCGGGAACGCTACCCTGAAGGTAAATTACACACACCCTACATCTCTATATATTATACAATTGTAGTGAACATGGTGTGTATGTGTGTGTGTGTTTTCAGAGCAAGAAAAAAATCATGTTTGCTCACACTGGTCACAAAAAATGAAGTCTCAACAATCATAATAACATGCAGCATGTCAAACAGCATCAACAAAGAGGAACAGCTATCAAAAGCTGAAACTAATCAACATGGACATTATGAAGCTCATAATGTTCAGTTTTTGTTCAATGTTTAATGTGGATTAATGTTTAAATAGCAAAAAAATTATGTTTAAATAGCAAAAATATATTTTTCATAAATAAGGGGTAAATGCATTCATACATAAACAAATGAAAAAAATAAATACTTATATTTAAAAATTAATATAAAATTAATACAAACAAATGCAAAAAAACAATAAATAAATAAAAATAGATTAATAAAAAATAAATGCAAACATTAATAACTAAAATTAAAAATAAATACATAAATAATGGAAAATTAAACCCATTAAATTCAGAACTGAATTACAAGAAGGAAAAGTGAGAGCTTTTGTTAAAGATTTCAACTAAATTCTACAAATGGATTAATGTTTAAATACCAAAAACATATTTTTCAACCTACTTAAAGGATGAGGACGATGTGTAGGACATTGAAACTCATGGGAAGTTAATGAAAAGACAACCTATCAGGCTGCTGTTGTTCACTCACTATCTCCTCCCCCGCCAGTATCTCCTCCCCCACCAGGAGCTTGTAAGGATGTCCAGCAGGATGAAGAGGTAGAAGTTGCCCCCACAGCTCCAGCACCTTGCTCCCCTCTGTCGCTTCCCGGCACCTCAACCTTCCAGATGCCCAGCCCACCACTCACCCCGGGGACCCCAGTCACCCCCTCAGCCCCCAGCCCTGTGGATGGACCAGGGACCTCAGAGTGTGTGGTCTGCATGGAGACCGTGGTAAGAAAAAAAACAACTCAGCAAAACCAGGAAGTAATCAGTCTCGGTGATAAAATACTACACTTGTTATTGTTGTTTCATATCAACATTGTTTACAGGTGAAAGTCGCTGCTTTAAAACTCTCTCTGTAAAATTGTGTTTCTGAAATCTTGATTTACTGACTGATGAAGTGCAAATATGAAACCCGAGACGACTGATTGTGTCTCGTCTGTCCCTCTCTCCAGTCTCAGGTCATCTTCCTGCCATGTGGTCACGTGTGCTGTTGTCAGGTCTGCAGCGACGCTCTGCAGACCTGCCCTCTGTGTCGTAGCAACATATCCCAGCACATACGCCTCTACCACAGCTAGGACCAACTGCACTGTGCCACTCCGTCACCGACTGCATCTCTCTTTATTTATGCATGATCATAAAGCTGCTGTAAGTCGATCTTATCATGGATAGAAAAGCTTTTGGCGGGTTTTCGAAGAGCTGAGTCACTTTCCTGTATTAAGCAAACAGTACTTCGTGATGTATATGCTGAAGCAAGTCTGAACAGAATTATTTTTAATGGTTTTATCACTGGCCTGTTTTATTTTGATGTTCTCTTAAACTTGATACATTTTATTTTATTTTCTTGCATTATTGTTTAGAGCCAAGTGGACTCCACCACTCACTGACTGACTGTTCTTTGCCTTATTATAGTTTCTCACTTGATGTGTGCCTTTTTCTGGAAATCTCTTTTTTTTTTTTTTTTTAAATAATATCATTTGTTCGTGTTGTCAACTAGTACCTGTCCAACATTTATATAAGTTAACAAAACATATTCTATTGATTGTTTTTGCTTTTATGCAACGTCATCTTTGTTGCTCTTCAATCCATTACACACCTCGTCTCGCCCTCACTGCCAGAGGCTTCTTTCCCTCCTCGTCCAGGTCCCTCTGTGCCTGCTGGAATCATTTTATCAAGTGTTAATATGGATGAATTTTATATCAATGCATATCAAGACAATTTGAGAGGAAACTAATTTCTGCCCAGGTCAAAAATGAGGTGCTGAACCCGTGTTAACAGCCCCAGTTCCTCCCTCTCCCTCTATGTTATATTACTATAATTCTCTATTACATGGCCCCAGGTTTGCTGTGTGGTAATCTGAAACACAGACATGTATAAATGTGCACCATGTAAGCACAATGAGATAATGAAGATCCCAAAGGGGAACTCAGTTGTTAAAGTTTAGTTTTAGTTGTGAGTACTACTCATCCTGTACAGTTGTATAATGTGTTCTGTGATTTTTTTTTTTTTTAACAGGAAGTCTACATTATAAAGAGGGGTATGGAGTTTTAACAACATGGGCGTTTACCCAACTAATTAAAGACGCTATTGAGCTGCTTTAAGGGAAATGTAAGATCCAGTGATTTTGGAGCTTGTCCCATGCTAAAGACTAAAGGCCTGTCCAGACTGTCCGCGTGACGGCTGCCTTGCTGAATTGCTGTGTATCCCACGTGTGGGTTGTCCACACCGGTAGCGTTTCTGCTGCTGCCAGCTCTTTCTTTCTACATAGAGTTTTCCTTTCATAATGGCCATTTAATTTCATTATAAATGTAATTTATATTTATCTTAGACAGATAAAGGTTAAGAAACGCGTGGTAATATGTAAATAATAGTAATAATCGACAATTAAAACCCGGTACTTTATTCGTTCATGGAGCCGTGCAAGTCACTGCATTTTCTACAACACTGTCCTGCACATATTTCAGAATAAAAGCCTTGTGTTAACAAATTAAGGAATTCTTACCACAGAAAAAAATAAATGAGGGCTTTTATTTTGAAACAGAAGCAGGAAGGGTTGATTTAAAAATAAATCTTTACTTTTTTTCTACAGATACAGACATTAAAACTGTAGTAATGCAGCTGGTATGTCAATATACAGTCAAAAGATCACTGCGCTGCTCACACTGGCGGTCTGGACACCCCATAAAAGTCAGTATTTCTCAGCCTCTGCTGATGTTGACTCTTCTTTTCTTTTGAAATTGCAATGCTAAATTGGTGGAGTACCCTTTTAAAACTACATTTTGACACTTATAACCTTATCATGCCAGTTGGGATTGTGCAATCAGTCGTGCATATATTCCTATTTCTCCAAACAAAGTCAATCAAATGACTGCAACCCATTTGCCAGAGAGTCCAGCTGAGCCTTTTTGGGGACTCTTATGGGTCTGGGGTCCCTGGGCAGACGCCTGCTTACCTGGATTATAATCCAGTCTTGGACCTCACTTTAGTTTCTTTCTCACTTGTCTCTGTCCTATCTTTTTGATCCCGCTCTTATTTGAATTGCTATAAATGGTGCATATGTATGAACTAACGACACATCACCTGTTGGTCGCCATCACTAATCTATTGTACGCTTTCAAGTGCTCTTAACTTCGACATCCCAGCATGTTTCAGGAAATATCTTTACATGTAAATGTAGTGTGTGTGTGTGAGAGAGAGATTTCACTTCTATACAAATCAGACATTTCATGTCAACAAACAATGTGATATAAAATATATATGTGTTTTCCTGTACTCACCTTTTGGTCAATATTAACACTTTGTGTTGCACTGCTCATACACAGGCAGCAACATCTGGAAATGTACTGAAATATGTGATGTTGAGTGTGAGGGACCGAGCTGCTAGGCATGAGGAGTCACAGGTTTTTAAAAAAAATATGGTTTTATTGAACCAAAAATGAAACTAACATATTAACAAAATTAGCAATGTAGTTCTTTGCCCATAAAATAGGTCAACTAAACAGAACATAACTCAGGCTATGCTAACTTAACATAAACTGAAAGTGACAAAGGGAACATATATAAAGGGTGATCAAACCATTTTAGAAACAAAAGTGTAACAAAGACAAACACTGCCAACTTAACTACAAATAAAACAAAACAGGAAAATTATCCAATCAATATAAATATTTCAGTAATTACCCCCCCATCCCCCGCCCCCCTCAAAAAACCCCAACAACTAATGTACTCTAAAGAAATAAACAGAATCTCTAAAACATAACTTCCAATTGGCCACTTTCTGTATTTAAACGATCTGCAGCAACTGAACCCTCACCACTGGTAACTCATATGAAATGTGAATTAAGATGACTTAAGGCAAACTTTTATAAAGACAAAGTTTGACGGTACTGAAGTTAAAGTAATCTCGAAGATTTTCATTTGAATAAATGTCTGTTAAGTCACTATCCATGGAAAAAATGGAAAAAATCACAAACTGAGATCATCGAGATTGCAACTAACTAATGTGTGCACTAGAAATAGAAACTAATGTACTACCAATACCAAATAAATTCAGTATGATATATGAAACAAAAGCTATGTGTCATTATTTATCTGTTTGCTGATGTGTGTGCAATGTGCATGAAGTCAAAAGATCAACAAAACTCACTGAGGAGAAACTAATAAGTGTAAACTATAGAAAACTAAAGTGTACAGGAGGGTTACCAACATTTAAAGCCCCCCTCCAGCTAGATTTACATCCTGTTTTTTGGTTAACGTTCTTTCTCAAACAGAGAATGGAGGTGCGGTTAATAGTAATTAATTACCATTCCAAGTTCCAATGTACTCATAGGTGCAAATGGCAAATAAAACTCTTGAATCTTGAAAAGTATTTCAAGTAGAAAACACGAATCTCTGATTTTCTATGTGTGGCTTTGAATGCAGCATCAACTCAGGAGCCAATCACAACATGAAGCTGGCTTGCCGTAAAGCTGTGCCGTAAAGTGTAGCCCTGATGTTTAGAAAGAAGAGCTGCATTCTTTACTTAGAGGTTGTTAAATGTTGTATTTGTAGTTTTATTAGAGTCTAAGGTGACCAAGACAGCAGAGGTAAGTATCTTGTTTTGTTGGTATGTGGTCATATATGAGATTTATAGAGGAGAACCAAAAGAATTGACCATATTTGCTATCCAGCTAACTACACAGTGATGTAATGTCAAATACAGTGTATGTAATAACTAATGTCGTGAATTAAGGTAGGGAATAGCCCCTTATGAGTACTACTATAAAGCATCACAACTATGTTCTGTGGACTCTGTGTATATAAGAAATGTCTAATTATTCATTTGTCTGCACTGGCACTTACATCCTCCTCTTGTCATGCTCTTTATATGTTTCATGTGTTTAAAGGTCCCATATCATGCTCATTTTCAAGTTCATACTTGTATTTTGTGTTTCTACTAAAACATGTTTACATGTTTTAATGTTCAAAAAACACTTTATTTTCCTCATTCTGTCTGCCTGAATATACCTGTATTCACCTTCTGTCTGAAACGCTCCGTTTTAGCGCATTTTGACGGAATTGCAACAGAATTGCGTTGCTAGGCAACAGCTTGGGTCCATGTGTACTTCCTGTCAGCTGTTGTCATTCACATACACTGCAGCAGGAAATAAACTGGGACACATTTAGAATGTTTATGTTTAAAATTGTGTCAAGGGTCTAAATATTGTATATTTGTGACATCAGGAATGGGCAGAAATCCTGACGGCTTGCTTCAAATGCAGAGTTTCTGAATACGGGCTGTGTGTATTTCCCTGTGGATTGAGTGTTTTGATACTTTCACAGTATTTATATAGGACTTAAGCGTGCTTTATAATAAAAAAAAACATGAAAATCACACTTTTTTAAAATATGGGACCTTTAACTCCTTTCTAGTATTCTTTTTATAATTCCAAGTCCATGTGACTTTGTTTCTCTCAGTGAAAATGTCAAAGCCCAGTCTGCTCATCCTGTATGGGAGCCAGACAGGTACGGCCCAGGACACGGCCCAGAGGATCGCACGGCAGGCTCAGAGAAGGCATCTGCAGGTTCAAGTGTCGCCTCTGGATAACTACAATGTGGTGAGTGTGCTGTTATTATGTATAGCAAGGACAGGGGGTTGTTATTGCTCTGACTATTTATAGTTAAAGCACCAGATCCAGGGATTGAACTCAGTTCCCTGTCATTCCCTGTTGTTCACAATGTAGCATTAT
This sequence comes from Sebastes umbrosus, assembly GCF_015220745.1. NCBI lineage: Eukaryota > Metazoa > Chordata > Actinopteri > Perciformes > Sebastidae > Sebastes > Sebastes umbrosus. The sequence goes on along the minus strand of NC_051287.1, from coordinate 5,433,197 downwards.
CGATAGAGAGTTTATTGCATCCCAAACAGTCTACCTACACTATCACACTCTGCAGCCCTGCCTCACAGGTATCTCCTCTCCTCTAACAGGCCAACTTGATCTCAGAGTCTCTGGTGATTTTTGTGTGCTCCACCACCGGCCAAGGAGACCCTCCTGACAATATGAAGGTAATAAAACAGATGGATAATTAAAAGGTAACAAAAAAGACATACAGTAAGAGGAAGAATAGTTTAATTTAGTTTTTGGGTGTCCTATCCCTTTTATTGTTTCTGTAATCGGTGTGGAAAACCATAGATGCATGGATGTGCTTGCCTTGAATATTGACTTGATGAGTGCATATGTTTTCAATTTAAAATATCTTGTATCAATAGTTTTGTTCTGATCTTATTTTATTCCAGACAAATACATTGAAATAAGAAAAACCATGACTTAGTTCATGTCTGACCCTGTTCACTTCTACTGTGCGTCTCTCTCTTTGTTTAAAGAACTTCTGGAGGTTTGTCTTTAGGAAGTCGTTGCCTGCTGGCTCTCTAAGTCGCTTGGACTGTGCCATACTGGGCCTGGGGGACTCCTCCTATCCTAAGTCAGTACTTTTCAGGTTTACAGATCTCACAGTACACATTCAGAATTACTCTTTAATAAAAGCATCAACCCCCTTTCACCCATAGGTTCAATTTTGTGGCCAAGAAGCTTCATAAGCGCCTTCAGCAGCTGGGTGCCAGTGTGCTGCTGCCTGTTGGGCTGGCAGATGACCAACATGACCTGGGGTAAGAGACAACGTGTGAGAAGGAGCAGGTGAATCATGGCATACCTCATAAACTGGGGAGGAAAAATAAAGGGCAGAATGCATTTTTATTCCAGGTATCTTTATCAAATTTGTCTACTGTAAGATATGGGGGAAAATGTGTGAATTAAAACCGTACCTAAAGCTCAGAGCAGCGTGGTGAGCTTGACATGACTGTTGTTTCACTGATGGAAATGTCCAGAATTTATCAGCAAAGTAGAGCGAGTCTGGGAAAGTGGGGAGAAAGCTGGAGTCGAACCGTGGACGTTGCGTTTGCTTACCTCAAAATGTGTTTGAACCAGGTCAGACGCTGTGATCGACCCGTGGCTCACGTCATTTTGGGAGAAAGCGTTTGCTCTGTACCCATCTTTGGCTAACCTGGTTCCACTGAGGGAAGATGAACCGTGAGTATCCTCTTGATTTGACACAGTATCTCATTCTGTGGTTGCATATTTCGATAGATATTTTGTGCCCTTCAAAAGCCTATTATTAACTCCTGTTTGGGTTTTGTGTTGCTTGATTCTTGTGGCAGGCTCCCTCCAACGTACACTTTCCACTTCCTGGATGATGTGAAAGAGACAACAGATGACAGGCGGAGGATTCCTACGGAGCAAACTGTCGCCTCCCAGTCCCATCCATTTCCTGCCAAACTAGTGTCCAATAGTAGAGTAACGGACATGTCGCACTTTCAGGATGTGAGGCTCATTGAGTTTGATATCACTGGATCCAACATTGAGTAAGTAATCTCGAGTTCAAATATGCACCCATTTAGGTTAATCTTACGGAAACTCAACATGTCTAAATAAAGTCACAACCGCAGTCTTACAAGTCAGCCCTGTAACTTTTCTGTAACACTTTCAACATGACACATTAGTAGTGGTATTGCTTTGTAGGTTTGCTGCTGGTGATGTGGTGATGATGCATCCATGTAACACATCAGAGGATGTAGAGCAATTCTGTGAACTACTGAGATTAGATCCAGAGGCCAGGTTCACACTCAGTGCCACGGACAACACTGCAGGTAGGTGTCTGTCTGTGTCTGTGTGTTTTTCCACTGTGTGCATTATTCATGACTTTTGGTTCATAGCAAACAAATCAAGTAAGCCTACGATTGACTTTAGATGTAAGAGTATATTCCACTAACCTGACCCTGTCAGATGGTTCGTTGAAATGATCATAAACCTCTTTCTTCTCAGTTCCGGCCAGGCTTCCTCAGCCCTGCACTGTGCGCCACCTGGTGGAGAGCTACCTGGACATCGCTGCTGTGCCTCGCCGCTCCTACTTTGAGCTGCTGTCTACCTTCGCCACCAACGAGAATGAGCAGGAGAAGCTGGTCGAGTTCAGCTCGGCGGCAGGCCAGGACGACCTGCACACCTACTGCAGGCGGGTTCGACGCACCGCGCTCGAGGTGAGTCTTGTCAAGGAAAAATAATATTACACTTTTCCAATTAAAACTTTGCCGTTGATTTAGCTTTTTACTTATTTTAAAGCCTTTGTGTGTAGGATTACATGTAGCATAAACATGTCCTTTGACCTGCTTAGTGTGTTGTGCTCTTGCTGCTGCAGGTCTTGGCAGATTTCCCCCATACTACAGCAGAACTCAAAGTAGACTACCTCCTAGATCTGTTCCCTGAGATCCAGCCTCGCTCATTCTCCATCGCCTCTTCTCTCAAGGTAGCTCGTCCTTCATGACAACTATGAAAATAGAAAATATGCTGTGTTTCAACTGGATAAATTAGGCAAAGCTGTGTGAAATCACAGTGAATTGTTGACTTATTCTCTCCACACAGGCTCACCCACACAGGCTCCAGATCCTGATAGCTGTGGTTAAATACAAAACCAAGATGTTTATACCACGAAGAGGCCTCTGCTCCACCTGGTTAGCCTCCCTGGACCCCGTACAAGGTATCTCACCACACTTTACAAGTGCTTAGATCACCGCCACAGAGATGACTTCATTCTGATTAGCTGGAGGTTGTGTTCATTTCAGACATACATACATTGTGTTCCTTTTGTCTCAAAAATTGTGGAAATTAGGAATAAAGAGCCATCTCTAATATAAGACAGTTTTCTCTGCAGATGAGGAAAATAAACTCGGCTATTTAAGAATTTATAGAATTACAATTTTTGGAAAGCAGCCGTGTTTTAACTGAATACTTTAATCCTCATCAAGTCCTACAGTTTATAAAAAATACCTCATAACTTGGGGAATAAGTTCGTCCTGATGCAAAAAAATGTTGATCATCTGTTGGCATTACATCTCAAAGGTAATTTTTTTGTGTCGTACTAAATTGGGTTGCAGGGGAAGTGTATGTGCCTCTGTGGGTGAAGAAGGGAACCATGACATTCCCTAAAGACAAGGACACCCCTGTGATAATGGTCGGACCTGGAACAGGAGTGGCACCCTTCAGGTCGGCTGTACAAGAGAGGATTGCTGAGGGAAAAGACGGTGAGACGGTCCTTCACCTCTCTGAATTTCTCTCTTATTTTCTAAACGAATGACCTCACCTCACATCATCTCGCAGCTCTGACGTAACACATGTCCTCCTTTTCTTTTTGCTGTTTAGCCAACGTCCTGTTCTTTGGCTGTCGCTCTGAGTCCAAAGACTTCTACTTCAGTTCAGAGTGGGAGGAGATGATGAAGACTGGACGTCTGACTCTCTTCACTGCCTTCTCACGAGACCAGGTCAGACACACTGACTCTATACACTAGTTAGTGACTCTTCAGATAGTAAGCACCAGTATATAAAAACCTTTCCTACAATACCCAGAATGCACTGTAAATACTGCACCCATCCCCACCGTGCATTGACTGTGGCTGTGTATATCCTTGTGGCTAATAATGAAGCTGAATGTTTTTGTACTTCAGGAGGATAAAGTGTACGTGCAGCACCGTGTGAGGGAGAACGCTGAGCTCCTGTGGGACCTGATCGCCAATAGAAGTGCCTGCTTTTACATCGCTGGGTGAGTTCAAGGCACCAACACTAAACTTCTACTTTGTCCACATCTAGGTATTTAGGATAGGTGCACAATTTTTCAAATCTGTCTTAAAACAATAGTCAGGTGTGCTTATAAACGTTGATCATTCCTCCTATTCACATTAGCTGTTCAGGGATCCGTTCAGTGTTAAAAAGGGACAGTACAAACACTGAGTGGCTGTGAATATACAGTGTTGATCTTTTGGGGTTTTTCTTCTATACAGTAGTGCTAAAGAGATGCCAACCAGCGTGTGTGACGCTCTGAAAGAGGTGTTCCAGCAGAAGGGAGGTGTGTCCGCCGAGGACGCCGAGCAGATGCTTGCAACCATGGAGAGGACGCGCCAATTCCAGAGTGAGACCTGGTCCTGATCACATGACCTAAACCTACGACTTCAGACTTCTGCGTGATACAATCCCTGCTTTGGAATTAACGTGGATCCATCCATCAGTCAACATCAGCATATTGGAGCATGGAAGCAACAGTATGTGGCAACATGTGGCTCCAGCAAAAGAACACAGGGTCGTCCAACCAAAAAGTTGAACCAGGCTCAACTTTTGCTGCAGAAACACACAGAAAAGTTACTACATGAAAGAGACACCCACAAATAAAACTATAAGTTCTATACCTTAAATCTGTTCAGTTTTAGCCCCCCAGGACTTTGATGAAGATGTAGACGTGTTGTTTGTGTGGATAAAGTTAAAAATGACTGAGAACTGGCAGTTTAAAAAGTCTCCACATTTTTGTTTTTGCTCAGGACAGAGGTGAATTAACATTGCAGTGGATGAGAGTGAGGTGGTGTTTTGAAGCAGATAATTCCAAAAGTAAAGGCCTATTGCTTAAATGGGCACATCATTGAAAGAAGACAAAAATATCTATGTTTTAATGTATTAATTGTGTATGAGGAGTGGAAGTTGTGGAACCTACAAGGTTTTTTGCCAGAAAATAGAGTGTGAATGATGTCACCACTCAATAAACACCCGTTATAAATATAAAACTTAAACTGTAATAATTCAAAAACTATGAAAGTTATCAAAAAGCTGAATCACACCTTGATAGTTCAAAGTGTTATAACCCGTTTAAAGTTCAAATGAAGTCTGTAGCTAAAAGTATGCGGAAGCAGTATCATTTCAAAGAGGAGTATGTTTAAGAGGATTTGAAGATTTTCTCCATTGAGTTGCATTGTAAAATTGTAAAAAAAAAAAAAAAAAAGCTTAATATCTGTATAAGAACGGAATAATTTTTTTTATTTATTGGAGAGCAATAGTGTGAATGCTGAGCAATCCGGCAATAACAATTTGAAGTGAATTGAAGTACTGGAGTGGGTGAATCCTAACTTGAGGAAGCTGTAAACTTGACTTGTTGACATAAACATGATGGACCAATGATGCAGCAGCACACATTGTTATATAAAATTGTGATTATTTGATTAAAATATGCCCTAATAAACCATCTTAATCTGAAAACTACATGAGGCTGCCTAGACTATTCACTTTTTGTTTGAGTTCTAGCATACTGAAAATACCCAGTAATCAGATTAGGATCAATTTGTAATTATATGTGAAGGTGTCAGACTGGGACTAATATTGAGTTTACCAGACTTTACTCTTGTATTTTAGTGAAATGTCTCTCAAAATGATCAATTTATTCCTTAAAATGTAAAGTATATGGGCAGCCATAAGCCAGAGCCAAATCCTTGGATCTATTACTCTGTGTCTGGACAAAAAGCTAAATGTCCACTCAAGGGCTAAAATCAGTGAATGCCTTGATATCATGAATACGAACCAACAAATGTATTCGTCATTATCAGAATTGCATATTATAGTACCCACATAAACACATTGTTCTGTAAAACTGGTATTAGCATATTGTCATAAATGTGATCAAGTTTTTTTGACATACTATACTATGACTTTTTAATCACTTTTTATGACAATACTATGCTATGAGATTTTATAAATTTATTCAACAAACTATTCTGACTTTTTTATCACTTTTTTCAACATAATTTTATGACTTTTTCATTTGTTCAACATACTATACTATGACTTTTTTAATCACGTTTTTGGACTTACTATACTGACTTTATCACTTTCTATGACATACTATACTATGACTTTTTTATCACTTTTTTTCTAAATACTATACTATGACTTTTGTATCACTTTTTTTTTCTAAATACCATAATATAACTTTTTGTATTCCTTTTTTTTCTAAATACTATACTATGACTTTTTTATCACTTTTTTCTAAATACTATATTATGACTTTTTATCACTTTTTTGGTAAATACTATACTATCACTTTTTTATCACTTTTTATGACAGACTATATTATCACTTTTTTCGAAATATGACTTTTTTATCCCATTGAATTACTATACTATGACTTTCTTTATAAATTTTTTATCACTTTTTATGACAGACTATATTATGACTTATTAATCACTTTTTTCTAAATAAATTACTATACTATGACTTTTTTTATAACTTTTTCATCACTTTTTATGACAGACTATATTATCACTTTTTATCACTTTTTTGTAAATATTATACTATGACTTTTTTTATAACTTTTTTATCACTTTTTATGACAGACTATAATATCACTTTTTTATCACTTTTTTTCTAAATAAATTACTATTTCCGGTGATATGTTGCCCCACAATGCAATGCGGCAGTAACGACGACGTTCATAACGGACGTTGACAGACAGCTCAGTAACATCAATTAACGCTTCAATTTAACTGTAAGTATAAAAAAAAGACTCCACTTTGCTATAGGCGAAATATACATTTTAAATTAATTAATTATCATAAACCATCGTTTTCGTCTCATGAGGTTGGCACGGGTTACCATGGTTACACACTCCAACTCCAACTGGCAGGGAGGCTCCCAGGAAGTGACGACGTAAATTACAGCTCAGTGCGTCCGAAAATATACATATACTACTGTTTATTTATTTATTTATTTATTTATTTATTTATTTATTTATTATCACTTTTTTCTAAATACTATACTATCACTTTTTATCACTTTTTATGACAGACTATATTATCACTTTTTTATCACTTTTTTTCGAAATATGACTTTTTTTTATCCTTTTGGATTATACCATGACTTTTTTTATCACTTTTTATGACAGACTATATTATGCTATAGGCGAAATATACATTTTAAATTAATTAATTATCATAAACCATCGTTTTCGTCTCATGAGGTTGGCACGGGTTACCATGGTTACACCTCTCCAACTCCAACTGGCAGGGAGGCTCCCAGGAAGTGACGACGTAAATTACAGCTCAGTGCGTCCGAATATATACATATACTACTGTTTGTTTATTTATTTATTTATTTATTTATTTATTTATTTATTTATTTATTTATTTATTTATTTCGGACGAAGCCAAAGTGTTGGAGAGTGAAAATATATGTATATAGTATATACAACATAACCTGTGACGCTATTTCCTGTTACGAACAGCGGAGGGCGGAAATGAGCTCCGGATGTTGTTAAATCTACCGGAAACCCGCGAAGAAGAGTGTTTAGCCTCACCATGGCGGAAACAGAGCAGCAGTCAGGTAAAGAAGCTTTCTACTCAGCATTAAACACACTTCTCTCTCGCTTTCTGCTCTCTTGTGTTAAAAGATAGTAGCTTTAACTACTACACCACCCAGCCACATAGGTCATATATATCTAATTAACTTAGGATGAGCCCAGAAGGAACATCGCAGCTGTCTTTCTCTCAGTCAGAGCCATCCATAACGTTGCATGTTCAATAACTTCAGTTGCCTTTTGGGGCTTGTTATTATTCTATACCAAGTTGAAGTCATGTTTTATTAGCAGTTGTTGTCTAACTCAGTTTGCTTGCTTTACTGTGAGGGAGATGTTAGCTAGCACGTAGTATAGTGAATTTACAGGAGACAGTTTGCAGTGAAACAGCTAGGTAGCACCACTGCTGTTTACTCATTTAGATAGATGGACAGATAGATAGATGTACTTTATTGATCCCAAATTGGGAAGTTATTGGGTTACAGCAGCAGATTATTCAAACAATGCACAGGAACAGTCACCACTAGAGAAATATATCCATAAAATACAAACTATAATACATTATACATCATATATATTAGCAAAGTGTGCAAGATACTATATATATTACTAAAGTATGCAAGTTACTATATACATTACTAAAGTATGCAAGTTACTATAAACATTAGCAAAGTGTGCAAGATACTATATAAATTAGCAAAGTGTGCAAGATACTATATAAGCAAAGTGTGCAAGATACTATATAAGCAAAGTGTGCAAGTTACTATATACATTAGCAAAGTGTGCAAGATACTATATATATTAGTAAAGTGTGCAAGATACTATATACATTAGCAAAGTGTGCAAGATACTATATAAATTAGCAAAGTGTGCAAGATACTATATAAGCAAAGTGTGCAAGTTACTATATACATTAGTAAAGTATGCAAGTTACTATATACACTAGCAAGTGTACAATAACGTACTATATATATTAGCGAAGTGTGCAAGTTACTATATAAAGTAGTAAAGTGTGCAAGATACTATATACATTAGTAAAGTGTGCAAGATACTATATATATTAGCAAGTGTACAATAACGTACTATATATATTAGCGAAGTGTGCAAGTTACTATATACATTAACAAAGTGTGCAAGATACTATATATATTAGCAAAGTGTGGAAGATACTATATAAATTAGTAAAGTGTGCAAGATACTATATACATTAACAAAGTGTGCAAGTTACTATATAAATTAGTAAAGTGTGCAAGATATTATATACATTAACAAAGTGTGCAAGTTAGTATATAAATTAGTAAAGTGTGCAAGATACTATATACATTAGCAAGTGTACAATAACGTACTATATATATTAGCGAAGTGTGCAAGTTACTATATACATTAACAAAGTGTGCAAGATACTATATATATTAGCAAAGTGTGGAAGATACTATATAAATTAGTAAAGTGTGCAAGATACTATATACATTAACAAAGTGTGCAAGTTACTATATAAATTAGTAAAGTGTGCAAGATACTATATACATTAACAAAGTGTGCAAGTTAGTATATATATTAGCAAAGTGTGCAAGTTACGATGTTTTGTTCTTTATTAAAAAAAGAATTAAGGTAGTAAATGTGCAGAACGTACAAGAATATTACAGGACTAAAACAGGATGGAGTCTGGTTGAAACAGAAACTATAAAGTTGAGAGTTCTCTGTTAGACAGAGGTGAGGTGTTTGTAGAGGGTTATTGATTTGGTAAATATTAGGGCTAGGCGATGTGGACAAAATTAAATATCACGATATCTTATATCAAATACCTCGATATCGATATTGCGACAATATTATAGGGTTGACTATTGGTGTTTTTACAAAATATTTACACAATGAGATTTTTGATCAATAATCATCAGTAGTGTTGATATAATTTATATAATATATATTGATATATATAATGACTAAGTGGGTGAAGGCAAATAATAGAACAGCTACAGTAAGTAAAGAAAATGAAATCACTTTACTGTAATGCAGCCTTTAAAACCAGGAAAAGACAACACTTATGCCATATTACGATATCCAAAATCTAATATCGATATATTGCCCAGCCCTAGTAAACATCCACGTCTTTTAAACTCCAGTTTGCAATAAAAATTTATAGTAGACTAAATGAACAATCTCAGATTTAGTGAATACTGGCTGCATGTAATCTGGAATTATCTCCACAATCTGTCTCTTCTTAAACTTCAGGGTCCACTCCTGAGGATGAAGAACCTGAAGTCAAAGACAGCAACACCTTCATGGTACCCAAGAAAGAAATCAGCATGGTGCCTGACATGAGCAAGTGGAAGCGATCTCAAGTAGGTTGCTGCCTGTGGCTGCGTGAACATGTTTCAAAATCGTCCGAGTTTGTTGGACATTCCAAGTACCAAACCAAGAACAGGTTTAGAAATAACATGTAGGCCTCACTCAGTGTGTCAGCCTTTAATACACAATGGTGTTTTATCACAGATTAAAAGTGAATTTGTTATTAAATGAATCTCTTTACAACAAAATGGTTATCATCAGCGGTTATAGGCTTTGTTCACACCTGCAGTTTGGTTCCTGTAGTTGTACATAGGGTTTGTTATTATTTATGATTTTTAGATTGATCCCAAGCAAATTATAATTAAAACCTTGGAAAGTGATTGAAGTTATTACGTTCTTGAGGTGCATTTGTGAAGAGTTTTGTCTGATGTAGTCCATCACAGTGGAACACTTGCCTTACCGTGATCAATATGAATTTAGTAAAAATATTCCTGTTAATATCATAATATTGATTTTAGTTTTTGGGGCAGTTTGTCTGACTACACACATCTTACTGCTTTCCAGTTTTTAACACATCTCTCCTCTTACAGGCGTATGCTGACTACATCGGCTTCGTTCTGACGCTGAATGAAGGTGTGAAGGGAAAGAAGCTCCTTAGTGAATATAAAGTGTCAGAGGTATGTTCAAGTTGTGCTTCTAAAACTGAGGCTCAGCAGAGTGAACCAGCCTGTGTCTGTCTGAGCTAAAAACGCTGGTTTATCCTTTGCTCTTTATTTCTCTTTATACTCTTTAAAGCCATCATGTGATCATGACGACGATGATGATGATGATGATGATGATGATGTTGATGTCACTGTTGTCTTGTTGTGTGACAGACAGTGGAGAAGTTACTAGATCTTTTGGACACTCTGGACCGATGGATAAATGAGACCCCTCCTGTTGACCAGCCATCCCGTTTTGGTAATAAGGCTTACAGAACCTGGTACGGCAAACTAGACCAGGTTAGTGAACACAAACACACACACTTGCAACGGTCGAAGCTTCGACCGTTGCCATAGTATTCGACCTCCAAATCACTATTCGAATGCTTTGTTTTTAAATTTGTTTTTACTTTTTATGTATAAGTATGTAATAATAATGTATAAATCCCAAAATAGCCCATGAAATAAGGAATAATCCCACAACATTATACATATTCAACATTTATTATTAGTTATTCTAAGACGGATATCACTGTTATTTTTGGGTAGAGGTGGGTGTCTGTAGTCCCGTGCACTGAAACGGGGTAGATGGAGACAGACGGACAGAAAATCATGTCAGCCAACTGCGAATAATTCTCACCGAAGCTTCGAAGCCCAAAAAATGGTATTCGGTACAGCCCTAACCAAAACACACCACCTGTTCGTGGCTCTGTTTTTTCTCTCAGAAATACAAAACCAATCTGTCAAACAACGTAGCTCCTCCGCCAAGTTTTATGACTCCAGTTCCGAAAATTCAAGCTTTGTTAATCATGTAATGATCTGAATCACGTGTTACGTCCATTTAAAACTCCCACTTATCCAAATGTGCTAGTTTTAATGTTACCTAACAGCAAATATATTTATACATGTGATGGTGTGTGTGTTTGTGTAGGAAGCAGAGGCCTTAGTGGCAACAGTGCTCCCCGCTGACAGATCTGCTGCAGCTCCAGAGATCGCCGTCTATCTGAAAGAGTCTGTGGGGAACGCCACCAGGATAGACTACGGAACAGGTAATAGTGCTGACTGTGTGTATCTGTAATTCTATACAAAGCACTCAAGTTATTGGACAATATAAAATGACAATAATAACGTAGAAATCAGATGTCCTGTTCACCTAGGCTGGGGGTCTTTGTTGATGTCATCCCTGCCTCTCTTCCTCCTGGTTTCCTGTCAGTTCTCCACTATGAACTATCTAATAGCGGGGAAAGAATGTTGGTGGACCAACCGTTTAAACTAAACATCAAAACCACTTATTGGTTTATATCTAAATGTAACCATATTGATCTATTGCCTAATCCCAGCCTTGCAGTTTTGCTGGCCTATCACAGCTCCTCTAGTGTCATAACTCCGGTAGGATCTGTCATGTTGAGAGATGATTACGTAGCTGCTGCGGTGTTTGTTATATTTCAGAAGTGTGGTGCTTTCTGTAAATTGATACCAGGTGTATCAGACTATAGATTTACTATACAGATAATAATATAGGTTTGGCCACCAGGAGGTGCAGTGATGCACTGCAACTCCATTATAGTCGGCTTGATTCAGAGCTTTATAGAGGCAGCAGGCATTTAGTCCTACAAGGGTGAAGAAACATGAGACCAGGAAAAAGACGGAGTTAAGCTTAAAACACTACACTTTGATTTTTTTATTATTTCAAATGTCTTTTTTTGCAATATGTGTAAATGTCTTTACTTTACTCTACTTTAGCTTTAGCAAAGAAGACAATTGGACAAAAGGCCGATCTATTGAGCAGGCAGGTAGAAGTTAAAGTAGAGGTTGTATCAGTGGTAGTATGTAGACTAAATAACTCATAGTAGCAGTAGTAAGTTGTAAAGTAATAGCTAAAAGCAGATGGTAGCTTGAGTGTCAAGTTGTGTTCATCACATTACTGTCAAATCAAGAAAAGGGCTAACCCTGGGTGGTGAGTTCAAGTGAAGCCAGAATTTGACGGCACACAGATGCTGCTCATGTTTGACGATGTTTGATGTGTACTTTTGTCTTCTCAGGTCATGAAGCTGCTTTCGCTGCGTTCCTCTGCTGCCTCTGCAAGGTCGGAGCTCTCAGGGTAGATGATCAGCTGGCTATCGTTTTTAAGGTTTTTAACAAGTGAGCTGTTCTACTTTTCTGGTCCGTACTGTACAGATAATGTGATGGTTTTGTTTTTTAGTAGGGATGCACCGATCCAACTTTTTCAGTCCCGATACCGATAGCGATACCTGGGCTTTGGGTATTGGCCGATACCGAGTACCGATCCGATACCAGTGTTTAACCGTTTGTTTCTGCAGGTATCTCGAAGTGATGCGGAAGCTGCAGAAGACCTACAGAATGGAGCCGGCTGGGAGCCAAGGTGTGTGGGGACTAGACGACTTCCAGTTTCTGCCCTTCATTTGGGGAAGCTCCCAGTTTGTAGGTAAGAGCCTCACTACAGCAGTTCAGTTAAAACTACTGAAACAGTCCTGTATGTGTGAGGGAGATGCAGACGGGGTGATTGAGGTTGTTGTGATATGATGCTGATGTTACATATGTGTGAGTGACTGTGTAGACTCAATATAACATGTTGGTGGAAACAACAAAAGAGAATTTCATATGTTTAAGTGTGAAAGGAGCCTAAAGGGACACATGGCTAATACAGCAGATGTTCTTACATATTTGTGATGACAAGTAAAAGACCACTCTACTGTGCTAATTAAAAGTCATTGCTGTAGTTCTGTTCATCCTGTGTAATGGATATGAGTCCACATGACACTGACAAAGGTCCACGTCTGTGAATTTCCACAGAGCTGATGCTGATCTCAGTTAATGGGAAGGCAAATGGTGACACCCGGTGGTGAACATGTGCACTCACAGCTCATTCTCCCTTCAGATCACCCAACACTGGAGCCTCGGCACTTTATCGACGAGAGGGTGGTGAATGAGCATCACCAAGAGTACATGTTCCTGGAGTGCATCAAGTTCATAAATGAGGTGAGAAGATGAAACACACATCTGGGTTCTTTATTTACCTGCTCAAACATTCACTTTTAAACAACCAGAGATCTCACTCTGTTTGTACTCTGCATCAGTCAACATGCACACTGCATATTCACTTTACAAAATGGTACTTACTATAGTGTTCTAAGTGAAGGTACTGGGGTGGTCAAAATAACAGGAACACTTCTCATTTAATGTAATTCAGCACAAAAGGAATGAAACACATCCTCCCTTGTAATGCTTCTAATGTTTTCAAATGTATGGTAAATTGAGTCATACTATGGTGGCTTTGTACTCCATTGTATTATAAAATAACAACAATTTATTACTTCAAAGCCGCTAGCAACTCGCTGGTGAACATAGTGGAGCATTTAGCAGCTAAAGAAGCAGATATTTTTTCTATATGTTGCCTAGTGTCTGCTGGATGTGTAAATAGACAACTGGTTGCCATAACAACTTTCTAAGGTGATGATAGAGGGTTATGTTGACAGCTTGTTGCGCTGCCCCCAAGTGGCCGAAAGAATAACGAGTACAGGTTTAACACAAATTGAGACTCCTTCTTTTTTTAGTTTTCCTAGATTTTATATATATATATATTAATATTAGTTTGGTCTTGATTCCAAAAATGTATGGTATAAATCCCATATTTAATATTGTGTATGTAAGCTTTTCAATCGCAATGCAAGAGGAAAGCTCTTTAATCCAAAGGTTGGACAACGATGGACAACAAATACTTTTCCAATGTCTAGCAATAAGACGCTTCGCTTGTATTAGCCAAAGGTCATGAGTTCTCAGGGCCAGTGCTTCTGGGATAAGACCAAGGATACAAATCTCTGGGCTCACAGGGATTTTTTTTTCTGGATGATGTTAGAGATTGTGTCGATTATTCCTTTCCAAAAATCCTGTATGTGTTTACACTTACACAGATGCAATGAAACAGGGTTCCTTTCTCCGTTCTACATTTTATACAGTTGTCTGGGATATCAGGATTGAATTTGTTGAGTATTTCAGGAGTGACGTACGTTCTCATAAACCAATTATATTGGATCAATTTAAATCTAGAATTAAGAGATAACATTTGTGCTTGATAACAAGCCTTTTCTCATTCATGCTCTGTATAATATCCGTCTGAAGATCCTCTATCCACGCCATTCTTTTATAATTTGAGCATTCTGTAGACGCCTTTACCAATTTTCCGTAACTTAAATTATTTTCTTACTGTATCCTATTACTGACCCGTGGGATATGTTTTATCAAATGACATATTTATATATATATATATATTTAATATACTTTAAGTAGACATTGTACTTATTTTGTACTGATTTAGCTGTTGGAAATGAATTAGTCCAGGAAAAGGAAGACGGGGTGGGGAAGGCAGATGGATTGTGTTGGTAGAGTGCCAGAGCAGGAACCATGCGCTTTGTTTTTGGTTTCGATAGGAAAAGGAGGGGAAGGATCCTTTTCCTCCTTCCCACTCAGACGCACCTCCTCCTTCCCTCTCTTTCCTCCTCCTCCTCCTCCTCTTCCTGCTGTTTGACCTCTCCCTCCTCCTCACGGTCATGAAAGGATGCTGCTGTTGTGTCAAGAAGGGAAGAAGGGCCTCCGTGGTTCTCCTTGTACAGTTTTTTTTGTGATTTTTCTCGTCTTTTTTCACTTGTCTCTTTTGTTGTGACTATGTTTTAGAGCTCAAAGACGATAAACAGAAAAAGAACCTGCAAATATTTTGATCATTAATTAATTGTTTCAGTCATTTTGCGACCATAATACCAAACGTTCTCTGGGTCCAGCTTCTCCAGTGTTCGGATGTGCTGCTTTTCTCTGTTTAACATCATTCTAAACTGAATATCTTTGAGTTTGGGATTGTTGTTCAGACTGGCTGAATACTGTATTTATCATATGATTACAGTTATGAGTGATGCACTGGGGCTAATAGACTCAAGGATAGAGGTCTCATTGTGTGGGTGTTCCTGCGTTGTCACTGGTGCTGTTGTGTTCGACATTGTGTTCCACGATGTTTTCACTCTCACATTGTTATACAATTAGTTATTATGAGTGAATGTTGTTCGAGTTGTCATTCTGATTTTAAGTTCTGTAGTTTATAAACCACAATTTAAAATGAAATGTGTCAATCCAAGTAAATACAGTCTGTAAATGCAAATACATTACAAACATTTTAGTGCTGAAATGACAAATTCCCATCATAACGTCAGAAAGGGTTCCATAGGCCCGGGTCGGTCCGCTTCAGCTGCGCTGTGCCGTGGTCCTGCTTGGTAGCAGGACTGACCACGGCCGACCCGCAGCGGTCTCTTACTGCGTCCCGGGTGTCTGTGCTGCAGGTGAACAACTTTACCTTTTGCTGTGCTGTGCTGTGCAGCGGAAAAACACACACCATGCCAGCATGGCTGACTGCTCGCGGCCGTTCACGGCACGGCTCGGCACGAGGAGCTAAATGCCATACTTCCACTGATCTTTCAAGTAGAGTTTGTCTTTTTGTTCATAGCATCCCAGATTATATTTAACGCTTTGTTTTTCATCAACAATCATCATCCACGTGTATGTGTTGATGTTGAGGTCAGCCGTTCTAGTGGCGGAGCATCGTAAAACACTTCATTCAAACAAAATAAAACTCACCAAAACCGTCGTCGTTAGTATTTCCAACAATCACCAACTCTGGTTTGGTCGAAATAAACTCTTATTTCACAGAGATTGATGTGAAAATATGCCGTGCTGTTCAGAGGATGAGATCCGCGCTTATGCAGATGATCGGAGGAGACCGGCGGCGTTGAAAAAAAGCCTGCCCTTTCACAACTACTCGCTGACTGCTAACGTTACTCGCGTTTAATAGCAGTCTACTTCTGTGCCCGAGTACGGTACGGAGCGTTCACACTAATGAAACAAACTGGACTTTGGGGGCAAGTGTACTTGGGTCCGGGCCCAGGTCCCTGATGTGAAAGCAACCTAAACGTTCCAGGACAATACCAGTTTCTGATTGGCTAGTAGGTGAACACCTTGAATGTGGTTCCAGTCAACCAATACCCATATAACAGATAATATTTAACTGTGGGTAACCATAGCAACAATTCTGAGGCTTAATAGTTAATACCTCTGAAATCGACCTAACTGAGGTTTAAAATATGGGTTACAAAATATGTTTTTTTTGTTAGGTGAGTGAAACAGAATAAACACAATAAGACGCTTTGAGGCGTTCTTTCCTCTCGGATCTATTACTCGCCTTATTCACTCTTTAGTTAACTGGAGCTCAGACAGGCCTCGGAGCTTGCACCGTTCCATATGCACACCCGAGTCCCTATTCACACACATGTGGATACTTCAAACTCATGTTCTTTTTTTTTTGATTCACACACAAGGCTCTAGTGTGCGTGTGTGTGTGTGTGTGTGTGTGTGTGCGCCGTCCTAAACATGAGTCACTTCCTTCCCCACATGCTGCTGTGAATCACTCCTTCCTCCAGGGAATACGGGCTGTCTCCACCCCCCTTTTCCTCCCTCTTCCAATGCCCTTCCCCCATGTGTTCTCATGCGAGGCCCTGGAAAGTGTCTAGAGCTGTGTGTGTGTGTGTATGTGTGTGTGTGTGTGTGTATGTGTGTGTGTGTGTGTGTGTGTTCGGGGTTGGGGTGATGGAAAAAGGAGGGGGTTGTTAGATTGATGCCCCTGGGTTTGGGTTCCCCTGCCTCTTGGGAAAAATGGTGGGAAAACGGTCCATAGTCTTCACTTCATTCAGAGGTTTCTGAATTCATACATTTATTTTTGTCAGTCTCACTTGTTACCGTGACTGTCCACCTTTTGTTCTTCTGTATATTCCTACTATTCGTTGTCTGTCCATAAGCCAACAACACACTGGTTGTTGATTCCAGGATGTATTATTGTTATTTAGGTGATTGCTGATTACATTGCTGAAAGTATTCAATGCAATAAGACAGCAATGTCATTTTTTTCACTTTTCCATTATAAGGGTTTGATTGAGGAAAACAGGCAGCCTGTTGTGTTTCATATTGTTTTCAGTCCCGCTCGTGAATTTTTTTTTCAGCCTCATTTTACACATATTATCTTCAGGAGAACAAACGATAAAAAATGATAAAAGAGCCAAACAATTATAGAGAGCTGAAGTCCCGCCCCTTCCGGTGGACAAAAAAAGAATGACTCCAAATACATGCTAATGTTGCTTGGTGTCTGCTGGATGTCTAAATAAGCAACTTAGGCCCTGTTCAGACCTGGTATTAACATGCGGACAGCTTTAAGTACAGGTTTGAATGCACTCAAGACGCATTGAGGACGCATGAGATCAGATCTCATAGACAACAGCTGGACGGCAAACTCCAGATCAGCTCTTACTGCTTGTTTTCCTCTAGTCTGTGAAATCTTGCAGATGCCATTAGGAGCGCCGGAGGACACAGAGGCACATGATTTTTTTTCAGATTACCAGATCATATTTGCTCCATTTCTACCCACTGCAGCTTTAAGTGTACACGTCCTTCATTGTCACTAGTGCTGCATTTCTCACATTCCCTTGCTGAACCAGTAGTTCCCTTTTAAAAACTACAAAATCTACTGTAAAAATCGGACTTGGATATAAAAAGGTTGTCATCTGTTCGTCGATTTTGAGAAAAGCAGCTTCAGTCAGCTTGAATTCAGATATTTGCAGTAGATTCCAATGGTGACCCATTTTCACTGCGTCAAAACGAACAAAAGTTGTCCATAGAAACTTCTCAAACCACTCCTGCCACTTCTCCACTGTCAATCAATAAAAACTCACTATGTGCCAGACTAGGTCTTTTTCTGCCATGAAAATGGGTCATCACTGGGAGCCACTACAACGGAGTCGGCTGAACAAACTCTAAACTTTTTGAAAGCCACTTTTCCAGCCTACAGAGGGAGTGCTTCAGACTCTTTTTAGAGGACCAAACCTGTGTCATGCAATAGAATGAACTAAAGAGATGAACTGTGGTTTAGATGCTAATCAAAGGTTGGAGTTAGATGGTTATTGGGTGTCATTTTGTGACTTAAGCCTGCACACAAACATACACTGTGCCTGCTGATGACCAGATGTTTCTCACTTGTACCTCTTTCACCTCATCTTTGTCACTCTTTCTCTGTTCTGTAGATGAAGACGGGTCCGTTTGCAGAGCACTCCAACCAGCTGTGGAACATCAGCGCTGTTCCTAACTGGGCCAAAGTCAACCAGGGCCTGGTCAGAATGTACAAGGCTGAGGTACGCTCGCTTCGTTCTCTCTCATCATCACTGATCGGTCCAATTCTTCAGTGGTTTCATAAAGCTTCACTTTAGTATCATTGTTTGTAATCTCGGCTGACCAGAAACTAAAAACACTAAAAAGAAGAAAAGAAGTTAAATTACAACTTACATAGAAAACCACAAAATTTCTGCATCTATAGACGATATCTTTGTCAAAGTTTGTGCTCTCCTTTGCTAATGAGCTAATACCTTACCACAGTGAATTGGAGGGAATGCATTTGTTCCATGTGCTCCTGTCTGTTCTGACTGTAGACCATGCTGCATCTCTTTGGTGGAGCAGTTCAAGCTCCAGCAGAGAAGGGTTATATAATAACGGAGGGAGTGACACAGATATATATATTCATCCAGTTTGGACTCTCCAGTTCTCTTGGTGTTCCCTCAAAGGTCAGCACAGCGGCTTTAAAATTGGTGCACAGGGCCAAATAGAGAAGCGAAGTCCTGCCCCTTCCGGTGGACCCCATGGGACCTTATTTAAATAAATGTTTTTTATGGTAGTCAATGGAGAGAGATAAATCATTTTTTGATCCCGTTTGAATGCGCCATATGATGTTTGTCGATATAAAAGATAATTTTGCAAGTCAAGAAAGTCTCAGTTCGTTGTAAAACTGTTGAAGTATCAAACTGAAAATACGTAGTTAGAAAGACGACACACCCTAAAGTCGCGTAAGTGACGTCTCTCTCTCTGAAGCTACAATGCCTGTGTGTTTCATACTGGGATGTACTCACACCAGCAACGGGTCTGACTCGTTCTTTCACTTCCCGGCTGATAAAAAGACCAGGAGTCGCTGGATAAAACACATCGGGTAAGATAACGTTACATTTGTGCGTGGAACATAGCTAAATTAGCTAGCTGGCTAGTGTTGGTGACGTATGTTGTCTGAGACGAGAGATGTGGTTCACTGAGCGGTTTCACACAAAACTAAATGATACAACGACAAACCCGCGACGAACTGCGACTTTCTTGACCTGACAAAATATGTTTTGAATTGACAAACATCATATGTGTGATTCATGGTGTAATTCAAACGGGATCAAAAAATGATTTGTCTCTCTCCGTTGACTACCGCTCATATTTTTTCTGAAATAAGGTCCCGTGGGGGTCCACCGGAAGGGGCGGGACTTATATGCTCTCCATTGTGTTCTGTTCATTCATGCTGCTCTACCTTCGTGCGGGCGTCTTCCGGTCTGGCCACTAGTCATGTGATTTACCAACGCAGCGGGACGTTGCGTTACGTTTCTCCAGAAGTTGATTCGGTTTCAACTTATCGCTGCAGGCCGCTGTGTTTTTTAAATTTGTTATTTTTTCGCCACCCCCTGCCGTCCCTACCGCCGCAGCCTAAACGCACAGAACCGGTGTGAATGCAGTCTAACAGACTGGCTCTTTTAGTAGTACAGGAGAGAGAGGCAGGAAAGGGTTAAGAGTGGAGTGGAGAGAATGGAATTGTGTGTGTGTGGGGGTGGTTGGGGGTGGGGTTGGGGGGATGTCTAAGCCCGTTCTCCCCGCCTGCATGCCCACATCCTGTGTTTTCCAGAGCAGCCTGTGAGTCTTCCCAAAGAGCTGAGGGGCCAAGCTGTCTGCCTCCCCCCCCCCTCCTCCCTCCTCCCTCCCTCCCTCCCTCCTCCCTCCTCCTCCGTTTGCCGTTCCCTTCATTAAATCCTCCCCTCCCTCTGTCCCGACCTTCCTCCAAGCCTGGAGCAACCATCAGCAGACTTGCATTCCTCTCTCCCTTTTCGTGGCCCCACACAGGGTTTTCGGCAGAGAGTTGTACTAGACCTAGAAAGAGCACAATCCACCATTTTCTGTCTGAGAGAGGAGGCGATTCTGGGGCCTCGTCGTCTGATCGGAACATAAACTGATTGCTTGAAATTACACACTTTTGCACATTTTATCCCATTTACTACCAGTCATGTATAAGTGGATTTTTTTTTCCTTCTCCTTCTCCAGGCAGTTCATTTCAATGTTCTATACAAAATCTACTTGCACAGACTTGCTTGAGCTGATAATTCATCACCGTGAACATCATGTCTGATTTATTGTTGTCAAAGACGAGCGAAGTCTCAACAAGTTAATTTACATACTGGAGAGAAATGGATGAATTCCAAAAGGAAACTCGTTAAACACACGTTAACAGATAAGGCTGGTGTTATTCTATAGTTTTCTCATTGATAAATCGTTTGAAAGGATGTCACCCAGTGCAACAGCATGGCTCATTGGTGTGTTTTTAATCGTTTTTGGGGTGGCTGTGGCTCAGGGGTTAGAGTGGGTCAATGTCAACAAGGTTGGCGGTTCGATCCCCCGGCTGTCTGCATGTCGAAGTGTCCCGGAGCGAGACACTGAACCCCAAGTTGCTTTTCGGGAGCTTTACAGCAGCCCACTGCTCCTAATGCTGTTTATATTTTTTATTTTGCACAAATTAAGACGACACAAACATAACGAAAACATAAATATAATACAGTGCAGGAAGAAGCACACAGGGCTTATCTCAAGCCTCCACCTAGAGACAAGATTAATATACAGAAATAATATGACTACATGATAGTGATGACAAACAATTAGAACAAGATATATACAATAACAATATAATATTGAATAAAAAAGACAAGAAGTGTGCGTGATGTGAATAAGCAAATGTGTGTGCGTGTAAGTGTATGGATTGTGTTTGTGAAGGGGATATTGGTTTAAACATCTACATTGACTTATGGGCAATAGAAATCAAACATACATGAACAACATGGGGAAACAACAAATTAGAAAACAGCAATTAAATGACCCTTTAATCAATTTTTGAAACATTTAATAGATGAACAGTTTTTTGATAGATGTTAAAAACTGCTCCATAATTTGGTCCCCCTAAATCTTATTGAAAGTCGACCTCTACTAGTGAGGAATTTAGGAGGATGAAGATCTAGAGAGTGATGGGTTGAGTAAGAATGGACCTGAGAATTTGCTTTAAAATAGGTCTTGAACTGCTCAAGAATATTCCCACCAGAAAGTATAAATAAAAACACGTATTTGAGAAATATTGATGTCATAAATAGTAAGAGAGTTTCTGAAACATGCAGGGATCCCATTTCATGTATGTCACCATAGTGATAAGTTTTTGACAACAATGGTACAAAGGAAGAAGAGATATGGATGGCTTTCCTAGGTAGATTGACAATAAGGGGGTTTCTGAGCAGTTTCCAGAACACAAGTGCTCGCAATCCAATCGCCGAAAAATGCAATTCTTTCAGAAATCTCCAAAATGTCAAAAGTTTTTGATACCAAATCACAGCATGGCTTTTTCTATGGTGTTCCTCAAGGTTTTGGTGTCTTAATGTGGTATTTTGGAGGGATTATTGATTATTTTTTTAAATTCTTGAGTGGTAAAAAATGGTTAAATTTAGCACCAAATCTGTATAACAAATGGTATCAACCCAAAAATTGCTGCAACAACATATGAGACATAATAAATCATGAGAATGACCATCATATGCTTCCATAATAATGTTCTAAACCCATATACACTTTTACAATTCATTTTTAGTATTAGTACATTTTTAGTACATTTTAGTATTTCTGATTTATGACTAGAACAACTTGACACACAGTGCTGAGCTGCATCTCAAATTAATCTTCAGGTTCTCAGCTTTCAGATGATGTACACCACTTCTATGTGACATCTACTGTTGACCTGCTATCTCTCCCTAAAGACCTCCTGTACCACTCTAAAAAAAAGACAAAAACGGGTCTGTTGTGGGTCTCAGAGGGTTAAACACTGTGTTCTGTAGGAAGAGTCAGAAGTGTGTGTGGTTTGTTGGTAACAGGGACTGTAGCATACAGAAACACTGGTGAACTTCACTATAGAGCACCCATCAAATGTGGATCAAGTTAGGAGACGTGTCATCAACGGGTTTGCCATAACTCTGAATCTATGTTAATACATTTAATTTCGAGTATGATGGTCACTGAATGTTTTGTGTGATCTGTGTGATCGATGACACTTAGATGATTTTACACATTTTCATTGATTTAAATATGTGTTTGGACCAAAGGTCTCTGAGGCATGTGTTTCCACCCCAGTTGTGCCCAGATGATCATGACTGATAGTGTCACTGCGCAGACAGACTGAGCACAAGAGTTCACTTCCACTGTGCTCCCCCAGCACAGCACAGCCTCCCAACCCCCACCGCAGACACCCACCACCCCCACCCACCGCCGCCGCTCCCCAAAACCATGTCAGTACGCACCCAGGGCTTCCTCCAGGCCGATCCACAGCCATTTTGAACAAAGTGAAAGGAAAGAGGGAAGAGTTAACAAGCAACACTTTAGGTCATGGCTAACTCTCGGTTTAAAGGTCCCATTTCGTGCTCATTTTCAGGTTCATACTTGTATTTTGTTTTTCTACTAGAACATGTTTACATGCTGTAATGTTCAAAAAAACCTTTATTTACCTCATACTGTCTGCCTGAATATACCTGTATTTTTAAGAGATTACATTTGAACACATCATGATAACGTTGTAATTTACCTTCGCCCAATAGTCATTTTTTACTGAGCAGAGCTTGAACGTTTCATAATTGTAACTCAATGGCACCTCCTTTAACGTTAGTAGCTTCACACAATGTTCCACGCTGTCTTTCATGTTGGTAAAACAGTCCTCTCTTCTTTTTTATTCCAGTGTTTGGAGAAGTTCCCGGTGATCCAGCACTTCAAATTCGGTAGCCTGTTGTCCATCCAGCCGAGCAAGCCTTGACACTCATGCCACGCACACGCACACGATGGAAAAGACCAAAATCCCGACAGTTGGAACCAACAGTTTTCCCCGTTTCCTCCGGCATCCTCACATGCAAATCCAACAGTAGCAAAATCAACCACATGTAGTATGACAACACGCATCCCCCACATGTGCACGCATGTGGTCCGGAAAGCTAGTAGGCCATCCATAACTTGAATGCAGTGCATGTTGTGGATGACCTTTTGTGATTTTGGAACTTATTTATATTTTTTGTCATTTTATTTATATAATGATAGAGTTTGAATCAGGCTCCTTTTTTTGAGGGTTTTTTTTTTTTTTTTTAGTGCTTGAATTTACCTCAAAGTGTGGATCTTCATGAGCCGTAGTGAGTCGATACAAACTTTGCGTGACTTTTTCAAAACCCTTTTTCATAATTTCTTTTGCTTTTAAGGCCAAATGTTTTAATTTTGTTTCAAATATACCAATATTTTAATTACCAACTTCATCCCAACATATTAATAATTCGCTAAGAAATAACTGTGTGGGTGTTTTTTTCTTAAACAAAATGTCTTGACAGTTCATTGTCTTGCTCAGATGAGAAAGGACAAGATGTTTAAAGCTTCCATAACAGCTCATCCAAAATGTACAGAATTTCATTGACCATAATTTCATGAAAAAGTGAGTTTAGGTAAGAATCTTTGCATGAAATCTCTTTTATTTTGCCCCTTACAGTCTGCTCCCTTACCAGTCACTGTCACTAATCTATGCCCATCATAGCCCAGCAGTTCAGTGAGAGTTAAACATTGTAAATTGACAAACCATACTTGAATAAATTCTTGTGGTTGTGCTGTGCAGCTTTTTCCTGAACCCAGGTGAAATATTGTAGTTGTTTTTTTTACCCCCAGGTTTTAAATGTGATGCATTCTGCGTGTGTTTCAATTTATGGCACATTTAAAGAACAAAGGTTTGTGCTTTTAATTTAATAAAATAAACGCTATTTTTGTGTGATTACATTGCACCTGATTTTAAATTTCTCATCTTCTATCTGGTGACGCGACCCATGAATTTTGTTCTCGGTTTCCATGTTGAAGCCGCTACATGTACAGTTTGAGAATGTCCTGTTCTTAACTGTTGCAACTAAAGACCTTTGACTCCTTGATAAGTTTCCTAGAATATCAGATTCAGCGCCATAATTGTGCTTGATTTGAATATATGTTCGTAATTGGAAAATAGACTTTGACTTGCGTGTGACCCAGAGATGAACCCAGCAGTGAGGCAGATGGATTCTGAGATGAGGAGAGAAAGTGTTGAATATTACATGAGTAAGGATACTTTACTCCTTCATGTGACGGATGATTTTTTTTTTTTTGTGGTTACCAGGAGTAGGGGAACTCCGATTCATGTCAGATTTACAATTCCAAAACAACATGTAACAGTCCTTTTTTTTTTTACTTACTACAAGTCCTCATAAGGACCGGGCTGGAATTCCCCTTACGTACAGGATGTTGGACTGCAGCGGAGAGAACTGAGCACAGCGGTCCAAAAGCGACTGAGGGACTTTGTTGTTCAACTAGAACAGCAGCTGTGAAGGAGTGAAATGTCATCAGGTGAGACGCTCTACTGATGAATCAGCTTAGTATCATGAGCTCCTGCTCCTTGACTCACTGCTTTATTCAGCCAATCCTCTTCACCTCACAATCATCAGTAGTTGTATTTACCAGGACTTTGTGTTCAGTCCGGTGCTAAATATATCTCAAGAACTGGTGCACTGAAAAAGACACCATGTACAAAAAACTGGAACCCAGGCTTAAAGGGACTGTATGTAACTTTTTACACATGAATTTTTTTTTTTTTTGCAAATGAGGGAACAGGTTGTAACCTAAAAAATTAGACCTTCAGCGACTTTCTGTGTTTCCTCTATCAGCCTGTAGACTGCTTTTAATGTGAAGGACTCGGGTCGGTGTCCCAGCGGACGTGACATCATGCACACTCGTGTGTGCCTACTCTCTTTAACGCAGCTACAGGGATAGCTAACGATAGCTAACAGTTGGTTAAAAATGGAGTCCTCTAACGCCAACAAACGACCAGACTCCAACACAAACTCCACGGAAGCACAAAAAACTCAAAGTTAAATCTAGTGAAACCCGTCTTGCAAAACAGGAATGTGACCGACGTCGGGCGAAAACTAGGATCAACATCGGCCAGGCCTTCGATTCAGGGAGGGAGCTTCGTTCGGTTTTAGGTATTAAAACGGACCCCCGGATGGCAAAATTCCTACTGGACAGTCTTTACTGCAAAGCATGTGAAATAAATAGTGATATTGTGGTTTTAGCTGTGTGTTGCCTTGCTTTTTTGACTGAAGTTTGCTTGCGTCTACGTAGCAACAGGACGCTGACTGTCGTTGACTTTACGGCCACAAGTGTCGCTGTTAACAAGCAATTTCTGATTCTTACATTGAGTCCCTTTAAACTCCACTGTTTGTTCCTGTCAACAGTCTGAACGTGTTGCTCAACGCTACACGTGAGCTGCCTACTCAACATCCTCAAAAAAATCAACATGGCATTTTCTCACAATCAAACTGGTGAACCATCTTTACTTCTTTAAAGCTGCTGTAGGCAGAACGTTTTTGGCATCATTGGGCAAAAATTCCATAATAACCTTTCAGCATATTAATATATAACATATAATTCAAGTGTTCTGAGAGAAAACTAGACTTCTGCACCTCCTCATGGCTCTGTTTGCAGGCTTTAAAAAATCTAAAGACTTTGGCCAATCACAGATCATTTCAGAGAGGGAGAGCGTTCCTATTGGCTGTGCTCCAGCTGGTGGGCGGTGCATGGTATTTCCTCAAGAGATCTCAACATGGCTGCCGGCCGGGTCACAAACTTTCTCATTTTACAGCTAAACAGTACACTACAAGATGTTTCTGGAAACATTTTAGGACAGAAATAGCCATTACACAAACATAATATTGATTCATATTTGATCAGCGCTGCCTAGTTTGACCGTTTGATCGGAGTTCGCAAGTGATTGACTCGTGGCTCTCATAGACGGAGAGATATTTTTTCAGATTACCAGTCTCTGTTTGTTAAAAATAACTTTAAAAATGAGAATTTGGCTGCAGAACTTTTAAACAAAATTCCTGGGTTGTTGAGGAGTGATGACCTCTGACCCCCAGCGTTGGGTGATGCACCATCTTCCTCGATACCCGATCTCCAAACTCAAAGAGAAAAGTCGGCATCCCTGTGATTCACAAGTGAGTGTGCATGTTGGATTGGGGGTACAACTGTGAGGAAGAAAAGGCTGAATTTGGTCGGCCTCACTCTGGAGGAATGTTTGGAATGGGACAGCTGCGTCGACCCGTTCCGACATGTCTGGGCTTCAAATGTGGACTTCATGGAGGCTGTTCTGAAATGGGAGGCAGCTGCAGACTTAAGATGGTGGAGAGCAGTTGTGGAAAGTACCTAAGTACATTTACACTTAAGAACAATTTTGAGGTACTACGTATACCTTATACCTCTACTTCACTACATTTCAGATGGAAATATTGTACTTTTTCCTGCACTACATTTAGTAACACTTCATTTTACAGGTCCGCAAACTTCATGGTAATTAGGTGATAATTAGCAAGTAACCTATTTGAAATTTCTTTGGAATTACTGCCAAATTACCCTAATATTTACCTCAAAATTTATCAAACATTACTTTATTATAAACATTATTTAATAATTAAATGCTAAAATAGCATAAAATAGTTAAAATAGGGCCCTTAGGCTTGAGAAGCGGCTGTGCGCTGCTCTTCATCAGAGGTGGAAAACTAACAGAAGACACTTCTGATCAGCACAAATCTCACCATTGTGTGACTTATTGTCTACACAAATGTAACCTGGTAGCTAATGTCATGATTCAGGGAGTTTTTTAAAGAAATTATTATGCTAATTATCTATTTATCAGCAGACATGGAAATAAAGCATATCAATTAACTTTGTATTCTTTAATAATAATAAGAATCATAATTAATCATTCATTCCATTTCCTCATCTGAGCTTTTATTAGCAAGTTATTATCATTTTAAAAATTACATCTTTTCTATTTTCAGTGTGCAAGAAACACTGTGACCTAATTAGTTTTTTATCATGATATGCAAATAAGATACAGCATAATTTGTCCCCAATATGCAAATAAGAGCATAACCTCGTTTTCAATGAGCTCATTAATATTCAAAGAGGGTGTGGTCTGTTTGTGTCTGTGGTTTGTCTATATGATATATCAATATGCATCCGTTCTCATGCACCAGAGGCGGGGTCTATATTTGTGCCTTTTAACTTATGAATATAGGGGAGTGACCTGTGTGTAAATACAAGCGTGGTCTATTTTTTCATCACTATGCAAATTAGCGTGTGACCATGCTTAACTTAATCTATGTCATCCTGTATAAGGTCTAAATATGTGACGAGGGGCATGGCCTGTTTTTCATTAAATAGGACAGTTGTCGTAGTTTAATTTAATGTGTAAGTAATCAGCGGCTCATTTGTGGGGGGTTTTTCTCACCACTTTATATTTCCAGAAGCAAGAGGACCTCTCTTGCCCTTCTGTTTGTGTCCCAAGGTGTCATTGTTAGAAAGTGTAAAGTGTTTCATGTCTGCCTTTATCCTGATGAGCTCTGAGAGGAGCAGCAGGCTCACCTGTGCTGTTCAGAGTCAACTAGGCCCAGGTGAGTCCAATCAGAAGACAATCAGGACTCCTATAAGTAGGAGGGGAGGAGCAGAACATCTGTTTGCTCTGCATGCTACCAGCTAGACTGTCCCCTGTCTTCATCAAGTGCGTCTTCTGAAGTGAATTGTTCTTCATGCCTTTGTGTTCACTTTATGACTGCCCATGTTTCTCTCTAAAATGAGTCATGCGGCTCAAAATTCCCAGCTTAAGCGCAGCCTCACAGAGCTGCTAGCAAGGCTGGAGATTCCTGTGTGAATGACGGTTTTCAACGCTGCAAACCCCACAAACTATACGCTAAGTGCTATTAACGTCCTTTGTATTTGGTTTTATTTTAAAGTTAAAGGGGTCATATCATGCTCATTTCCAGGTTCATGTTTGTATTTTGTGTTTCTACTAGAACATGTTTACATGCTTTAATGTTCAAAAAACACATTATTTTCCTCATATACTGTCTGTCTGAATATACCTGTATTCACGCTCTGTCTGAAACGCTCCGTTTTAGCGCATTTCAACGGAATGTCAACGGAATTGCGTTGCTAGGAAACAGCTTCAGTCCATGTTTACATCCTGTCAGCTGATGTCATTCACATACACTGCAACAGGAAATAAACTGGGACACATTTAGTATGTTTACGTTTAAAACTGTGAAATGTTCTAAATATAGTATATTTGTGACATCACAAATGGACAGAAATCCTGACGGCTAGTTTCAAACGCACAATTTCTAAATACGGGCTGTGTATTTCTCCGTGGATTGAGTGTTTTGATACTTTCACAGTATTTATATATCACTTAAACCTGCTTTATAATATAAAAGACATGAAACTCACACTTTGTACAATATGGGACCTTTTAAAAGTTTTATTTGGATGGAGGCAGACATACTGGATAAATAAAATCTGCATTGTTAGGTACCACTAAAGGTAAATGAGGCAATCAGATTTGTTTGTAATTTAATACTGAAGTAAAACACCAGCCTATTTATATTTATTATTAATATTATTATATGGAAATCTGGCTAAAAAGGGAGAGTTTTCATATGAGTCCACCGGACCTGGTCTGCATCCCCCCTGACCTCCCCTCCCCCCACAGACCTCTGAGCAACCTGGCTGACCTGTACGATCTCTGCTGCCAGTCTGCCTCCCCCCTCCCAGAACACCTATTCCCTAAAGTCCTCCCCCCGCCACAACCCCTCCAAACCCCTCCCTTCTGCTGTCACATTTGGCCTCCTCCCCCTCTGCAAACCCCCCAACACATCAACCTCCTCTCCTGACAAAGCATGCCTCCCTCCCCCCCTACTAACTCCCTCTCTCAGACTGCACCTCTCCCCCCTCCCTCTGTTGTCTTCCTCCCAGCAACCCCACACCACAACACTCGTACCCCACCCCACCCCACGTCATCCCCCACATCACAGAAGTGAGTGACTGGTAAAATAAATAAGAACACTCCAGAAATAAGTTGACTTTTAGTGTTTTTTATCCTCAAATCTGTTGGTTTTAATCCATTTTATTTCATTGGATTTGCATAAGCATATATCCCATACACTAAGTTTTTATGTATATTTTCTTTATTTTTCATAATATGTATTTCAACAGAATCAAACCAGACCAAATCAAAATATTGAGGGGGGAAAAAAAACTAAATGGATATGTGAATGACAATAAATCAATGAGAAAGCACTCATGCCAAACAGGCAGCGGGTGTGAGTCTTTCCCAATCCAGATGGAGGAGCTGTGTATACACCATGAAACAAAAACCATTGTAGCAGAGAGAGGGCTGAACCGTGGTTTGTTTCTGATATCATTTCATGGTTTTTGTTTTGTTGGAATCTTTATTTTTTGAAGCAAAGATGTCTTATAATGCAGTAGTCAGATGCTTTCTGTAAATAATCCGATATATAGAATCCTCATTCTGCATCACATTTCTGTATAATTATTACACCATGCATTGTTCACATTGCCTCATTTCTTCCATTACAACCCTACCTTATACTGCAAGTTATTATGGGTAGCGGGAGCTGGAAAAAAAAAGCCCACAGAGCTGTAGCAGCAAACGAGCTGCAGCGATGGACGTGATGTGTTTGGGGTAGAGTGATGCCTCGTACACAGAGACGAGCCAGCCAGGAAGAGGGGGGGTTTGAGGGAGGGTCAGCCGGAGGTGGCTCTAGCTCTGAATGCACAGCCCTGCTGATATCTTCATTCATTGATTTTAAAGAACACCACCAAGTGGCACAGAGCAGAGATAACAGGGCTCAGAGTTGTGCTCGGGGAGGATGTGGGTAGTGCAGGCTGAGACACACAAGACACAAGAAGGGGCCTTTTGGTAACACTTCATTTTACAGGTCTGCAGATTTCATGGTAGTTAGGTGACAATTAGCAAGTAACCTATTTGAAATTTCTTTGGAATTACTGCCAAATTACCCCAATATTTACCTCAAAAAGTATCAAATGTCTTTATTATAACCATTATTTAAATTCTAATTATATAATCGTTAAAATAGGGCCCTTAGGCTCGTAATTCCAAAGAAATTTCAAATATTGTCACTTGCTAGTTATTGGACCTGTAAAATGAAGCGTTACCGACCATTTTATTTGAGTTACTCATGCTTTATCTGATAGGGACAGACTA
Source organism: Sebastes umbrosus (assembly GCF_015220745.1). Classification (NCBI taxonomy): domain Eukaryota; kingdom Metazoa; phylum Chordata; class Actinopteri; order Perciformes; family Sebastidae; genus Sebastes; species Sebastes umbrosus. Next base: position 5,402,554 of record NC_051287.1, on the reverse strand, counting down.
ACTGAAACCAGCTATCCAATGCAAGTACCATAGTGTTTATAGAGGACGCTAATGTGGGCTTATATGATGTTTAGCATATGCGAAAGGTCATTGAGTATTGGATTATTCATAATCTGCAAAAGTTTGGCTAAGGAGGCTGGGGAGTAAAATGCATTATCTTTGCCATTTTGACAATAATTAACTCAAGGTCTACTTACTACGTTTTTCTGGAGCTTTCAACTAGGGATGTACCGATACTGGATTGGATATCTGACCGATACTGACTCAAATAGCTGGATCGGGTATTGGTGACAATAGATCCGATACCCGATTTAGTTTTGACCAATTTAATACATTTATATCTATGTATTTATTGGTCACATTTTGTTTTACAAAGTTAGGAAAGCAATGTTTAAGTCAAGCCTGATGTTGCCTTACACATAACAGAATGATCCCAGTCACTTCCACACAGTGAGGCATACAGCTTATTAATTAAAGACTGGTATCGGATCGGTACTCGGTATCGGCCGATACCCAAAGCCCAGGTATCGGTATCGGGACTGAAAAAGTTTGATTGGTGCATCCCTACTTTCAACTGCGAGTTTGCTAATAAAAATATCTCAGTTGTCATCACGTGACCCGAGTGTTAAATGTAGATAATACGAGTGGAATATAATATATATAATATGCATACTCCATCCATTGAGGAAGACCATGACGTGCAGCTGAAAGCCCAGAAAAAAAAGATCATAAGTGGACCTTGAGTTAAGTTCTTTAAATTGATTTTCTTTTTTTTATCTAACAAAACATAGTGTTGTATTGGACAATGCTGTATTGCATTGATTATGTTTCCACTTTTTAAGGGTTTATACATTGCTACTCATGGCGTTATTCATGTTAAATAATTTAGTAATGGTTTATAAATCAGTTACAAGTCATAACAACCACCAGATTCTACTATTATCAGGCTATTAAATTGGTGTTATTGGTCGCAATAAGCACCATAGATGTGGGTCAGTAGGGGCCTACTACACCTACTACGTTGTGAATGTGAAAGTGACACTTAAAAGCAACACGTTCTAACACGTAAAAACTGCATGAAATGTTACGTTTTGTACACAAACAAAAAGGCTTCTTTAGGTTTAGGCAACAAAAACAATACAATATACAATATAATGTTTTTGCTTAAAATTACTACGTTTCAAAAGTGAAAGCGAAACTTAACACTTGTGAACACAAAGACAACTACACTCAGTTGGTTGCACACAGGAGGCGAGCCATGGCCCTGGTCGCTAGAGGTCGCTGTCGTGTTCTTTTATACCTTCTTTCGGTGATCTGCCATGTGAATAGATGGTAAAACCTACTAGTGGGTGTAGTAGGCCCCTATTGACTCACATCTATGGTGCTTATAGTGACTGATAACGCCTATTTAATGGCCTGACAATAGTCTAATCAGCTGCAACAACTTGTTAAAGGAACAGTTCAACATTTTGGGAAATGTATGACATATGCATTACCTTACTTTATATTACCAAATAGAAAGGATACACACCAGCCAAAGGAATGTTTCACTATGTGACTGATCAACCCGATTCGACTCTTATCAGTCCGTTAAATAGGCCTTATCAGTCGCTATAAGCACCATAGATGTGGGTAAATAGGGGCCGACTACACCTACTACGTTGTGAAAGTGAAACTTAAAAGCAACACGTTCGAAAACGTTGTAAAACTGAATATAACGTCATGTTTTAAACACAAACAAAAGGTTTCTTTATGTTTAGGTAACAAAACTACAACTTCTTTATGTTTAGGTAACAAAACTACAACTTCTTTAGGTTTAGGAAAAAAACAACAACTTTAGATTTACGTAACAATACTACAACTTCTTTAGGTTTAGGTAACAAAACTACAACTTCTTTATGTTTAGGCAAAAAAGATAACAACACTTAGTTTAGGGAAAAACATTGTGTTTGCCTCTATTGACCCACATCTATGGGGCTTATAGCGACTGATAAGGCCTATTTAATAGCCTGACAACAGTCTAATGCAAATGTATTAGTGTGTTTTTCATAATGTGTGACACAGGTCAGTGACTGTATAGGCCTACAACTGCATCAGTTTTTAATCCTAACAAATAACCGCAGTCAAACACAACATTTAACGATTAAGGTTTTCATTTTTATTAAGATTATAAATTTTTTTAACAAATATTTTCTGGAACAGTTTTACCCGGTGATATACAATTTTAGTAAGCACAAAAATACAAGAATAACAACAAAAAATCTGTAGAGAATGGCTGAATACTCTCTTTATTTTGGTACACATAGTGCTCATAAAGCTAATGCGTGGATTCTTTATGGCTAAATCAGGCCTTTTTAAAACAAAAGGACTAAGATAATTCTTTTACAAAACAAAGTCACAAAACCCAAGACATGTTCTGAATGCTGTGAAAAGGCTTTGAGCGACAACCATGATTAAGAGGAGATGTCAAACTGTTTACTATGGCACACTGGGAGTGGAGAGGTGAAGTGATAACCACAGTAATAGCCCAAAAAAGTGTTACAGTATGGAAGTGTTGGCACACCGTTAAGTGATATGAGTTGCTTCAGAGTCCATTGTACCTCAAAGTGTTTAGGAGGGAGACTTGAACACGGTGTTTCACATGACAACCGAAGGTGCCATTTTCAAACTGGAGACGGCTCCTCAGCTCCACAAACAGGAGAGACGTTCAGTCAAATTATCACAATAGCTAGCAGTGGTGTGCATTTGATTTAAGGCAACGGAAGTCAATCCATTTCAACGTATCTCCCATTGGGACGACAGGAAAGCCTGTACATGATATATATATATACTGTATATGGCACAAACTCTTGTCCTCTCCCTGCCAAAAACTACTGTCATTAAAACCCTCCATTTTTTTAAATAGCTTTTTCTTTTTTTTCCTGCAAAAATAAAGTTGATTTTAGACCTTGTAGGGGAGACCGGGCTCAGTTGTAACGTCTCCAGATATCCTCCAATCAGAAACAAGTGTGAGTGATGTCACACTTACACACCCAATGAAGCACTTTTACAGACAAAGGTGTGCTTTAATGTGTAATTCTTGATGTTTTTTGTCGTCTGTGTATATTTTGAATCACAAGTATGTGATTAGACTACAAGTTGCCAATTCAATGTTCAGAGCTTTTCAGCATGTGGTATTTTTACTACAGTATGACACCACGAGGTCAGTTGTAATGCATGTACTTAATGTTGAAAGATCTTTGTCAGTGTTTAACATATTGAATAATGAACATGAATGTTCAACATTTAAGTTAATGAGGTTATAATTTGGCCAATTGTGACACTTTCTGTGTTAAAAGTTAATTAATAAACTTGTTTTTACCAAAACAACTGACCAGATTGGTGACAAAGACAGAACATTTTGCAGCATTTACAGCTGACCTCACACATGGGGGGCTCTATTTGTAACAATGCACAACTTCACACAGTTTCATCAAATACATATTCTGCTGCAGCACATCTTTCAGAAAGGATGCACAGCAGTAGGATATACAGTAAAAACTTGTAGTTTTCCCCCCAAAAAGGTTCCCATTTATTTTCTGTAACTTTCCGAAAACTTGTTCTGGGAACATTCCCGGAAGGTTTCAGAAAAACATTCCATCATGGACACGTAAAATAGTGTCAGGAAACATTATCATTATAGCCCCAATTCTTGTGTTGTGTGGTAATTTTATCTCCATGCACAGAACATTTGCTGAAGCTGAAAAAGTTCCACAAATTACATCTTCACATGAAATGTCTTTGGAGTACAATATGGGGAACTTTAACAGGAACATTCTCCTGAGCTTAGAAAAATGTTCCTGCTGGGTTTACTTTAATAAAAAAACATGTTACAACTGTAATGTAAAATTACATTGTATGTAGCGATGTCTCATTTATGCAAAAGTGGAAAGTTACTGTCTGTGTGCTCTTCGTCTCATGTAGTGTTGACTTTTTACTGGGACACTGTCTGAGTAAAACAACTCCTTTTCTCACAGTCCCTGTTGTATATTTCTATATAATCACATTGTAATAATCTCCTGCAGTGCACTCTTCTGCAGGACTTTTGTGTGACTCTGTATAACCAGTGCCTCTTCTTGCAAGAATAAAATACAACAAAGACATTTCATCTTGTTTGAGATCTTATTTCAACGTTCATTAGGACTCATCTTGGAATATTGACAGAATTTCCATTACACAACTGAAACCCTGGTCTCTCCTATATAAAATAAAAGGTTTATATTTCAAAATGCCACAATGGCTCTGGTCCATGCACCCAGACTGGCCAGGACCTGTTTGCTACAGATCTGCTCCAAGTCTGCCTGTCTGCTCAGCAGCCCAGAAAACCCAGAGCCAAAGATGGAAATCAGGTTGGAGATGTTGGAAGTGTCTGTGTAGTCTAAGCTGGAGTAGTAGGAACAGTCTTCACGTTTTGCTCGTTTGCGAGCTGCTGCAAAATCCGACACTTCCTCCACACAACAGCCAGACTCCACCTTGCGTTTCTTGGCCGAGGACTGCGCGCTCTGGCCGGCGCACTGGAGCGCGTCACAGCCGCAGCAGCAGCAGTCCTGGTGGAGGTACCGGTTCTCCACAGTGGTCACCACATGCGTGTCCAAATCCAGCACTGTGGTTTTGTTGCAATGCACGCTGCTGCTGCTGTTGTTTGCAGGAAATTGGTCAGAATGTGACTCTGGAGTTGAAGAAGCCTCCATGCAGCAGCTCCTATAGTAGGAGGGATCCGGTTCTTTGCAGCGGTCCTCCAGAGAAGCGCAGCCGAAAAGAGCGTTCGAAATCCGGGCGTGCGCAACTGGCTGCAGCGCTGCGCCTCCTCCATGGCACGCAGAGGCGCACAAACTCTCCTCCTCTTCTCTGCAAGCTTGCTCCTCATCCTCTGCGTCCTCTGCGTCCACATCCAGCGGGTTGAGCTCCTGGATCTCGTTGCACACAGTCATCACCTCCTCGTACTGCTGCATCCTGTAGATCTCCGCGTATTTCTCCTTGATGTAGACCTGCCTGGCGTTCCTCAGCACATAGGAGACGAGCAGGTTTTTGTGCAGCTTGATGCCTCCTCTCTGCGTCCTGGAGTTGTGGATCTTCAGCAGGGAAATGGAGATGAGGCTTTGCGCGTCCACTGCTGCTGCTGCTGCACAGTCCATGGTGTTGATCATTATTATTATTATGATGATGTGTCCACCACCAGCTCCAGATTCCTCTCCAGGACTGCCCAGGAGAGGAAAACCTGACTATTACTCTTTCTCAATGGGAATCGTTTCAAGCTTCAAGTGAGCTCTGTGGAGGAACATCGGACACAATGACCCGCCTCTCTCTCTCTCTCTCTCTCTCTGTGAGCCAGCAATCATTCGCAGATGGCCTGAAACCAGAGTAAATATATAGTCCCAGACATAAGCCCCGCCCCCTCTGCAGGGATCAGCCAATCAGCAGCCTGGGATCTGTTGAGTGACAGACTGGCGAGCTGGAAATATGTCGCTCTCGACCAATCAGCGTCAGGCGGTTCCTCTGTACTATTCAAATTCCACCCAGGTTGTCTAACAGGAATGTCCTCATTTCTGCTGCCCCATAGCTGGCACTTCCAAAAAAAAAAAAACAGGTAGTTTTTCTGGGTAAACCAGTAGAGAGATAAAAAAAAAAAAGGAATCAGTTTGAAGTTTTGTGTTACAAGTACAAATATTTGTTTTAAAGGTCCCATATCGTGCTCATTTTCAGGTTCATACTTGTATTTTATGTTTCTACTAGAACATGTTTACATGCTGTAATGTTCAAAAAACACTTTATTTTCTCATGATGTCTGTCTGAATATACCTGTATTCACCCTCTGTCTGAAACGCTCCGTTTTAGTGCATTTCAACGGAATTGCAACGGAATCGCGTTGCTAGGCAACAGTTTCGGTCCACGTTTACTTTCTATAGTTTTCCGGGTAAACCAGTAGAGAGATAAAACAAAAAAAAGTAATCTCAGTTTAAAGTTTTGTGTTCCAAGTACAAATATTTGTTTTAATCTTTTTGACCAAGACAGCTTAAAGGGGACATATCGTGCTCATTTTCAGGTTCATACTTGTATTTTATGTTTCTACTAGAACATGTTTACATACTGTAATGTTAAAAAAAAACCCTTTATTTTACTTGTACTGTCTGCCTGAATATACCTGTATTTACCTTCTGTGTGAAACACTCCGTTTTAGTGCATTTCAATGGAATTGCGTTGCTAGGCAACAGTTTGGGTCCATGTTTACTTCCTTTCAGCTGATGTTATTTACATACACTGCAACCAGGAAATAAACTGGGCCACATTTAGAATGTTTACATTTAAAACCGTGTAATGGTTTAAATATTGTATATTTGAAATCCTAACGGCTTGTTTCAAACGCACAATTTATGAATACGGGCTTTGTGTATTTCTCTGTATATTGAGCGTTTTGATAGTTTAACAGTATTTATGAAGCACTTAAACCTGCTTTATAATATTAAAGACATGAAAATCTCACTTTTTACAATATGGGATCTTTAAGCATAACTTAATTTTGTCCTAAAACTGTTAAACTCGGAGAGACATGACAGGAAACAAACAAGTAAATGAAGGAATTTATAGAGAGCCTAAGTTACTCTCCTTCCGATGAACACCACTTGACGTTATTTAAAAAAAAAAATGTGAACGGTAGTCAACGGAGAGAGATAAATATTTGTTTGATCCCGTTTGAATCGCGCCATGAATCACACACATATGATGTTTGTCAATTTAAAAGATTTTTGCAGAAAGTTTGTTGTTAAACAGTTGAGGTATGTGACAAACATCATATATGTGATTCATGGAGCAATTCAAACGGCATCAAAAAAATATGAATCTCTCTCCGTTGACTACCGTTCATATTTTTTTCGATATATGGTCCCATGGGGTCCACCGGAAGGGCGTGACTTAGGCTCTTATAGCAACCAGAACATATGAACACTGCAAATTATGACATCTCATGAGGCAAAAAAAACCCCATTTTGTCCCTTACCTCTAGTGGTAGCCATGCAGATAGTTTCTGGTTTTGAGATATCCGTCTCTGAGATTTCTGCCTCCAGCTGTTTCATTAGAATTACTTTCTACCAAAGAAATAGTCACTATGAAATTGTTATTAAATCATTAAACTGTTATTACACCAAATGGGTGGAGGCAGAAATCACATAAATATCTCAAAGCCTGGACAAATACAGCAAAAACAAAGTCACCAAAGGCTGTTGAATACACACAAGCAGACCACCGGCACCATGGCTGAAACCCTGTGTCCATTAGTGCCACCAATGGCTCCAAAAATTCTCCAACAAACTGTCCAAACTCTCTTGAAAAATAATGTCAGTATGTCTTATCCACAGGAAGTCAGAGTTTCTACTGAGGCTCTCGGAGCTTTCAGAAACTTTCCACTTGGGGTCGTAAATAGGACAAGAGGGGGGGGGCGTTCATATGGACTCTCGTGAACACGGTAAACACGACCCCATTTTAAGTGATCGAAGCCGCTGTATCAAGGTCCCGCCCACACACCCACCAGAGCCAATCACGAGCCAAGCACGGCCACAGCTTGTTAGTGTGAGCCAACTAGCTGCTACGTTAGCACATCGGTAGCTGTTTGGCTGGAAAGACACAACAGCTAACCGTAATATCTCTATAATTTATGATTAAAGTGACACGTGTCATTACACAGACTGGTGACGGTAATGGAAAGTTAAAGTTACATCTCTTCTCTCGAACAATTGCGGAGCCTCCGGCTGCGACTGCTTCAGCTGTCAATCATGACTTCACACCCCCTTTTTATAGCATCCAATAACTAATTAAAACCAAACTGATCAGAAAAATGAACACTTGAACGTACATCCGCCTGATAAGAACTACCTAAAATGACAGAAACCGTCTTTGGGAGAAATTTATTTGACTTTGACTTTTTAGTTTGGGCCATCCGCTAACATGGAGGGGGCGGGACTCATTACCTATACTGCAGCCAGCCACCAGGGGGCGACCCAGGTGTTTTGGCTTCACGTTTGGGGAGCTGTCATGTCATCCATTTTTATATACAGTCTATGTGACAAACACAGAGAATCATTACCTACCTGCAGTTATAGGTAGTTAGTGGTACTTTACTGTCTTGGTTCACTCTTAGCGCTGTCATGGCATAGAGTGAATATTAGACGAACAGGTGACCAGAAACAAAAAATTGTGCCCCTCAGTGTGGTATCACCTAGATATATGAAATTTGGTGGGTATATGTAACATGTTGAGACGTACAAAAAAGCCTCTTGGAGGTATACTGTTAACCCAACAGGAAGGCGGCCATGTTGAATTGAATGTGTTATTTTAGGGCTTTTTTTTGCCATTTCCAGGAAACTGTACTTTAACAAACTCCTAGAGATTTAACCTGATCGACTTCAAATTTGGTCAGTACAGTCTTAAGACCTTTGTGATGAAAAGTTGCTAAAAGCTTCAGTTTTTATGGAACTAAATTATGTTGCCGTGGCGTGGCGGGGGAAAAGCGGCTTTCGCCAAAACACAGGAAGTTGTCATGTCGTTTATCAACCAATCCGCTGCACATTTCTCATGCCCGATAAGAGTCCTGGCCTGAGGACATCCACATGCAAATTTAGACTCACTTTCATAGCGCCACCTACTGGCAAAAGGAAATGACGTATTTTGCACTTTGTTGTACTCCACCTCGCAAATTAATCAGACCCACCTCAAATTAGGTCAGAAAAGTCTTAAGACGTCGATGATGCTTTTTAGTGAAAATTGTGACTTAGGATTGAATGGCGTTACCGTGGCGGCGCGGCAAATTTCGATATCTTGCCATGAAAAAAGAAACCGCCGGTTACAGTGGGGTATCGGCATAAACAAAGACGACAATTTTCATATGATATCACAGTTGACTAATGTGTTTAGTGACAAAATCAGAACATTTAATAATAGATCTGCTTCCTCAAACTGACCCTAAATAACCCTTATTGTCAGTAAAACATGTTGGAATAATAAACTCACAAATAATACAATGTATTATAATTCATAATAATAATGATAATTCACACTGTCAGTCACTAATTCTAAAGGCGGCTGGAATGAATAAAGGAAAACACCAGTTTTCTTTGTGTATGTGTCTGAGTATACTTCACTTACAAACCAACTCAGTCCCATACTGCAGTCATCCAGCAGCGCAGTGGCCTCTACAGGTTTCCTCAGAGGTTCAAATGTTTGCCATCTGAGTGCAATAACCTGTGTTGAACCTGTAGAGGCCAGTGCAGCACTAGTTTTCTGCCCTGTGTGATTAGTGTTATGTTTCCAAATTCTCAGTCTGAGGTGGGACAGTGCTTCTACTCTCTCGTCTGCAGCAAGATATTTGTTTCCATGCAACCATGAAGTCATGAAAACGTGGAACCCCCCCCCCTCCTCTCTGGATAAGACCAACACCACTCTGAAGGACACCTGATTGTACTGTTCTCTATGAATGATGAATGTGTGATGCAGAGCAGGACACACTCATCTTTTCTTCCAGAGGAGGTAGCTGTTTGCAAAGAGGAGCGCACCCCAGAGGTTTCCTTCAGTTTAATATATAAAGATCACCGCTCACTAGATAAAGGCTTGTTGGACGTGCTGGCGCTGCAACATATAAGGCAGAGCATCCCCATAATGCAATGTGTGCCATATTAATTTACTGAGGAAAGCTTTGAATAAGGAATCTTAGGTAACACTTCATTTTACAAGGCAGCAAATTTCATGGTAATTAGGTGATAATTAGTAACCTATTTGAAATTTCTATGGAATTACTGCCAAATTACCCCGATATTTACCTCAAAGTTGATCGAAAATTACTTTATTATAAACATTATTTAATAATTATATGCTAAAGTAGCATATAATCGTTAAAATAGGGTTCTTAGGCTTGAGAAGCGGCTGTGCGCTGCTCTTCATCGGAGATGGAAAACTAATAGAAGACACTTCTGATCAGGCACAAATCTCACCATTGTGTAACTTATTGTCTACACAAATGTAACCTGGTAGCTAATGTCATGATTCAGGGAGTTTTTTTTAAGAAATTTCAAAGAAGTTATTTGCTAATTATTATCTATTTATCAGCAGAGATGGGAATAAAGCATATCAATTAACTTTGTATTCTTTTCCTGGAAATGTATTAAATAAATTACCAGCTATTGGGAAATAGTGGAATATAATATTTAAATAATATTTATAATAAAGTAATGTTTGATAAGTTGAGGTAAATATTGGGGTAATTTGGCAATAATTCCAAAGAAATTTCAAATAGGTTGCTTGCTAATTATCACCTAATTACCATGAAATTTGTGGACCTGTCAAATGTTACCGAATCTTATTGGAGACTATTTTTTTTCAACCTTTGAATGACACATTTAGGAACAAAAGACAGCCTTTAAAAGTGCAGTAAATTCAAACAAACAAACAAAACAACCCCTAAAAGAACACATTAAATAACAAATACACAAGACGCATTAAATGTATAGTAATGAATGGTAATAGTACATGTTTGGCCGCATTATGACAAAGAGTGCATTGGTGTGTACCATAATAATCCTTTCTTATGAATACCAGCAGTGTGATAGCTGACATCCGGACCACCAGGGGAACTCCATGCTCTCTTAATCCATGTGCAAACTTGTTGAGACTGTCACAGTTCAAAAAGGGTTGGATCACCCAAATGACAAATATAGTTTCTCAGTTATAGTGGTATCTAGCCATGTACTAGCCTAAAGATAGTTTTATTTTTCCAGGTTTTGAGACATCTGTTTCTGAGATTTCTGCCTCCATCCCAAACTTGATCATAGTTAAGTGTTTTCTTTTTAAATTATTATTGGAACTACTTTCTACCAAAAGAATAGTTCCAAAGCATAAAGATTGGAAGCAGAGGGAAACAGCTAGCCGGGCTCTGTCCAGAGTTAACGCCTCTAAAGCTCACTGATTAACACGTTATATCTCATTTTGTTTAATCTGTTCTTCAAGAAGCAGTTTGGTAAACACGTTCGTCGTATATATTATATATATATATATATATATATAATCAGACTGAACTTGTGTAGTCTGAACCCGGCATTAGAGGTCTTGGTACTTTTGAACTTTGAACGGAGTCAGGCTAGATGTTTCCCTCTTTAAGACTGACATGGACCTTTATCTCACTCTCAGAGAGAAATCATGTAATTCCCCAAAAATATTGAACTATTCCTCTGACATAAAATTCCACAGCATGAATAATTCTTATAATATTTCAGTTAGAGACATGAACATACCGATAAAATCACAATCTATCACATTTTGACAGTTATGGGTGTACTTTGTGTTCATGTAACATGGAAGACTTTTAGTACATGTCCTCCTACCTGTACATACATATCAGTATATATAGTTACAGCCCCTTCCCATAAAAGTAAATTATCATTAGTAGGCCTACATTTTCATGAAAAATACAGATTTCATTCCATTATTCTGCTTTCCTTCTCTCCCCACATTCTTCCGTTGTATTGCGGTCTCTTTCTATTTTGCAGTCTTGCCTCATTGTATCTGCACTCCCCTCCATCCTCGCCCATCTCCTCCATTTATGTTCTGCTCTCATCTTTTCAGCCTCACTTCTCGATTGTCTCTGGCTCCTCTCTTGTACCACCCCTCTGCTTATACCGCACTGACATCCTCACCTCTCAGTTTCCTCCCAAGCATGTTTATTTCTCTCTCTCTGTGGCTCTGAGAGGGAGTGCAGCATTGCAACACAGATGCAGGTGTCAGCAAAGCAGGTGCTGTTTTCTCTCAGCTTCCTGAGCATGCATGGTCAGCACTGTAGACCGTAGAGGTAGCTGTCTGTGATGCTGATCCAGATCCATACCCCCACATATTACTCCCATGCCTCCCTACTTTCCTTGTGCTACCTCACTCTGTAGCGTCTACAGCTAGTGCCTAATTACTGCACTTCTCACCAACCTCTCTTCCAGCTTTTCTGCTCAGTCTTGTAGAAGAGCAATTGTTTGTAGCAGATCTTTCAGACATTAGATTTTAGCAACACTGAAAATTATGATTTATTGATGAAGGCTTGAGTCAGTTTCTCCCTCAGTGAAGCTTGTGAGGGACTATCATGCTTGATTTCTCCATCCAAACCTGTATGTCCATCACAAAAATATCTCAGATGCTAGTGGATTTTAATGAGGCTTTGGGGAATGTTGCATCTCACTTACGCTTGGGCCAGACTGCCCACGTGAGCAGTGCGTGACGGCTTGAGTTTGCCTTTCATAATGGCCATTTCATTTCGTTATAAATGTCATTTATATTTATTTTAGACAGGAAAAAAAGGTTAAGAACCGTGTGGTTATTTGTAAATAATAGTAATAATCCCCATTTAAAACCCCATACTTTATTCATTCATGGAGCGGCCGTGCAAGTCACTGCATGTTCTACCACACTGCCCTGCAATTATTAAAAAACGACTTAATCTTGAACTATCATTCCCTGTGTAGATATGTTATGTAAGGGATAATGTACAGCTAGCGGGTCATTGTTGTGAAAGAATCCCCAACAGGGCGATGAGAGACCAGCATTGCCCTGTCGGGGATTCTTTCACAACAAGGACCCGCTAGCTGTACATTATCCCGCTTATTACGCGGCTACTTACTTAAAAAAATCAATATTTTGACACGAAAACGGTCCGCCAGAGTCCGACATCAGAGCTGCGCCCACAGCAATGGTCTGCTATACATAACAACAGTCTGTTATACAGAAATTACAGGCCGCAGAACGCCGTAATTGACCAATCATAATAATAATAATATACATTATTTTGTCAAGGAAGTTGGGGGGAGAAAGTGAAAATGCTCTATGTCAAATATCTGTGAATAATGTTCTTTTTCTTAAATAAAAATGTTATAGAAAATATTTAAAAATAATCCATACTAATACGCATGGAGACGCATATCACATGACCATTCATGTACACTGGGCATGTGTGATTTGTCTACTCTGCAAATGGTTGCTTAGTTATAGAAAATACAGCGGAGTATATCCTGTAATAAAAGGTCTTGTTTGATACTTAAGATCTTCATCTATCTATATTAAAAATGAACAGCTACAAATCAAAGTTTTACTATATTATGGGTCAAGAAATTTGGTCAACAAATGTCTCTCTTCGTTTCCCCTCGGTTCTCCCTCTCGTAGCTCTGTCGGGTGGCTGAAGTCTCTGTCAGCATTTATGCTTTGTTCCTTTACAATTTCTTTGTGAACTTCATAATAGTTGTGCATAACAAAATACGCATAGATGACAAAAGGAAAGTCTTCTGTTTTATGTGCATTAAACTCCTCAAAGCTGCAAAGCTTTAATTATTGCTATATGGTGACAGTCGAATGTTTCTATATATTTAGGAATTTCAATAATATTTCCTGAAATACAATTGCTAGCACAAACCCAGGGCACTGTGGGTGTTACTGACTAATATTAGCAATTTTATTTTTCAAAAGGCACAACCACAATCGTGGAGCAGCAGGCTGAAGAGAGGTGAGGACATTATTAGTAGGAGAACTGCAGTATCAGCAGGTGGAGTTTTAATGATGGCGAGCTTCAGTAATGACCAATCACATCTAATCCCCTTTGAAGGAGTAACTGCACCGAGCCTGAAAACCCTGCTCATAGCAGTTTCTGCATGCTCTGCCACACCCTGACTACAAGACTGCAGAGGGCGTAATGTCAAAGCAGGGTGTGGTCCCAGGTGCAACTATTCACACCTGACCACACCCAACTGTGTGGTAGGAACTCAGAATGCAACATGTTGAACCTTTCAAACTACAGAGGTCAGTGCTTTCACCATATACAAGATTTAGTGTAAAGTTTCTCCTTGAAAGCAGTAGACAGTTTGAAGTTGCCAGCATACTTCTTCAGCATACATCAGTGAAATACACTTAGCGGAGGTCATTTCCAAACAGGCGTTTTATGGTGCCTTCAAATGGGGTCGTGTTTAGTGGAAATTTTATGAAAACTCTGAGTTCACGAGCTGTGACGTGTTTGTGACGTTGTGAGAAATGGTGGAGGCCATGGAAGTTCATTCTTCAGTGCATAATAAGTGAATATATTGTAATTTTAGTCGTATATTGTTTTTCGTTGTAATTTTATAAATTGCATCTGCAAGATTTCCTCAGACCGGAGGAAAACAACCAGTCAGAGCTGATCTGGAGTCTGCCGTCCAACTTCCGTCTGTGAGAGCCACGAGTCAATCACTCACGAACTCTGACCAAATGGTCAAACTAGGCAGCGCTGATCAAATATGAATCAATATTATGTTACTGTAATGCCTATTTCTCACCTCAAATGTTTTCAGAATCTTCTTGTAGTGCACGGTTTAGCTATAAAATGCGAAAGTTTGTGACCCGGCAGCCATCTTGAGATCAGTTAAGGAAATAACAAGCACCGCCCACCAGCCGGAGCAAAGGTCAAAGTCTTCCGTCACGGGCTAGATTTTTTTAAAGTCTGAAAACAGAGCCATGAGGAGGTGCAGAAGTCTAGTTTTCTCTCTTTAATCACAATATGCTGAGAGGTTATTATTGAATTTTTTGCCCAATGATGCCAAATAATTGTTGCTTACTGAAGCTTTAATGACCCCCATGACCTCTCCTCCAGCACAAGCTCCAGTAACTCTTCCGTATTGTGGCGTGTAATGAACACTGCACATTAGCTCTCTTACTGTCTGAAAAGCTTTTGTCTTTCTCTTGTCCTTTTCTCTATCTCCCTCTGTTGTCCACAAGATGCACATTCCACTTTCTAGTTCAGTATTTATTCTCCCACTATATTATCATTTACTGAATCCCAGTTTGTCTTGAGCTTGTGTTCTCCCTGTGAATTCGTTTTGAGAGACTTCTGTTCGTTATATAAAAACATAAAAGGTTCTTTCCCTGCTGCCAGTAGAAAGAAAATCTGTTTTCTTTTTCCTTTTTGTTTCTGTCTGGGTCCTGCTGCTTTGCTCTGCTGCTCCCCACCCCTCCCTCCCTCTTTCCCCTCCTCCCTCCTCCCTCCCTCCCTTCCTCTGCTTTTGCTGGCTCTGCTTTCATTCGAGCCTCCTCCCCCCTCAGCTCCTCCACCCCTCCATCTTCCCTCTGGAGAATAGGGGTCATTGCACAAATGATTACTCAGACCCCTGTCGCTATGGCAATGCTGCCATGTAACGGGCGTCAGGCATGCATCGAGCACAGCAAAGACGCCGATTAGTAAGCTGGCGATGGAGAAAGCAAGCGCTGCCTTTGTGTAGCTCTGTTTTGCCTCCATTTTTTTTCAAACAGCCTGTTTTTCTGTGTGTCTCCAGCGTTGGGAGGGTGGAGGGAACGAGGGAGGGGAGCAGTGGAACAGAAAGAAGCCTGCAAACATTCTGCTCACAGCCCTCCAGCTTTGTCTCATTTTCTCGCTCTCCTTCTGTGTCTGAATGAGGACTGCTGTTGGTTTATTTCAGCAGCCGTTAAAATAACGGTTTTAATGATTCTGTTAGTGTATATCAAACCTATGCTGAAGAGTTAGGAATCTACAGTTTAGAGAAAATGTGTACATGTAGGACAAGATTTTCAAAATCGAATTCTTTGTTTTGCACAACAAACTGAATTAAAGCTGCAAGCAGCGATGATCAGGCCCTCACACCCTCGCGCAAGTCGGGAATACTTTTGGGACGCCCGTCAATGCAGCCCTACATTTCTGTGATCATCAGACACTGCACTCGCAAGTTAGCGATATTTCCTGTGTGGATTGAGTGGCACAGGAAATGACGTAATCCAATTTTGCACCACTTCCTGTGTCCACTATGTGGCGCTAGAGAACACGTGCTAAACATGCATTATATTGGTCTATATCAAGTGTAGATTACACAATGTAGATTTCATGTAAATCGGACTATGTTTGTCACATAACGCTGACTTCCTGTTGCCGTGTAACACCGACTACCGTGGCAAGCCTAATTTTCGGCAGGACAGATGCTACTGAACAATTATAGAAATATTATAGGTATACTACAGGCAGCAGTATATAGGCTAAAATATAGAATAGAAATGAGTATTAATATATAGTCAAGAGATTATTATAGATCCAAGACGAAACTGACTGAATAGGACTGAGAGAAAAGGGCACAATTACAAATTCGTCTGCTACTTCAGCACCACGGACAGCGCCGTGGATTTATCAATAAACAGCATGGTTAGGCTACTGATATTTCAGAGCCGTGGTCGGGTCAAAGTTCAAACTGGCACGAACCTCAGTCAGATAAAGGATCAATGAGTCAGGCAAACTAGATTAACATATTCTGCCCCTGCACTCTCTCTGCCACTAGGGGATGATGAAGGGGATGGCACGTTAACAAAGGGCATGCATTTTGGTAATTTTGCCAACAAGAGGGATGGTATCCCCCCTAAAATCGCCTACTGGCCTTAGTGCAGCCTCACAGAACAAGCAAAACAGAACAAAGAAGAGAGTGACACAAGGCCTACTCCGTATATTGGACTTACATCCATCGGGTGGACTCAGGGGAAAATACCAATTTGCTAAAACCCGGTAGGCTACATTATAACTCTCCTTGTTTTATCTAATGTAGCGACTTCAGGAAACAATCTAAAAGCCGCTGAGAGGCTGAGGTCGGGCCTGGTTAGCTTGTCCAATGGGCTACCAAAATGAAGCACTGAGATTCAAAAAATACATTGAACAAAATCTGGTTTAATGAAAATTATCAACTTATTCATAACGTGCGCAACATCAGGATAATCAACAGCGATCAAAAAAAAATAGCGGTCAACAAAAAATACGGCGACCCACTCATCCTCTCTTCCCTGTCGCACGCAGGTGAACAGCTGATTATATGAACTATGAGTGCCGCCCCTATCGGTGTGACCAATGGATGTATTAAAAGAACTGGATACAGCGTTGGAAGCGGGGCCCCGGTCATTCCTATGAGAGTTGCTCATTTGCGCATGAAGCCTAAATGGCTCGACTTCCGTCTGGAAAAGTACCCGGATCTTGGCAGAGTAGCGTCCGAGGTGATTGGCAGAGTAGCGTCCGCTCGGTCAGGGTTTCACTCACATGAACGGAGGAAGGTGAAATAACTCTGGATCCAGCTTTTAGTGCATTTTACAACTTTAAAAACATTTTTTTTTTAAAGGACTATTTAGGTGTTCTTACTGGGAAGTTAATTCACCTCAAAAAATATTATCCACTGAGTTACAGACGTCTCTTTCCCAATGTAAGTCTATGGGAAAAAGTATTTTTGGGTCCAATGGCATCATGTGACTGACACGGAAGTTGCAGTACCGCTGTTTGGCCACTACGAAAGTCCGGATCGACGACCGCCACACTTCCTGGGGGCTTGGTGTGACCCAAATCACCACGATCACATAACAATAAATGACAATATCCCCAACACTAATGAATACCAATACCAAAAATATAAACCATCACAAACCTAATTAACATTAATACAAACATTACTCCTTTCTCCTTTCATGGCTCCTACATATAAGGTTAATGTTCTTTGTGCATTGTCTCTGTTCAAACACAACATAACTAAATCATAGATGAGGGAGATACAAAAAGTAAAATAATGAGTGTAAAATAGAGTGGAGTGAGGAGGAAAGTGCAGATGATGCTCAGTGTTCCTGCAAGAATCCAAATGCACAGCAGGCTTTTTCACATTTGCTGTTTAGTTCAGCTTGGTGTATTCGTCTGTGTGTGGTTCTGTCCGCTTTGTCCCTCAAAGAGCTTTTTTTCCCTCTCCTTCTTGAGAGAGATAGAGAGTGAGGAGAGAGAGAGAGAGAGGCTGGAGCCAGCAGTCTGGAACGAGCATGACAGAATTTGAATTATAGAAGCAGCAAAGAGGAGAGGGAGCGGGGGAGGGTGTTTCAGTGTGTGTGTGTGTGTGTCTGTCGGTTTCTGTGTGGCAGGGAAACAGAGAGAAAGAGAATCATTTCAGCAGTGGAAGCTGTTATTTCGAAGGCACTGTTGAAAAGCAGGTTTGGAACAGTGTTTCATAGCTAAGTTTTTCATTTAGAGGAGTCTTCCTCTCACTGTACAGTAGCCTAATGAGGAGTAAAGAATGCAAGACCTAAATGTATTCAGTAACATATACAATGCGACACTGATTGTGTGTTTTTAAACTGTGAAACAAACCCATATATAGTCCAAATAAAAAACTAGCTAAATGCTAATGCTTGTGGGTAACACTTCATTTCACAGATCTGCAAATTTCATGGTAATTAGGTTATAATTAGCAAGTAACCTATTTGAAATTTCTTTGGAATTACTACCAAATTACCCCAATATTTAACTCAAAATTATCAAAAAAATACTTTATTATAAACATTATTTAATAAGTATATGCTAAAATAGCATATCATGGTTAAAATAGGGCCCTTAGGCTTGAGAAGTATGGAGTGTGTGTATATATATATATATATATACAGTATATGCCGTGTGTTTATAAACGCCAACCAACAACTGTTGCATATTATACCTTTTAAAGCAAACATTTGTTTATTTAGAAAGCTTTAGAAGGTTTTTGTAATATATATGGAACTTATTTTTCTGGACGTATCTCTACAATAGAGTGTAAATGTGACTGAAGTTAGCATGACCCATTGTTAATAAGACAGAGGTTGAAAAGTACTAGAATTTTTGGTAACACTTAATTTTACATGTTTGCAAATTTCATGGTTATTAGGTGATAATTAGTAAGTAACCTATTTGAGATTTCTTTACCTCAAAATTGATCGAATATTACCTTATTATAAACATTATTTAATAATTATATGCTAATAGTATATAATCGTTAAAGTGTGCTGCTCTCCATCATAGGTGGAAAACCAAAATTAATAGAAGACACTTCTGATCAGGCACAAATCTCACCATTGTGTGACTTATTGTCTACACAAATGTAACCTGTTAGCTAATATAATGATTTAAGAAATTTCAAGTAACTTATTTGCTAATTATTATCTATTTACCAGCAGACATGGAAATAAAGCACATCAATTAACTTTGTATTCTTTTCTTGGAAATGTATTAAATAAATTACCAGCTATTGGGAAATAGCGGAATATAATTATTAAATAGTGTTTATAATAAAGTAATTTTTTATACATTTTGAGGTAAATATTGGGGTAATCTGGCAGTAATTCCAAAGAAATTTCAAATAGGTTACTTGCTAATTATCACCTAATTACCATAAAATATGCGGACCTGTAAAATGAAGTGTTACAGAATTGTGAATATACTGATGTTTGGTTAGTAGTGTTAACCATGTTCAACATATTAGTTTAGCATGTTAGCATGCTAACATTTGCTAATTAGCACTAAACACAAAGTACTGTGAGATTGATGGGAATGTTATTCGTTTTCTGCAGGTATTTGGTCTTAAAACAAAGTATTGGACAAATTGAAATGTTGAGTGTGTGTGTGTGGGTCCTCACTTCCCATGTGACTTAGTCTGGACCTCACCCTGTGCATATACAGGAATGTGTGTGCGTGTGTGTGTGTGTGTGTTGGAAGGGATGGAACATTCCAGAGAAGGTAGACAAAAAGAGAAACAGAGAGGGACAGACATCATTGTAATGACTGCATGCAACTCGATACTCCTGCACACTGAATGTTACCCCCCCACCACCCCAAGGGTTTTTTCCATTACCCCAGAATGGTGCAGTCGTTTAGCTGATCCAGCCCAGCTTTTCCTTTCTTTCTTTCTCTCTTTCTTTCTTTCTTTCTTTCTTTCTTTCACTCCTCCTTCCTACCTCTCCTTTGCTGTTTTTCACAGACACATTGTGCAAATGTAACCTTTTGCAAGCCCCAACTCCCCCCCCACCACCACTCCCCATCCCCAGGAAGTTGGCTAGCCACTTTGCTGCCAAGAAATATGAAATACTGGCAGGCTGCCCGTTTCATCTGCAAACACACAGCGGAAAAGGGAGGGAGGATGGAAGCAGCAGGAGATGGAGAGAGAGGGAGGGAGGGAGGGAGTGAGGGAGTGGAGGTGACACAGAGGAGAAGGAAATGCTGCTGCTGTGCTTGCCACGAGGAAGAAAAAAGGAATCAAAAGCAGAGCAGAGAGAAAGAGAGCTGCAGAGAGATAAGGATGAATTTTACTTGCATGAAAAGGGGCCACATTACTGACTGAAGATAAACCATGTGGAACATTTTCTTAGCAGCAGTGAACACCACATTGCCACTGATGAGCAGAGTGAGCACGCACCAAATGTGCAACCAAATTCTGCTCTATTTCTTCTGCCATGTGTAGTGTAGACATGCACATAATAATAATAATAATAATAATAAGTTTTATTATTAAAGAAAATTCAAGTATTTTTCAACCTAGGTCTTATTTTCATTAGTGTAGCCAACAATGGGGCATGCTAACTTCAGTCACATTTACACTCTATTATGAATATTAGTCCATAAAAATAACTGGTAACACTTAATTTTATAGTTCTGCAAATTTCATGGTAATTCGGTGATAATTAGCAACTAACCTATTTGAAATTTCTTTGGAATTACTGCCAAATTACCCCAATATTTACCTCAAAATGTGTTGAAAATGACTATTATAAATATGATTTAATAATTATATTCCGCTATTTCCCAATAGCTGGGTATTTATTTAATAAATTTCCAGGAAAAGAACACAAAGTTAATTGATATGCTTTATTTCCATGTCTGCTGATAAATAGATAGTAATTAGCAAATTACTTCTTTGAAATTTCTTTAAAAACTCCCTGAATCATTACATCAGCTACCAGGTTACATTCGTGTCGACAATAAGTCACACAATGGTGAGATTTGTGCCTGATCAGAAGTGTCTTCTATTAGTTTTGGTTTTCCACCTCCGATGAAGAACAGCGCACTTTAACGATTATATACTATTAGCATATAATTATTAAATAATGTTTATAATAAGGTAATTTTCGATACATTTTGAGGTAAATATTTGGGTAATTTGGCAGTAATTCCAAAGAAATCTCAAATAGGTTACTTGCTAATTATCACTTAATTACCATGAAATTTGAAAACATGTAAAATTAAGTGTTACCAAAAATTCCAGTATATCTCAACCTCTGTTATTTTCATTAGTGTAGCCAACAATGGGTCATGCTAACTTCAGTCACATTTACACTCTATTGTAGAGATTCGTCCAGCAAAATAACTTCCATATATATTACAAAAACCTTCTTAAGCTTTCCAAATAAACAAAAAATGTTTTGCATTAAAAGGCATTTGTAAACACACTGCATATACTATATATACTGTATATATATATATATATATATATATATATAGTGGGGCATTTAGCAGCTAAAGAGAGATATTTCCTTCAGGACTTGGTGGAGCCCAAAACAGAGCTAAAAGAGTGAATATTCATCCGATGGACACAAACATGACTCCAAATGAATGATAATGTTGCTCTGTGTCTGCTTGATGTGTAAATAAGCCATATCAACTTAAAAGGTGATGATATATCAACATTGTGTTCACAACTTGTTTCTGCTGCCCCAAGAAACCAAAAACAAACAAACAGTTATTGCCGGTTTTTAATTTAATTAGGCTATTCATTAATCATGTTCAAAACTTCGTGTACTTATTATTTATGTGCTTTTTCCCCTCAAAATTATATTTGACTTTCATTTGAATTAAAACATTTTCGGCCTTGGAAATATCCTTTATCAAAGGAAACATATATTGCAATCCCATAATTCCTCCATCCAGACATCTGAATACACACAGTATGGACATACTCAACCCACTGTCTATCCAATGAATGATGAGCTATAAAGAATTATTTTGATAACAATGTATTTGTGTAAAAGTAATGCTGGATTACATAGTCTCTGTTAGATGACTAAAAATAGGTTTTACTTATTAAGGTTACAGCTTGTCCAACTGCTCATTCACATTCTCCTTGACATCTTTCCGTGGACCTCATGACATTTTCCATCAAAGACGAGTGCTGAGCGAGGAGACAAAAGGCTCTATTCAGGTAGACCCTGGTTCTTCCATGGAACATCTGTGTGATGTGTCTTCCTGCAAGCTCTTCCTGTGGTTTTTGACGTCTCCGAGTGATGCTCTTCCTGTCCGTTGCCTGGCAACAGAAGGGGGAAAAAATAGATGAGGTGATGAGTGAAGGTGAGCTCGAGGGAGATAGGAGGAGAGGAAAGAGAAAGGGAAGATGTGTGGAGTTGTTGAGGATTGTTCCATTTCTGTACTAACATTTCTTTAAAATGAAAAAAAAACTACAAGTGATGCAATGTGCTGCAGAGTGCAACATGATTACATCAATGTTGAATACCTGTAGTGTATATGTATACACACATGAACATGAAAGTACTTTTTCATTACAGTCAGTGGATTTCATTCACAATGCATTTTTCAAATGATCACATTACTTTATTTTATTTACAGCAAAAAAAAAAAGCATAACCAAAATATGGATAGACCCAACCTTTAGGGGACCCCAGAATGTGTTATGGCTCCGCCTTACCCTCAGTCCCAGCACACTAGTGGACTACTCTGACACATGGTAACACAGCAGAGAATACTGAAATGTTTACTAGTTGCATGCTATTGAAATAAAAAAAAAAAAAGTAAACTTTTCATGTTCATATGAGGGTCCCTTGTTGAGTCCAATGCACACACAGCTTTTATAACTTGTAGTACTGACTAATCCATCAGGGGGGCCCTATTGACCCAGTAAAAAAAAGAAAAAAAAAGTCTACTTCTATGTTACTACAATGTTTTTCTTTGTTTCTTGCTTTCCATCTAATTCATGATGTGTAGAATATCCCAGAACACAATTTTGTGAAAGGTTTTTAAAAATACTCAGGTCATGAGTCCTATTTATATTGCCTTATTTATCATTTTGGTTTTTGATTTTTAATATAAATCAAATGCTGTGACCATTCTCTTTCAGCCAAACTCAAAAAATGAAAACAAAACACAAACTTGGCTGTATCATGGTTACATAAGGCATATGGTTATATAATGACATACTGGAACCGAGGCCTGAATTTAAAAATTGATGCAGTCAGTGATTAAAGTCCTGGCAGACTATTTGGACCCAATTCCCATGAAAATTGAAAGTTACACATAATATTAAGTTGTTCTGAACATTTAGGTTTACACCTGTATATGTTTTACAAGTTTGTACTTTTAGTTCCAGGTTTGCAATTACAAGCTTATATAAGCTGTGAGGCAAAAAAGAACAAAACAATAAGATGGGG
Organism: Sebastes umbrosus; assembly: GCF_015220745.1. Taxonomy (NCBI): domain Eukaryota; kingdom Metazoa; phylum Chordata; class Actinopteri; order Perciformes; family Sebastidae; genus Sebastes; species Sebastes umbrosus. The sequence continues at coordinate 5,379,277 of NC_051287.1, read as the reverse complement.
TGGGACATTCAACTTCTGACCAATCAGTTTCCTTAGAGCAGCTACTACCAATGCTATTGGCTTAATTGTTCAGTGAATAATGTGACAACAAGCACCCGTTTTGACTGTTATCAGGCTATTAAATAGGCATTATCAGTCGCTATAAGCACCATAGATGTGGGTCATTAGGGGCCTACTACGCCTACTACGCTGTAAGTGAAAGTGAAACTTAAAAGCAACACGTTCTAACATGTAAAACTACATGAAACGTCACTTTTTCAACACAAACCAAGCTTCTTTAGGTTTAGGCAACAAAACTACAACTTCTTTAGGTTTAGGCAACAAAACTACATATTCTTTAGGTTTAGGCAACAAAACTACAACTTCTTTAGGTTTAGGCAATAAAACTACAACTTCTTCAGGTTTAGGTAACAAAACTACAACTTTTTTAGGTTTTGCAACAAAACTACAGCTTCTTTATGTTTAGGCAATACATCTTCACCTTCTTTAGGTTTAGACAACATAAACCACTTAGTTATGTTTAGGGGAAAACATTGCGTTTTGGGTTAAAATAACACAAAGACAACTATACATTGTTGGTTTCACACGTTATCTACCATGTGAATAGATGATAAAACCTACTAGGGGGTGTAGTTGGCCCCTATTGACCAACATCTATGGGGCTTATAGTGACTGATAACGCCTATTAAATAGCCTGACAACAGTCTAATGTATTTCTTCATCAGTTTATGTTTCCCCTTACCTCTACCCAACTTTGCCCTAACCCCAACCAGTTACCTATGCCGTGCCTAAACATGCCCTAACCATGCCCACCGAACATATGTCATGTTCTGTAGTCAGAAATAAAGCGATCGCTGTCAGAAAATATGTCTTGCAATTGAAATCTCCAGGTGTTGTGTTGCGTCTTCCATTCTCTCATCTCATCTCTTATAATGCTCCTCATGTCTTAAATGGGAGGATGCAAGTGATGGAAGCAAGGATTCATAAATGACAAGAAGAATCCCAAGAGTGACAAAGAGAAAGAGGGAAGAGAGAGAGAGAGGAGGCCTAGATGAAAGAGAGGAAATCACCAGAAAGGAATATGTGCAGTCCCAAAGCCAGAGAGAGGAGAGATGGAGAGAGCAGGAGGTTGGGGAGGAGATGGAAGAATCAATATCTAATTTCAGTGCTGACTTCACTGTGGACAGTTTTCCAATAAGACTGGGATAGAACACCAAAGTTTGAATAGCCGTGTATCTCTGTCTGTGTTTCTTTCTCTGTCTCTTTGTCTGTCTTTTTTCCCTGCCTGTCTCCCTCTCTGCAAGCCTCTTGGGTGGATCACACCTCCCTCTGTCCCTGTGTCCACTGCTAATGATGTGCATGCTTGGACTGACTTACACCAGCTATTAGGCTCACTGCTAAGCCAAGATGTGAAGTCACTCCTAAAGAATGAGTAGCATCTATTATATTCCTAAGTAGTGGTAATCACAGTTAAATGTGGTTGCATCACCAGTAGAGGTCTAGAACCCCTTAATTAAGAACAGGCTGTGTTACTCACTGTGTGAAGCTTACCCAAAGCTTTCTGTGTGTCAACCGGTTTGTGCTAATTTAATTGACAAGTCGTTTAGGAATATGCACCATGAAAACAAATCATGAACTGACGTGAGACATGGGACCTTAAATTGCATGTTAGGGGACTTATAGGGAAGAGACAGATTAAAAAAAGACTGGTCTGAGCACCTTGGTAGCCAAGTGGATGCAGCGCATGTCATGGGCGCCGGAAGTAGGGGATACTTTACGGCCCAATCCCACTTTTCTTTTAAGGTCGCGAATCACTGTATCCTCCGCAAATGCCCCTATATTTCAACATGGTAAAAAAGACCCGTGCATGTCTAGACTGGAGGGTGTCAGAAGTGTTTTTTACTCTCATTTTAGTTTGGTCAGCAGCTGTCTGCACGGCTCCGTCTCAGCTGAGTCTCACGTAACCGCAACCTGAACTGAAGCATTTATTAAGTCTATTTTTTCCCCCCAACAATACGTGGTTAGATTCGAGGTTGAGGTAGTGTCTGCAGTTTTTGAATGCAGCCCCTTACCTGACTCCTCCTCCACCAACCCACCAATCAGATCCAGGTTATATAAGGCACCTGGGGCCTGTTAAGTCTTCTTGTTTCTGCCTGGCATGCTGTTGTAGTGTTGGTGTTGCTGCAGGTATGTTTAAACTGTAGTTTGTCTTTTAAATCGTGTGTTTAGTGAGAGCTTTGCTTTTTTTGAGGGGGTTTTAGCTTTTACCATATGACACTTACCTTACCCTGGCCCATGGTTCCACTGCTTCTGCTGAACAATTCTTTGTGATGCTCCATGGTGATGAGTAGGGTGGCTCAGTATTAAGTCATGTTAAGTTGCAGCATTATTAGCCTTTACCCCCTGAGACCCACAATACACCCGTTTTTGTCTTTTTTTTAGGGGGGTACAGGGGAGATAGGAGATTTCTGCAAGAATTGCATTTTTCGGCGACTGGATGGCGAGCACTTTTGTTGTGTAAACTGCTCAGAAACCCCCTTATTGTCAATCTACCTAGGAAAGCCATCCATCCTCTGAATGCTCTAGGTCTGTAGTTTGTGGTTGTAAAGTGTCATGAGGCTGTGATTATCTTAGAGGTCACCACAGGTCAAAAATTGATCTCACTACAATGAAATGTCTACTATGGGGACTAACATCATCACACATGAATACAGTTGGGCTCATTGGATCAACACGAGTCTCAACTTTACAGTGATACCCAATATATGTAATTCAAGACTGTTTAGGGACCCCAGTATGCAGAAATATTCAAACACACCATTTTAGTATAGGCAAAAATAACACATTTATACTGCATGAGACTTGTGGGTACACATAGAAGGGTCAGATGTCAAGGGACCCCTTTGAAAATGGCAAATGCAAGTTTTTCCTCGTTAAAATTTAGCACAACTTTGGAGCGTTATTTAGCTTCCTTCCCGACATGGTAGCTTGGCATGGTTGGTACCAATGGAATTTTTATGTTTTGTAGTTTCATATGATAGAGCTTATGAAAGACTGTAAAGTCAGACAAGATCACGGGCGGGTCTCAGAGGGTTAATGTGTTTAATTTTAGGCTGATCTTAAGTAACAACTGCTGCTGTTTTTGATGTTAAGAATATGCCTGGTTGACTAGCATAGAGTCAGCACTGCAATGGGTCCACCAAAACACCCTGCAGCATGCCATGATAAAATGAAAAAAGTGTTTTTCCACTCTTCAACAGAAGCTGTTGTTTTTTTAAATCATGTCAGAGCTGAGGTAATGCTATGGTCAATTTCTTTTCTGTCTGTCTCTCTCTGCAGTCCATAACCACGGCAGTGAGTGCAGGATGGAGGTGTTGAGGGGGAGTTTACCTCCCTGAAATATTTATGAGGAAATGCACCAATGCAACTGTGCAGCAGCCACAACTGTGGGGCTCCAGTTCTCTCCCTCTGTCTCTCTTTCCTCATCTCTTCCCTCCATGAATCTCGTTTCTCAAATCTCTCTGTGTTAGAACGAATGTTATTTGTGGCTACCTTTTTAAGATTGCCTTTATAAACAACCCCTCACTACTTCTCTGTTGTCATTGGTCTCTTTACCCTTTGTCTCACACTCAGACCCTTCATTATGTGAGGAAGGAACATATTCTCTTAGCAGCAGTAGACACATTAGTAAACATAGTTGTTTATTGTGTGTACCTAGACCACATGGACTTGTAATGCAACTGCAGTGAGAGAAAACATTTGTCAAAAGAGAACATAACTTATTACATATAACATCACAACATCAGACAGAACTTTGTGTCTCCTGGAGTTTGCAAATATTCTACCACAGTGTTCTTAAAACACACACAGCCTGTCCTCTTCTGTAGTGTACCTGAACATAAGCACTCGATTCGACTGTTATCAGGCCATTAAATAGGCGTTATCAGTCACGACAAGCACCATAGATGTGGGATATTAGGGGCCTACTATGTCTACTGTGTGAAGTAAAACTTAAACTCAAAAACAACATGTTCTAACACGTAAAGTGAGAAAGTCTGAGACCCGGCAGCCGTGTTGAGATCTCTTGAGGAAATACCATGGATGTATTGAGAGAACTGGATACAGCGTTGGAGGCGGGGCCCCGTTCATTCCTATGAAAGTTGTGGAAAAGTACCCGGATCTTCCGGCGATCTTCATGGGCCCATGGAGCAGGCGCAGTAGCGTCCGCTCAGTCACATGGCTCGGTCACGGCCATCACGCTGTCGTCACGGCTTGCGCTCCAGCCTTGGTCTGGGTCTCATTCACATGAACGGAGGAAGGGAAATAACTCTGGATTCGGCTATTATTGCATTTTACAACTTTTAGGACCCAATGATTTAAATAAGGACTATTCAAGTGTTCATGCTGGGAAGTTGATTCACCTAAAAAAAAAATTATCCGATGAGTTACAGATGTCTCGTTCCAAATGTAAGTCTATGGGAAAAAGTCTTTTTGGGCCCAATGGCATCACGTGACGGACACAGAAGTTGTAGTACCACCGTTTGGCCACGACGAAAATTGGCATCAACAACCGGCGCTCTTCCTGGGGCCTTGGGAAATAGGATCACAGCCAATAGGAACGCTCTCTCTCTGAACTGACCTGTGATTGGTCAAAGTCTTCTGTCACAGGCTAGATTTTTTTAAAGCCTGAGAAAAGAGCCATTAGGAGGTGCAGAAGTCAATAATTACAATATGCTGAAAGGTTATTATGAAATTTTTGCCCAATGATGCCAAAAAATTGTTGCCTACTGAAGCTTTAACTGGCAACATAGGGAAACATCAGTATTGTTGCTATGGTTACCCAAGCACATGTGCTCATACTGGAAAAGTAACAAACTCATTGTGCGTACTAGCTCCACTTCATTTATGAGTGTGCTGATGAGCACAGAGGACACGGAGGAGATCATCCTTGGATGGTGGTGAAGAAGCTCCGAGAATCTTTGGAAAACCACGCAGCTTCCTCTTTGACATGTCAAAGTCACAGTTTGAGTGACATCTAAGTGCAATAACGGAAAGTGAACACTATAGTATACATCCATAATGCATATTATTAGAATATCGGTACACAGCTAGGTCCAGCACCCATATCTGTATTACATTATACTTCCACCTGAATGAGAGTCCCCTTTACTTCCTACTATGTTTATGTAAGTATATATTTATCATATGTCTTATTTTCATGTCTTTCTTTCATAAGTCCACATTGACCTTACAATGCATCTTCATTTTGTAGGCCTACATACAAACATGATGTTCTCATAAAGCTTAAACACCCGTTTTCACATGCTTGCTATCTCCCGTTCCTTCTACATACTGTGTGTTCTGTACAGGAACGAACAAATCTTCACCAGCAGATCCTCGAGCTGAACTGAATGTACTGAATCACAGTGTCCCCGACACACACGGCAGCTTTTTTGCACTAGAGCTCCCCTCACAGGTGACTGACTGCCACGCCATGCCTGTCGGATGACAGCTCAGCCTCGGTATTCTCATTGTTTTGTGTTCTGATTAAGAGCTAAATGAAAGAAAAGAAAAGAAAACAAAAAAATACAGACACAATTACGTCTGTTGCTGAGTTAGAAAGAGGGGTTATATACAGTTTGTTTAGTGAACTGAATGAAACAGACTCAGAAGCAGCCCCTTATGTTTCAACAAAGTGCTTGTTGGATTGTCTAGCAGCATCTGAAAGCTCTTCTCCGATGGTGGAATCAGGAGGGACTGCAGCCGACAAGTTTTGTAACTTTCTGAAATAGTCAATCTGACATTTGTGTGACTGGTCTTGTTGAGATTTCTTGAAATTTCTGACTTTCTACGCTCCCCAGTGGTAGCACCAGAAAAGACACTGTGGCAAACAGCAATTCTACACATAGTAGCTTTAAAAACATGCACAAACTACATCGTCAGTTAGACAGAATACTTGTAACCCTGGGTTCTTCTGGAGCTTTCAGCCATATCACATGGTCTTTACACAGTCGTCATGGAAACATATAATCACTGACTGCAAATCTTTGAATTTAACAAAGTTAACTGTATTCAGTTAACTCTCTGAGACCCACAATAGACCCGTTTTTGTCTTTTTTCCAGGGGATTCAGGGGGTCTTTAGAGGGAGATAGCAGGTCAGCAGTAGATGTCACATAGAAGTGGTGTAACTCATCTGAAGCTGGGAACCTGATGATTATTTTGAGATGCTGTTCAGCACAGTGTGTATAAGTGTTGAGAACATTAGGATCGAAGTATATGATGGTCATCCCCATGCTCTATTATGTCCGATAAGTTGTTGCAGCGATTCTTTGGTTGATACCATTTGTTACACAGATTTGGTGCTAAATTTAACCATTTTTTTCCACTCGAGAATTGATAAAAATTATCAATAATTCCTCCAAAATACCACATTAAGACACCAAGACCTTGAGGAACACCATAGAAAAGCCATGCTGTGATTTGGTATCAAAAATGTTGACAGTTTGAGGTTTCTGTAAGAATTTAATTTTTAGGCGATTGGATGGCGAGCGTTGCTGTTCTGGAAACTGCTCAGAAACCCCCTTATTGTCAATCTACCTTGGAAAGCCATCCATCCTCTGAATGCTCTAGGTCTCTAGTTTGCGGCTGTGAAGTTTCATGAGGCTGTGATTATCCTAGAGGTCACCACAGGTCATTTTATACAGTGAGGTCAAGTTTCAAAAATTGTCTTACTACAATGAAATGTCTCCTATGGGGACTAACATCATCACACATGAATACAATTGGGCTCATTGGTTCCACAAGAGTGTTAGATATCAGCAGATTACAGTTTCACAGTGAAAACACTAAGGGTATGAGGCAAAGCAGGACTTAAACTTGACAGTAAACTGCTCTGACAAAGATTTCACAAACCAGGATAGGACACAAGTTGATCATTCATAGCTCGATACCGCACTGCCCTCCTGTGGTTTATTTTCTACACTGCAGCTCTCCTGTTAGAATCTCAACTGCATCTCCTTTGTAGTGATGAGGACGCCTGCAGCAGAGTGCAGAAAGCACCAGGAGTTTAAACTACTGCAAAGCATTTTAACATTTGTCGCTGCTGTTTTGGAATTTCCATTCCTGAATAAAGACTGAAAAAGGGGCATAGAATTTAATTTACAAAAAAACAACATAAAGCAGTCAATAAGTAACTAATTTAAAAATACATGAATGAATTCATAAATAAATAATGGGATTATTAAAGGAAAAGCAATTGGGAAAAGAAGTTGCCATTTTAAATGTCTGATTAAAAACTGTATTCTTAATTAAATGTTTGTGGATACAGTTATTTATTTCTCTTTGTAAACTGCATTTTCAAATTGCATTATTCATTTATTTATGAATTCATTCATGTATTTTTAAAAGATGTATTGTTTTATGGTGTTTTTGTAAAAATAAATGTAAACCATTTATTGATGGAATAATATTTCATTTGTAAATTATTTTTATAATTCTTCTTTTTTATTGCTCATTAAAATGTCAAATAATTAATTTCTTTGTAATGTTGTCCATTTATTCATAGATAAATAAATTCATTTGTAAACAAATGCCTATTTTTTTATTGTACAATTAGTTATTAATCAATTAAATGTTTTATTACTATTTTTACGTGAGTCTTGTGGTCCTCTGAGTCATTGCATATGACGGAATTACCTATGCTTTTCATTGTATGTAAATACTACTTTTTTTCTGGCTGTCAACTTATTGGTATGATCATTCTCTTTTTTTATTTTTTTTTATTTTACATGTTCGAAATAAATTTTGAAATAAATGAAATTAATTAATTACTATTTTACATGACTCTCTTGGTCCTCCATACAATACTAGTCTGCTGTCACTTCCGGTCTCCTCTGCCAGGGAACCAAATAAGGAAATGACGTGCTGCATGCAGAGTGTGACGTAGCACCACGCTTCCATGGTTGCAGAAGTCTCAAATAGAAACGTGTGACCGGCTCTCTGTGAGAGGAAGAGGAAGAGGAGGGTGAGGGAGCTGGTGCTGTGACACAAGACCAGGTTAGTGTTATTAGAAAGAATCCCTCTTTTAGTCTGTGTAGTCTAGAAACAACCCGAGTCAGCTAATGTTAGTCTTTTACCCTGGAAACAGAGAGCTGTTGCTTAACTAGCTAGCTGCTCAGCTAAAACTACAACATAAAACTTAACACGTGTATATAGGGCCTTATAAGAGTCACTTAACGTCTCATTTTAATAGTATATAAATACATTTAGAAACTGTTATCAACTCTAAGTGTGGTGGGAAATGACAAGCCTGTGTAAAGTAACTGTTATTATTAGCATAACTTATACAAGTTAGTTAAATGTGTCCCATTTTAAAGGTTCCAACCTATTTATATCGAATAGGGATGCGATACCAAACTTTTTTTTTTTATTTCGATACGATACCGATACTTTTAGTTAATTAATTAATTAATTAATTTCATTTTATTTTTTGGGTTTGTGATTTTTCAAAATAATGGTCAATGATCATTACACTCAACGTGACGTCACTTGACGCGTACTGGCCATTAATAACAAATGTATTACAAAAGGAAATATAAGTACAGTTAAATAAAAATGTTTGTTGGAATGTTGGAAATAACAGGGATACATTTGTTATTGTGAGCATAACTTCTACAAGTTAGTTAATTGGGTCACATTTTAAAGGGTCCGTCCCATTTATATTGAATAGGGATGGGCGGAACCTTTAAAATGTGACACAATTTAAAGGTTCTGCTCTATTTATATCGAATAGGGATGGGCGATACCAAACTTTTTTTTTAATTTCGATACGATACCGATACTTTTTTCGTTTCAATTTTAATACCGATACTGATGATTTCTCAAATGGGTTTGTAATTTTTCAAAATAATGGTCATTTTGAGAAAGAAAGAAAAAGATTACACTCAAAATCAAGTCAAGTGACACATATTGGCCATTAATAACAAATGTATTACAAAAGCAAATATAAGTAAAGCTAAATAAAAATGTTTGTGCCACTTAGTGTAAAAATATATTGTCCAATATTTTACAGAAATATGATTATATAATAAGCTCTCAGTGATATTGGTCAGAGACTCAGGGGAAATGGATGCCCTCTGGTCACGAGATGGGTGCTGACAGCTGAACTTCCAAGTGTAGCCTTATTTGGCTGGAGTGCGTGCGTGCATATATGTGTGTGTGTGTGTTCGTCTTACATTTACTAGAGATGTGCTCATATGTTTCTTAGAAAAAAGGTCATTTGGCTGGGACATTTTAGTGTTTTACAGATATTTGTCGGGACTCTGGGAAACCCAGCTTGAAACCAGGACAATCCCGGATAAATTGGGACGTCTTTGTCACTGTATCTTAAACACAAATTAAACATCAAATCATGCAGAGAAAGTTCTTTCATGAATCATCAATTGATAATCTGTCATCATTTCTGTATTCGATTTATATGGGCACATAGAAATTATTTGTTTCTCAAAGAAGAAGAAAAAAACAAGTCTGCATCCCTAGAATGAAACATGAGTCTTCCCGCATGACCAACTTTAATTCACATTGGGACCCTACAGGTCCCCTTTTTGACTGGCTGCCATGATATGTGACAGCTGTTATCAGGGGCAAAGCTGATCCAAATTGAGCAAGGTCATTGAGACTACATCCCAACCAGGTTTAGACTTTGATTAGACTATTAGGTGAGACACCAGACTGGTCACTTCAAGGGAAAAACAATACTGAGAATCATTATTTTAGTTCAAGAAAGCGCTATTTTTTATACAGGTAGTGAATAGTAGTTTGTGTACATTTTATTGTGAGTGAACCGTGTTATCTGTGTACTTTGACAGGATGGGGGACATAACAGAAGTTGAGGGAAGGTTCTACACCAATGCGGAGGACTACTGGAGGGAGGTCGCCCCCACAGTGGACGGCATGCTGGGAGGCTACGGCAGCATCTCCAGCATCGATATCAATGGATCCAAGGCTTTCCTGCAGAAGTTCCTTGGCGTAAGAAACTTTTTGAGATGTCAGACAGCGATTTTCCAATTTGAATGGGTCTAATGGCTTCATTTAGACATACAGCATATGTATGTAAGGTCAGTGTCTCCGTAGTCCCAAATTCGATCTGATTAAAGGTACTATATGTAACAATTAACATGTATTAATCACTTTATATTGCCAATGTGTGCAAGGATTGTAACGTAACTTAAAAACTGAGACCTTCCCCGACTTTCTCGGTTACCTATAACAGCCTGTGGACTGATCTATTCTATGTAAAGGACTCTGGACTGTTTTGCTGGGAAAATGACTGAAGCAGCTTGTTTCACAGCTTTTGTTCACTAGTGACCTCGCGTGTGTTTTTGCCGTTGAAGGAAGGGGACGGGAAGACGGGCGCGGGCTGTGCTCTGGACTGTGGAGCAGGCATCGGGAGGATCACCAAACGTTTACTGCTGCCTCTGTTTAAGACCGTGGACCTGGTGGACGTAACGCAGGAGTTTCTGGACAAAGCCAAGACGTACCTGGGAGAGGAGGGCAAGAGAGTGGGGAAGTACCTCTGCAGCGGCCTGCAGGATTTTGTACCAGAGAGTGGACGCTATGATGTCATCTGGATCCAGTGGGTCATTGGTGAGTCTGCCACAACGGCTGCCATCTATAAGCAACGGCGCTTGTTTGATTTAAAGAATAATAATAAATGGGTTTGAAATACATAATTATATCTACGGGTGCTTTTGTACAGCTCTTACAGATCACAGAGGTGCAAACTTTCGACAAAATTTTTCCCCCTGATTTTTCCCTTCAGGCCACCTGACAGACGACCACCTGGTGGATTTCCTGCAGCGTTGCCAGAAAAACCTGCGGCCCAACGGCCTCATCATAATCAAGGACAATGTGTCGTATGAGGGTGTGGTTCCCGATGATGTGGACAGCAGCGTCTGCCGCGACCTGGAAATAGTTCACAGTCTGGTGAGCAGAGCAGGCCTCCGCATCGTCCACGAGGAGCAACAAGTTAACTTCCCAAAGGAGATCTACCAAGTCCACACACTGGCTCTCAGATAGGACTGTTCCCTCCTCCATGGGAGAGTAAGAGGAGGCGGTCTTGTGCACACAGTATTTCTAATGTGGAATTGATGTTTTTCTAATCAGCAGTTTGTTTATTATCAGTGAGACGATCTCCAGTGCGATGTGTTTGTGGAGCGTGTTGCTAACTCCATGCATCGGTATTCTGCTCTGTGCCGAGTCGTCTTTTCTGGGCTACCAGGCCTTAAGTTACAGCCACATTACACTTCTGTCTTCATGGATGGACAAATTCTAGCATGCATTTCCTTTGTCAGCGTGATGTCCAGCAGGATCGCATTCCCAAGTTCAACTTTGGCTGTGTGGATATCCACAGTCGGCCAATAGAAACTCTGATGCACTGTGTTTGGAAATGGAGAAGTCATTATCCCAGAGCTGTGTCATCACCAGACTACAAACCACAGCATCATTCTCCCAGACTGTTAATAGTTTTGTCATCGCTTTGCTCAGTACTTATTTATTACCCACGTTGGAACTGTGACAGTGCAGCGCAGTTTCATTGAACAGAAGGCTATTGTGACCATACCCTTACCACCCATAGATATAAAACAGTAACACTGGCTGTATTTGAAACCGCTACTGACGAACGCAGTATACAGTGTACAGTACATACTACGTTCCTCAGTAGTATGAAACGGTTAAAGCGATGTATTTTGCAGTATGCTAGACCAGGATTTAGCCTTTAAACCAGCTCTTAAAGCACTGGACAAAAAAAAAACGAACTCGTACCACTATTGCAATATTATCAAAAAATACAATTTAGATTATTTTGTTTATGTTACGTTTGTTTACTTTATAAGATACTGCAGGTTTAAACTGTTTATTCTAACAGCGCATAGTGAAGTAAGACAAAGAGGATCATCAACGAGGGGAGACGGGAAAATATAAAATAAAATGCAATAACTGTATTTTCAGTTACAGCAACAAAACAATGGAATGATATCCCTACAGATATTAGAGCAATGCTAAAAAGGGTCATATTGTGTCTCTGCCTATCAGAGGCAGCTCTTTCCCACTCCTCTTCCCTCGCCACTCTGCTGCTCTTTAGCCGGTCTGTGATCGTCACTGGCCGACTCTCCAGCGAGCTACGCCCGCGGGCGATTGTGGAGCTTTTCAACTCCAAAAATGCAGATAAACACATGTTCCCGTTCATTTATTAACGGTGGAGAAAAATGTTCGATTCTCCATCTAATATTGTGAAACTGTCAATATTCAACATCTACACAGTTGATTTCTCGCCTCAAAAATGTTTACAAGTGAATTTAATGATGAAATAGCTACGAAAATGTTAAAAAAAAAAGAAAAAGACGTTTTTTGGCTGTTGTTGTAACCGTAGCCTGTACCATTCAAGCGCTTTGCAGTGTGGGATACAGTAGGCGAGGTAGACTGGTCCGATGCATACTGGAGATTTTGCTTTTGTTCGCATTCTACATGCTACATTTTGGGCAGTTCAGTATGTACTATTAGTATAGTATTGTGGTTTCGGATACAGACACTGTTTTATATCTATGCTTACCCCAATGTCCACTGGATTCTGCTGGATCGTGTCTAGAAGGTAACCCACATGTTGTGAAACGTGGGTTATTTTGTGAAACTCTCACAAGATGGTTAAGGTTAAGCAATAACCTCCAATGGTTAAGGTTAGGAATTAACCTCCAATGGTTAAGGTTAGGCAATAACCTTGAATGGTTAAGGTTAGGCAATAACCTCCAATGGTAAAGGTTAGGAATTAACCTCCAATGGTTAAGGTTAGGCATTGACCTCGAATGGTTAATGCAGGGTAGGTTGTTGGGCAGCGAGTCTCGCAAGAGTTTTCACACGTTTCCCCGACTTGTGTGTTACCTTCTAGACACAACCATTCAGCTGCATCCCATTCTGGTTCCAGTGGCACTGGAAGCATTTCAGGAACGGAGCGTCTTCAAGCAGTCTATTCTGACGCTGACCCATTTCTAATGTTATAGAGTTTTATGGACATTTTTTATGTTTTACAGCTTATGGAAGAGTGTGGTAACAGATTCTTTGTGGTTGTATTTTACAGGTTTTAATTAGGGATGTCTCGATCAACTGTTTTTTGGCCCCCCGAGTCATTTTAATGTTGAGTACTGCCAATACTGATTTTCATCCGATACTTCTGTTTACAGAAGTGTTGATTAAATGAATAATGAGAAGCTGCTACCTTAATGTTTTGTACGATGCTCTTTGCTAATATAGCGGCGGAGCGGCTGTGGCTCAGAGCCAAGGCGGTAGAGCGGGTCGCCCACCAATCGGAAGGTCGGAGGATCGAAATTTGTATTTTTCCAAAACACCCTACACTGCATGAACTGTATCTGAAAATTGTGTGTGTGAGTGAAAGAGAACCTTTTTAATATTTCAATAAACTAATGTTAACATACAGAAGTGTATGTACTACGAAGCAGGATTTGGGGTTAGCGAGGTTTAACCCTTCAGGGTTTTCAGTCCTTCAACGGTGGTTCACTTCTTGTCGGGATAGATCGCCATGGTAACTGATGGTGAACACCTAACCTGCACCGGAGCAGGTTATGTTCCAGATAAGAGATCAACTTGTGTAAAAGCACCGCCTACTGACCAATCAAAGCTTGGTGTGTGGATCATATGATAATATTACCCAAATACGAATATATGTCGAAAAAAGTAAAAAAAAAAATAAAAAAAGGGATAGTATGTTGAAAAAAGTCATAAAAATGATACATAAAAAGTGATAGTATAGTATGTCGAAAAAAGTAAAAAAATTAAAAAAAAGTATAGTATGTTGAAAAAAGTCACAAGATGATAAAAAAAACCTCATAGTATAGTATGTCATAAAAAGTGGAAAAAGTGATAGTATAGTATGTCGAAAAAAGTTAAAAAAAAAAGTATAGTATGTTGAAAAAAGTCATAAAAAAGAAAAAAAAAAACTCATAGTATAGTATCTCGAAAGAAGTAAAAAAAAAAAAAAAAAAAAAAAGGGATAGTATGTTGAAAAAAGTCATAAAAATGATACAAAAAAAGTCATAAAAAGTGATAGTATAGTATCTCGAAAGAAGTAAAAAAAAAAAAAAAAAAAAAGGGATAGTATGTTGAAAAAAGTCATAAAAATGATACAAAAAAAGTCATAAAAAGTGATAGTATAGTATGTCGAAAAAAGTAAAAAAAAACAAAAAAAAAAGTATAGTATGTTGAAAAAAGTCATAAAAATGATTAAAAAAAAAAAAAAAAAGTCATAGTATAGTAGGTCGAAAAAAGTAAAAAAAAAAAAAAAAGTATAGTATGTTGAAAAGTCATAAGATGATAAAAAAAAGTCATAGTATAGTATGTCATAAAAAATGGAAAAAGTGATAGTATAGTATGTCGAAAAAAGTCATAAGAATGATAAAAAAAGATCATAGTATAGTATGTCATAAAAAGTGAAAAAAGTGATAGTATAGTATGTTGAAAAAAAGTCATAAAAATGATTAAAAAAGCAAAAATAAGTCATTGTATAGTATGTCATAAAAAATGAAAAAGTGATAGTATAGTATGTCGAAAAAAGTAAAACAAAATGATAAAAAAAAAAGTCATAAAGAAAAGTCAGCGTATATCGAAAGAAGTGATGAAAACAAAAGTCATATATTATGTCAAAAAGTGCTTATTTAGTCTCGCGAGATCTGGCAACAGTTTGTGTTCAGCAGCTGACCTGAGAGGTTGTAAAGGTCTGGTGAGCTTCCAGCCAGTGGCAGTCTGACGTCACACCAACACAACACTCTCCACCCAGCATCAGCCAGCTAGCGGCTAACCCTTTATAACGTTACTGGACTTCGAGCTTTCTGACCGACCTGAGAGTCTGTGGGCGGATCTCTGGCAGCAGAATGTGGGGCATTTGCAGCAGAACTATGGTAAATAACACAGCTAACTAACTAATTAGTATGCTTGTTTACAAAGTAAGTTACTGAAATTGATTAATACAATTAACGCTAAGTGGTGAAGGAATGTTTGCTAACTGTTAGCTAAGTTAGCTTGTAGCTAATGAACTGAAGTAGCTGTGTTGTTAGTTAGCAGCTAGTTAGCTAAGCTAACTGGGTCAAAGGTGATTTTATTGTTAACAACATAACATTAGATAAAGGACACTAAAGTTCAAGCTTGACCGATTATATAATATTCACCTTTAATTTTACTTTGTCTAACGATGCTAACTATTATTTTTAATTTTTTTATTGTTTTTTTTTAATTTTTTAATTTATTTTATTATATTATTTATTTTATTATATTATTATTTATTTTATTTTTTATTTCAAAATGACAGTATACATAGTAACAGCAGAAAACATTAAAACATGTACGTACAGAAGAAGCATAGCGAAAACATAAACAAAGAGCTGTAACAAACATCAGAGGAAACCAGAAATGAAACAAAACCAACATCAAATTAAAAAATAAATAAATAATAATAATAAAAAAAGACCACGCGAGAGTATGACAATAATAAAATCTGAGAAAATGTTAACACGTTTAAAATTATTGACATCTTTTCCACAATTCACATGTAAATTTACAGAACCAGAATAAATGAGAGCAAGTTTCAGGATGTGATTCGAAGAAGGAACAATTTACATCTATGTCACTCTTTAAATGTTGTAAGAAATGTTTCACTGGATATAATCTAACTATTAACAAAGCTAACTGTTCAATGTTACTCATCATCACACAGATCTTGCTATTCTGCTAACGCACCTGCTTGATGTTGACATGTTGGAAGACCATTTAAATATCACTTGTCATAAAGACTATTTACTCTACTTCATGTTTTTTTGCTTTTTTTTTACATTCATCCTTTGATATTGCAATATATTGTTATTAATTGTTTTTTATTTGTTTGTTTGTTTTATTGACACAACAAACATTAATTACTTCTTTAACGTTTTCTTCCATTTACATGCATGTTCTTTTTAAATATCTATAGATTGTAATTTGCTTAATGAATTGTATAAATGTGTATATATATATTTTTATTTTTTATTTTGTTCTTTTTTATTTTTATTTATTATTGAATTGATGCTTTGGCAATATTGTTCACCTGACAGTCATGCCAATAAAGCGAATTGAATTGAATTGACAGTTTCACCAATTCATATAATAACAGAAACCTTAATTCAGTTAGCTATTTACACCTGATTCTTTAGAATAGAATAATTTAGAGTTAGATACAAGGTAAACACAGTTATAGCTAAACCTTACTATAACTCACACATACACTGGGAACATTCAGCTATAGCCTCTGAATGTTTTTGATGTTGGATTTACCAATGTTTACTTTCCAGTACTTTTGTTGACATACTTATAGTTGAAATTGAGTACAGACTGGCCTCTACCGGTGACATGTCGCTGTTAGATAGATAGATAGATAGATAGTAACTTTATTGATCCCGAGGGAAATTCAAGTTTCCAGCATCACAGTTCCATAGTGCAAAACATGTTAGTGGTACAAAGTACAAAAAAATATACCAGATATAAAATAACAAATACACAAATACAAATCAGTTAAAAATGAATATAGTGCAGGGTAACAGCTGTGATACACGACTATTGAAAAAAAGTGAATATAGTGCAGAAGAGACTGTTAAAAATGAGTATAGTGCAGGGTAACTCCAGTAGCTTAGTCTATGAAAGTGCACTGTGTGCATTATTATCTGTCCTGCAGACCATCCTTCTTTGTCCCCCACCTCCCTAGAGAGGTGTTGTATAGTTTGATGGCTCGGGGGACAAAGGATTTCCTGAGTCTGTCTGTGGAGCACTTGGGGAGCAGCAGTCTGCCGCTAAACAAGCTCCTCTGTTTGGTGATGACGGCGTGTAGAGGATAGCTGGCATTGTCCATTATGGCAAGCAGTCTGTTGAGTGTTCTTTCCTCTGCCACCGTCACCAGAGAGTCGAGCTCCATGCCGACCACAGAGGTCGTTAAGGTCCTCGCATAGTCTGAGAGCTGCTACCAAGAGCTATATCTGCCTTCTCTCTGTCTTGCCCCCCCAGTTATGGAGTTATGGCAGTTATGGAAAGCCCCCCCTTCCATAACTACATGGACTAGAAGCACTTTATCTAAAGTCTTTAAAGCCTGAAAACAGAGCCAAGAGGAAGTGCAGAAGTCTAGTTTTCACATTTGAATTACAATATGCTGAAAGGTTATAATGGAATTTTTCGCCCAATGATGCCAAAAAATTGTTGTCTACTGAAGCCTTAATGTGAACTCTTTTGTCACTCAGGTAAAGGTGGGGATGGCGAAACCCTGTGCCGTAATGAAACCCTGTCACTTGGTGAAGCCTGTATCGGTGACTCGGGTCACCGGCAGATACCTGACCCATCAGAAGGGACTGCCCAGTCTTCCTGTCCCCCCTCTGCAGCAGACCTGTGAGCGCTACATGAGTGCCCTGGAGCCCATCGTGGAAGTGGATGAGCTGAAGCACACTAAAGAGCTGGTGGATGACTTTCAGAAAGCAGGAGGGGTTGGAGAGAGACTTCAGAGAGGCCTGGAGAAGAGAGCACAGAACGCTGTGAACTGGGTGAGACTTTGAATTAAAAAAAGTATTGTGGGAATACGACTTATGTAAGATACAACCTGTTTACCCTACTGACATCTTTCCTTTAAGTTAACCGTATTATTTGCCATGTTGATCTGGTATTGACTGTATCTGTGTCTCTGTGTCTTTGTAGCTGTCAGACTGGTGGGTGCAGGTTGCTTATCTTGATTACCGGTTGCCTGTGGTGGTTCATTCAAGTCCTGGGTTGGTCTTGCCTCGCATGGACTTCAGTGACAAGCAGGGACAAATAAGGTGATCACACATACAGTCAGGTCAGCTAGGTTTTTACAGTCACAGTGGCACACAATTTCCCCTTTTATCACCCTTACAACCTGTTTACAACTGTTTGGTAAGCCTCTGTTAGAAGACAGAGATGCATTGTTTGTGGTTGACTTATTAAAGCCATTTTACACACACTGTCAGATAGTGTGTTGATCTGATCAGATCTTGATGCACACGGGTCACTGGAGTTTTATGCATATACACGGATGGTTTGGCCCAATGACAATCACTTGGACATGTTATCGTTTATATAACAATATATCAACTCTAGTTACATATTACCACAACATGCTGTATTTTTTTTTTTTTTTCCATAATGCTCCTCCACTGTGCCGTGATAAGTTCTGTTTTTTAAAAGTGATGTTTTCAGAAAGCGCACCGCTAAAACTTTTAACTGTATATCCATCATTTAACCAACATAAGGATGGATTGAAGTTAACATTGAAATGATTATTGTCTCTGTTTAGGTTTGCTGCCAAACTGATAGCGGGTGTTTTGGACTTTAAGATAATGATTGACAAGTGAGTACTGTGCTTATGATATTCTCCTTATTGACCAATGCGGCCCATCCATTGTTGTTCTGTCTATGGTTTTGTCTCTTATCTTCCAGTTGCTTTTACTACCTGTAGTATATACAAGTAAAAAGTTGAGCCTACTATACATTTCTTAGGGAACACAGTTGGTCACAAGGCCTGACAACACCACATCTACTACAGAAACCAGATATTACTTAATGTAGTCCTGCAACATCCAGTGCATGTAGTAGCTTCAGGGAGTAAACGACAAAATATTGTAAATGATATTGTGGCTCAGTCAGTGTTTAATGGCAGCGCTTGTATGTCTTGCAGTGAGACGCTACCAGTTGAATATCTGGGAGGGAAGTCCCTGTGTATGAATCAGTACTATGAAGTGCTGTCGTCCTGCCGTATCCCCGGTCTGAAGAGAGACGCAATAGTGAACCACGCCAAGAGCTCCCCTAAACACATTACTGTAGTCCACAACTTTCAGGTGAGAGCGCTGGTCAGAGTCTGACACCTTTGTATAGTGATATGGGCTTGCAGAGAGCACACTGACCAGACACCA
Organism: Sebastes umbrosus; assembly: GCF_015220745.1. Lineage (NCBI taxonomy): Eukaryota > Metazoa > Chordata > Actinopteri > Perciformes > Sebastidae > Sebastes > Sebastes umbrosus. The sequence goes on along the minus strand of NC_051287.1, from coordinate 5,360,272 downwards.
ACCAGCTATTATTTTGGACTTATTGAATCAACATGAATTAGCTACAGTTGATGACATTTTCCAGCTACAGTTGACTGAACCTTTCTTATCTTTCTCCACTTGGAATCAGTTTTTTGTGTTGGAGGTGTACAACAGTGATGGGACTCCGTTGACAGCTGATCAGCTCTGTGTTCAGCTGGAGAGGATCTGTAGCTCCTCACTACAGACCAACACGGAGCCTGTCGGCATCCTCACCACGCAGCATCGTGACTCCTGGGGCAAGGCCTACATCAACCTCTGCAAGGGTGAGCTAAAAGACCACTGACATTGGTCTAAAGGATGCTGGAGTCTGAGAAGCAGCATGTGGAAATGTCTTAAATAGTTAAACTGTTACAGTCTGATGACATATCATGTTTGCTCTGTGTGTGTGCGTATGCTTGACGTGTCCAGATAAGACCAACAAAGAATCAGTGTCGGCTATCCAAAGGAGCATCTTCACTTTGTGTTTGGATGGAGCGATGCCTCAAGCGTCTGATGGGACGTACCGCAGCTGTGCTGCCGTCCAGATGCTGCATGGAGGAGGAAGCCAGTGGAACAGTGGCAACCGCTGGTTTGACAAGACACTGCAGGTGACCCACTGAGGCTTTTTATACACACTTAGTTAGAGGTGCAGTTATTAGTAATAGTTCAACTAATGTTTCCATTGGCATTGTTTGTCTTAAACTGACGTGAGACTTAACCTACACTTGCTCAGAAAGACTCGATGTAACATTGGTAAGGTAATAACTTGACCATGTCAACAAATTCCTCAGGCGGGATGTGATGCAAATTCTTGTTTTGTTCTCTAAACGTTTCTGATATTTTTTTCAGTTTATTATTGGAGAAGACGGGTCATGTGGTGCGAACTACGAGCACGCCCCAGCTGAGGGCCCACCCATAGTGGCCTTGATTGACCATGTTGTAGAATACACGTAAGTAGGTCAAAGACTATTTAGACTCTGTCGGGGTCTATTTGGATTTCTTCTTGTCATAACATCTTTGAAAGTCTTTGAGAGCACACAGAGACTTTCTGCTCCTGTCATGGACAGGTTGATCACATGGAAGACCGTGGCCGTTTGTTTGTCTTCCACCTATTGTATCATTCCTTTCTTACTTGTGGTTAACAGGAGGAAGTCAGAGATGACGCAGACTCCCACGGTGCTTTTGCCCATGCCCCAGAAACTGCATTTCAACATGACGCCTGAGATCAAGAAGGACATTGAGGAGGCCAAGCACGCCATGAACATGTGAGGACAGATTTTATAACGACACTCAGAGAAGTGTAAAAATATTTTCGCTTCATTATGAAACTGGGCCGCCACAGTCTAGGTAGTTAATGGGAAACACTGTATTTGTGCATCTGGACTTCATGTCATTATTTACAACGATAGGTCAGTTCTCACTGTCCTGACATTTCTCCCACCACAGACTGGCCCAAGACCTGGATGTGAGGGTCATAGTGTTTGGCCACTTTGGGAAAAATGTCCCAAAGGCCCACAAGATGAGCCCTGATGCTTTCATACAGATGGCGCTACAACTGGCGTACTACAGGTGAGATGCTGAAAAGTCATGTGGTGATGGGACTGTCTTTGTATGCAGACTTTTTACTCGTGACATTGTAAACCAAGGCTAACTAGAGTGCCTCATGTAAACAAACTTTATCACACAGTTAGGCTCCAACAGAGACTCTTGTATCCATGCACTCAGATAAAATGGATTCAAGTAATGAAATAAATAATGGTGTGTATAAAGAAAATCACAGTGACCTCACAAAACATGTTTTTGGCCATAACTCAAGAATTCATATGCTAACTATGACAGACATGGATGTAAACTGACACTTGACTGGTTGGTGGAGGCGTACAACCGCGAGGCGGTAATTCTACTTTCACACCGTCTCTCCTCTTGTCTCTGCAGGATGTACCAGCGCTGCTGTGCCACATATGAAAGTGCCTCCCTGCGTATGTTCAGACTGGGCCGCACAGATACAATCCGATCAGCCTCGAGTGCCTCAGCTACCTTCGTCAAGGCCTTTGATGACCCCAGCAAACAGGTCTGATGAGAGGCAATATGTTAATGGGATGTTTTTGTAATTACAGCAGCCGTTTTGGCAGTAAACTCTCTGACATGGTAATGCTAGGCTTTATCAATAAATCAATCTAAACACTAAGTGGTACAACAGTCGATTCAAATAGAAGTCATAGATGTGTCAGGTAACCACTGAGCATTTGTTATACCTCATTAGAAAAAGATGAAGCCAGAGATGGAGTCAAAGATAAAGTGATGATGTATAATGAGTACAAATTATTCTTCTGATGTTGATATAATAATGTATTTGAACACTGTTAAACAATAACCCCCTATAGGATGTGTCGTTGAGTTCCTGTCATCTTCCTGTTTTTCACAGAACACAGAGAAAGTCGATTTACTGGAGAAAGCTGTAAACGCACACAGGTCGTACACTAACATGGTGAGTATTCACAGCACAAGTCTGGTGATATTCTATATTGTCCTTATTGTCTGCAAATCTCATGTGCAGAGCCAAACCATCACTGAATGTATTTCCTTCCTCTGTTTAAAAACATATCAGTGAGTCATGTTGTTGCACTGGGTGACATGTTCCTTCATTACCATGAACACAATCCAAGTCCTGCTGCCACAAATACTCACAAGAGCACCAACAAATGCTCTATTTCCCGTATCTAGCAAGCCACACGTCGCTACTGCTGTATGAACCCAAAATAAACAGATTGTGCTGTGATTTAATGGCAATAAACGGATCAAAGTGATGCCGAAATAACAACATAATGATGCCGATTAGTAAAAAAGTCTGAATTCATGCTTTGTCGGGTCTGTCTGCAAGATGACGAGCAAACAACTTTTAAAATGTTTGTTTTCTGAATGGAGTTCGGATCGATCGGTGCCTGGCTATGGAGCTGCTCCGTCAACACTCCATCGAGGCATAAATACAGCAGCGACGTCTGTGGTTTATACACATACATTTATACACAGTGTTTCGTCCGATTTCTGTACAAATATGATGTACTATCATAGCTCTGGGTGTCCATGTGGAATATGTAGGAGAGTATGCACTTCCTCCTCTGTAACCTACCCGTCTCTATGTCGTAGTTCACCCACCTTATCGACGACCACTAACTTACTCCACTGGCTACTGCAGTACATTAAGAAACCCTTACCCGGATTTAACATTATAGACATGACCACTGACTATTTGTGTAACAACCGAGTCTTGTTTAGTAGTTAACATCTGGTGACTGGAGAGAATTCTCTCCCATCCCTACAGGCAATCAGTGGCCAGGCCATAGACAGACACCTCCTGGGCCTTAAGATGGTGGCTGTTGAGGAAAAACTCTCCATACCTGATATCTACAGTGACGCCGCCTACGCCAAAGCCTTGAACTACAAGCTATCTACAAGTCAGGTATGGGCCTGGGGGTTGGAACTGCCACTGTTTACTGGCTAAAGATACTTTTTCCTATGATTTAATACTAAGACCTACTAACCACTATGTTCTCATTTCTTCACAAGGTACCGTCCAAGACTGACTGTGTCATGTGCTTCGGCCCGGTTGCATCCAACGGGTACGGCGTGTGCTACAATCCTATGGACGATCACATCAACTTTGCAGTGTCGTCTTTCAACGCTTGTACAGAAACAAATGCAGCACATCTGGCCCAGGGTGTGGAAGGCGCACTGAAGGACATGAGGACATTGCTGGAACAAACCCCAAGATCCAAACTGTGAAGGTCCTCCAGACTCTTTACTAACCTCCTCGTAGATGAAGTGCGGATGCAACAGGGCTAGTCTTAATAGTCTGATTTAATAGGGAAGACCACTCTTAGTGTGATTGAGTGACTCTTGGATGACTGAACCCCACACCTGGTGCTAGACTGCCGGGCTCCAGTTGGTAGTCTGAACCAGTATTTTTACCATGTTATTGTTTGTAGTCATGCACTTTAAAGTGGAGATTTAAACAGTCAGCCAAGTTAAGCTGGTTTACTAAATGGATTTCCACTCTAATTAACAATTATATAACAAACATGAGAAATATAAATTTAAAAAAGAAAAGAAAAAAGATGCTTTTGTTTTATCTTTCGTGGCAAGAGCACCGCCATGTTGCAGTACTCTATCATGTGACATGTGTCACGAGGTTGGTTGGCCGGCTGAGTTACACAGATCCAACAGTAGAGACCGTGAAAGACGGACACTGAGGACAGACAAAAACAAAAGAGAGGCACCTATTTATTGCTTCTGGATGTAAAGATGAGTTTTATAACGTTAAAAAACAAGAACAAAACAGTCTATTTCATAAACTGACGCTGAAACAGAGATCAGTAACGTTACTGCAGCGCTGGCTATCGTGGCACTGAAAGAGCCCAAAGAGAAAAATTAAGTAAAACATGTGTGAACACCACCAATTACACCTCAAACGGGATAATGTGATCATGTACCTCTGCCTTCTACTATCGAGGGGTGGGAGGACGACCTGAAGATTATTACTTTTTAAATCCAAAGTGTTGACCGTCTGACAGTCCCCCGCTGGAGGCGAACCAACCTCGTCACGTACGCAATGGCGTCACTCCAGCATGGCAGCTCGCTAGCTGGAGGTAGAAATTACGAAAAATATATTAGTCATATCTGTGGTTTTAACATTTTTTTAAAATCAGATTTTATGCAAGGTGATTTTTCTAATATATTTTGGGCATTACAAGAGCCAAAACATGCATGTTTCGTGTCCTCTTGAAATAACAATGTGATATCTGCTGCTGTGTAATGACTGGGAGGTGCTATATCTCTGGTGGTACAATGAATGCGCATGCACATTAAATTCATCATGATGCACAGACATTTCTGATTCAAAGTGTAAATATCATTAAGAGAAATGAGCTTGTTGATGGATATGGATGGATACTTTTATCATTTTATTATGAACAAATCACCTGCTGAGACGAGACCCAACAATCAGTTGATTGTATTAACAAGAATTGTCTGTCTAGACACAAACTGGTTTATGCCTCTCTGTGACTTGAGTGTTGTCTGTAAACTATTAAAACCACAGAACTGCATCCGCTGACATTTTGCTTCATTGCAGTGAACAGCGTGCTTTATTCTGACATAACTTTGTTATAAATGCCTTTTTTGACTGCTCCATTACTGCATTGTACAGAGCCTGCCAGAGGTCGCATGGTAGAATAATACAGGTGTGGAAATCCGAGTGCCCAGGTTAAGTCTCCACGGACTAATAATCCATGCTCTTTATTTAATTATTTTATTTATCTGTGCATTCTGATTTCCACATCCATATTTAAAGGTGCACAATTTGAAATTCAGAGCATTAATATATCATCAACAACTATTGTCTATGTGAAGATATAGAGGAGTAATGTCTACCTGCGTCTATGATATCACAGCATTAATGTCAATATCAATCAAGCAGGTCTCTGACCAGGAACCAGGTTCCATCTTGACACTTTTTAAAGGTCCCATATTATAAAAAGTGACATTTTCATGTTTTTTATATTATAAAGCAGGTTTAAGTGCTATATAAATACTGTGAAAGTATTGAAACGCTTAATTAACAGAGAAGTACACACGGCCCGTATTCAGAAACTGAGCTTTTGAAACAAGCCATCAGGATTTCTATCCATTTGTGATGTCACAAATCTACAATATAGACCATTTCAAGGTTTTAAACGTAAACATTCTAAATGGGTCCCAGTTTATTTCCTGTTGCAGTGTATGTGAATGACATCAGCTGACAGGAAGTAAACATGGACCCAAGATGTTGCCTAGCAACGCAATTCTGTTACAATTTCGTTACAATTCCATTGAAATACGCTAAAACGGAGCGTTTCGGACAGAGGGTGAATACAGGTATATTCAAGCAGACAGAATGAGTTTTTTTTTTTAAACATAAAAGTATGTAAACACGTTCTAGTAGAACCCAAAACACAAATATGAACCTGAAAATGAGCATGATATGGGACCTTTAAGGTTCCGGCCCATTCTGGGGGCAATACACTAAAAGAAATGTCAGTAAATATAATTCTTCATTTTAGTGGCTCATGAGTCAGAATGAAATGTATGTTTTCTCTTAGTTAGTTCATAAATGATGCCAAATGAATAGCACGTCTCCTCCTCCATCACTCTTTCATCAAACTCAATTTGAAAACATGGTTAATAATATACTGGACACTTTTTACAGTGGAGAGCAGGAAGGCTTGGCTTCTGGTTCAGAAGTGAAAGTAAAAGTTATAAACTGTGATAAAGCGCTGACGCACAGACACACGGACAGCCAGACCTACAGGGCCTTTGTTCAAGGCCTCCTTCGTGTCCATCTCCTCTGTGTCCACCTGAACGTCATCTAAAGGTCATCTAAAGGTCATCTGAAGATGCTGCACAGTGTGAAGGCCTGTGAGCCGCCCACTGGAGGTTTCTGCTTTGAGAACAGCCGCAGGTAAAGAACAACTTGTTATCTGTCACTGAGCTAACAGCTAACTAGGCTACTGTTAGTAGTCTGACTACAGTAGGAGACATGTCCTGTAGGAACTAGAGACACACTAACATGGTATAAAGTTTTAAAGTCTGGATACTGGAGTGGTTTCACTTTGTGCAGCTTTCTACTTTCCCTCCACTTGACTTCAGAGGAATATATTATGCCTTTTTTACTTCTCTAAAATTTATAAGACATGTTTTTCCATACAGAATATATGATAATCTCATAAAATAAGCTGCTGATGTGAACATCTCCCAGCAGTGATTCTCATTTATTTGTTGTCTAATGTGAGTTGTTGAGTTTAAAAGTATATCAATCTGACCTGACTTTGTTTTGTGCATATATAGCCATGTCTTTCTTTGTGCTATTGTGTCTAAATACCTTTAACATTTCTATTATACAGAGTATTCCATATACAGCGGTGTTATGGGTCATTTATGGCATGATACCAGGAGATACTGTAGGAGGGTTGTGTGGTTCTTAATATCTATATCTCCTATATTTTATTATCCAGCACTATATCACTTTCTGCACTATATTCACATTTTTAATAGTCCTGTATCTCAGTTGTTACCCTGCACTATATTCATTTTTAACAGTTTCTTCATCTCCTCTCCTGTTATTTTTATATCTGTTATTACTTACTTGTGTCTTTTTACTAATATGTTTTGCACTATGGAACTGTGATGCTGGAAACTTGAATTTCCCTTGGGATCAATAAAGTCACGATCTATCTATCTATCTATCTATCTATCTATCTATCTATTAACACTAACATGCTCAATCATCATTTCCAGGAATGCTGTGTTGGAGTCCAATTTGTCAGAGTTTGGCTACAAAGCTCCCAGTGCCAGAAAGACCGGAACCACCATCGCTGGGATTGTGTTCAAGGTGATGATCTGCACAGACTTGCTGACAGAAACCAGGCGCTTAAAGGATCATGCTGATATTTTTGGAAATATGCCTGTGTTGTTTTCTAGAACATGGCTTTAAATGAATATCTGTACATAATCAGGAAGCTGTTTTAGACATCAGCCAGGTGTGGTGACCATTTCCTGTTCTTGTGTGCCAGGATGGAGTGATCCTGGGAGCAGACACCAGGGCTACAGACGACATGGTGGTGGCGGACAAAAACTGCATGAAGATTCACTACATCGCTCCCAAGATCTAGTGAGTAAACCACAGTTTGCTGATCAGTTCCTCTCACTCACATGTCCAGTGTGACTCTTTCTCATCCTTTTTCCGTTAGTATGACTTTTATTTTGTAGAGATTGGTTCAAGGTGTTTGTATTACATATATTGACATTATGCTTTGTTGCCATTTTATACTGTATCTCCCATTCCTTTTCATGTTACTAAAGAATGAATACGGGTACACATATAACCTTCCTGTCACCTGTAGAGGATTGCTTTTGAAATGCAAAGCTTTATATGGTCAGTGATCTCTGTTATTTAAGGAGTTGTTGTGTCATCTGACCTCTAAGGAGTCTTCATATCTGAGCCTGCTGGCTGTATGAAGTTTAACCCTCTGAGATCCACAATAGACCAGTTTTTGTCTTTTTTAGGGGGGTACAAGGGTACTTTAGGGGGAGGTAGCAGGTCAACAGTAGATGTCACATAGAAGTGATGTACATCATCTGAAAGCTGGGAACCTTTGCCCAAAAACTGCATGTGATTATCATAAAGTGGGCATGTCTGTAAAGGGGAGACTTGTGGGTACCCATAGAACCCATTTTCATTCACATATCTTGAGGTCAGAGGTCAAGGGACCCCTTTGAAAATGGCCATGCCAGTTTTTCCTCGCTAAAATTTAGCCCAACTTTGGAGCGTTATTTAGCCTCCTTCCCAACATGGTACCATGACATCGTTGGTACCAATGGATTCCTTAGGTTTTCTAGTTTCTAGTATGATATCTGTAGCTTCACTAACTCTAAACTAGCCCCAAAACTGAACCTACCAGAGCCTCTGAAAGACAGTAAAGTCAGTCGGGATTGGGTCTCAGGGTCCTTGAGAAAGACACTGAACCCCAAATGTCTCCCAATAAGTGTATTGCAATCTTATTATAACTTGATTTTATATAGATAAAGGATGAAAAAAGTCTTTGAGAGGTTGTGATCTAATTTCTCAAAAGTCCTTCAGCGATGACTTGTTAAACTGCGTCCTGTGTGTTGTGTAGCTGCTGTGGTGCCGGCGTGGCTGCAGACGCAGAGGTCACCACACAGATCATGTCGTCCAACGTGGAACTGCACATGCTCAACACTGGGCGACCCCCACTCGTCGCCATGGTAACCCGACAGCTGAAACAGATGCTGTTCAGGTGAGGGTAACAGAGATATAATTAAAGGATACAGATGTTAACGTATTTGTAATGTAGTTTTCTTGGGTTTCTATTTTCATTAAGAAGAGTGAAATCATGTGGTAGTGATGTCTGTCTGGTTTTTCAGGTACCAGGGTCAAGTCGGGTCGTCTCTGATCGTTGGAGGAGTGGACGTGACTGGAAATCATCTGTACAGTGTTTACCCACACGGCTCCTACGACAAACTGCCCTTCCTCACCATGGGTACGTGTTCAATGTACTGTATACTTATATACCGACCATACAAATACAGCTGAATGAATACAGTTTCACTCAGGACCAGGCTTTAACCGAACATCAGACAAAACATAAAAAGCTGAGAAATTGAAATGTTTGCTTTTGGTTCCAGGCTCTGGAGCTGCATCTGCTGTCGCTGTATTTGAGGACAGATTCAAACCAAACATGGAGGTGAGGCTGACGGTCTGCTTTCCTCTCTTGGCAAATGTGATGTTTGTTATAATAATAAAGAATAGACTTTATACTGAAGGCATGTTGTGCACTGCAAATGACATCATAATGGAGATGTATGGGAAGAGTCTATTGTGTAAATATCGACCAACGATGTTAAAAAATCAAGACAAGATGCCGACAAGCCAAAAGAAAAACGTTAATCATCTGGTACAGAAGTAGAATATAAAAAAACATAGTACACAAGAACACAATACAAGAACACAGAATGGGAATGGGTCAATAAACAGTACAATGTCTATGGATATAACCATTGTAGAGCTGCAACGATTAGTCTACTAATGGATTAGAATAGATCGACAGAAAAATAATCGCCAACTATTTTGATAATCGATTAATAAATAAAATGTTTCTAGCAAAAATGTAAAAAATGGCGTTTTCAGCCTCAAATATGGAGATTTCCTGCTTTTCTCTGTATTATATATCATATTATATTGAATATCTTTGGATATTTAAGACATTTAAAGACAACACCCTGGATTTTGAGAAACTGGGATGAACATTTTTCACTATTTTCTGACATCTTACAGACCACACGATTAATCGATTTATCTAGAAAATAATCGTCAGATTAATTGATAAAGAAAATAATCATTAGTTGCAGCCCTACACCATTGTACACCTAAACAAGTCATTTAGTCTGGGTAATAATGAATCTTAATTCTGTCTGAGAAGTGCGCTAATCTGCCTTGGGGGTCAGAAAATTTCACTTTTTTAATTCATTCAATTTGATTTGTAATTCTACTTTTTCTCCTGTTTTTCTCTTCCTCCTCTCTCTCTCTTTCAGCTGGAAGAGGCGAAGCAGCTCGTACGAGACGCCATCACTGCAGGGATTTTCTGTGACCTGGGTTCAGGCAGCAACGTGGACTTGTGTGTCATCACCCAGGCTGGAGTGGAGACCCTGCGACCCTACGACAAGCCCACGGCGAAGGGCAAAAGGTGAACCATTATATAAGTACCTTTTATCGGAGGAGAACCTGTCATGTGTTTTTTCTCCTTTAAATATTCAGAATCTGTTTTATTTGTACACACATACAAGGAATTTGACTCTCTAAACGTACTTACACAGAAATAGAAGTAACAGCTAGGAACAAAAAAATTAGAGGATTGACATCGAAAAACACACCAGAATGCAAAACAATATTAAAATAGAATAAAATAATGTGCATGTTTCCTTTTCCAGTTCAGGTCCTGTTTTCAATGTCATTTTTTATTGTTTTTCAGAGAGGGGCAATACAGATATAAACCCGGCACCACAGGCGTCCTCACCAAGACTGTGACCCCACTCTCTCTGGATGTGGTCGACGAATCTGTTCAGATCATGGACACTGAATAAAACACAATAAAATGCTTCTTTTCAATATGTAGTAATACATCAGTGCACTAAATAAAAAGAAAGACAGTGTGATCAATGGATTTAGAGCAGGTTGTTTATTTTCTCTAAAGCATAACAATAAAAGCTTTTGTTTGTTAAATGATTGGTGTCTGCAAGTTATTTGTTGACCACATAAAGGGCTGGAAGACTTTAGTTTTACTTCAGCTTCTATTTTTCTCACTAAAACCTATGAACAATACACACACAGCAGCATTTAGTCAAATAAACTACACTGTTATACATTCAAATTGTTAGAGAAATTATTCAAAATCTGTAGTGAAAACTGTGGAACTCAAAAACTATGAAACGCTTATTAAAAGCTTGATGTTTGAATGATTTGTCTTACTGGAAAATGGCCGGCCCTGATACATTTTGAGCATCATTATAATTGTTTTGCTATATTTTTAAATGTATTGCCTGACTGGCTTTTTAAACAGACTACCGTATCTTACTGTAACGTAACAGAAAGACAAAGATTGCAGGAGAGAGTCAGAGAGGCTGGATGGGAATGGGATCTGATTGGGATACTGGGAACAGAAGGTGAAGGAGTAGGAGTTGCCAGGAGGGAATTTTTTAAAGGTCCCATATTATAAAAAGTGACATTTTCATGGCTTTTATATTATAAAGCAGGTTTAAGTGCGATATAAATACTGTGAAAGTATCAAAACGCTAAATATGCGGAGAAATACACACAGCCCGCATTCAGAAATTGTGCCTTTGAAATAAGTCGTTAGGATTTCTGTCCATTTGTGATGTCACAAATATACGATATTTAGACCATAACATGGTTTTAAACATAAACATTCTAAATGTGTACCAGTTTATTTCCTGTTGCAGTGTATGTAAATAACATCAGCTGACAGGAAGTAAACATGGACCCAAACTGTTGCCTAGCAACGCAATTCCGTTGCAATTCCGTTGAAATGCACTAAAACGGAGAATTTCAGACAGAGGGTGAATAGGGTATATTCAAGTAGACAGTATGAGGAAAATAAAGCTTTTTTTTTAACATTACAGCATGTAAACATGTTCTAGTAGAAACACAAAATACAAGTATGAACCTGAAAATGAGCATGATATGGGACCTTTAAACAACACATGGTTGGTGGGTAGGATATAAGGAATAGGGTGAAAAGATGTTACACACTCTTTATATATATATATATATATATATACTTTATTTCAAAGGTTCAATACAGTAGATTCATATATATGTTCAGATTTTTCATTACAATTCTGCAAATATATTTTATATTATAAAAATAATAATAAAATAAAAATAAAATAAATTATATTACAATTTTTTTTTTTTTTTAAACAATCGTGGTCTGTTAAACAATTGGAATAAATTTGAAATGTCTAAACAATTTAATAGTTTTAGTTTATTGTTACACACTCCTGTATGGACAGTAGGTGGCGGTATGCTGCACCATTAAGCTGTTTGCGATCCGACAACTAACCGAGCGTAGAAGAAGAAATAGAGGCAGCTGATTGGTTGAGCCGGTGAGGCGTCGTTTGAATGCCAGTTGCATGTTGTTGTTGTGTTGTGGTGACTTCTCTGCTCTACTCTACTCTTCTCTGCACATTTCATTCAGTTTCCAGCAGGATTTTACCAAACATTGAATTCGGGAAACTTGTTCAACTCCAGAGGTATGTTAACAATGACTTTTCTTAGGTTAGGAACGTTTTTAAAAGAGTGAGATAACGTCGTAAACTATTTAAACTAGCACCAAAAGTTAGCCTAGCATTAAAGTGACTTAGGAGCTAATGTATTGATTCATATTTCATCAGAGCTGTTTGATCAGAGTGATTGACAGCTGCTCATGCACTATTGTCAGGATATAGTGAGCGTTTTTATAAAAATAACTTTTTTTTAAAATCATATTTGCTCCATTTCTACATGTTTGTTTATGTAAATGAGATTCAGTGTATGAAAACAGTGCACATATTTGTATTTTTAATTATTTATATTTATTTTTTCCCTCCTGTCTTTTTATCTTTAGCATTTATTTTTTTGGAAATAGCATCCCTTTCTTTCTTTTAAATATTTTAAAAATAATTATGTCTGTTTGTAAATTGTAATACAGCTGTCTTTAATTTTACTGTTAGGTGGGTTCCTTTTACAAGTTTATTTATGTTACTTTATATCTCTTCTCTTATGTTTTATTTTATGCACAAATAAAGAACTAAATTAGATTAGATTAGATTTCCTTTATTGTCATTGCACAGGTACTGTACAACGAAATTTGTGTTTGCAACTGCAGCTTTAACTCAGCTCAACATAAAACCCTCTGTTTTATGGCTCTATGGGGAGAATAGGAATTTCCTTGAAATAACTGCTCTATGTAAACCCCAATTTATATTAATTTTATTAATTTTATGGCCATCAACTAATCAGCAACACGTACAAGCTTATAGATATACACATCATATAAAGGTTAGACTGGTAATAGTGGTGTTTCTGGGCTGATGGGTCCAGAAAGCTTCCATTGAATTGCTCAGTGGTACAGGGAGCTTGAGCCTCTCTAATAATAATAATAATAATAATACTCTTTATTTGTATAGCACCTTTCTAAACATAGTTACAAAGTGCTTGCACAGATACAATGAAATACAGACAAAATAGTGGTATAAATACATATGCCAAAAGAGGACAATATAAGGTGTGGAAAAAGGTGCACCAAGCTGTTGCCTTACGGAGTCTCTAGGGCCTAAAGCCTCAAGGTCCCTGTGCTTTGGCTGATATGACATTTGAACTCCCCATGGAGGGTGTAGGTATGCATTTGGGAGAGGGATGACTTGAGTACAACAACACCTAGATGAGAACATCTAGTCTAAATCATCATTGGTATCTGTATTTGTTTAGGTACAACCAGCAAATGAGAAGAATTAACAGAATAATAAAGTATCCATCTCCTATAAAAAACGATGACTGGAAGGTTTGTTCTTTGATTGATTAAGCATGTAATGTTCTCAATCTTTCACAGTTAGACCTTGGCTGCAGTGTTTGTCCTCCAGTGATCCTGACCTCTGTGTTGGACTATGAGGCGTCATGATGAATCTGCCAGCCGCAGGAAGGGGAAGACCCCTCAACGTCGTCCCCCGCAGGAAGCCCCAGGGACCTCCGGTTCGACAGGCCGGTCCCCAAGACGGAGTGGAGAATCAAGTGAGGAGCTATCACTATCACTATCACTGCATTTATCAAAACTAAATGTCAGTCAAATTTAGAAAAATAAGATAGGTCATGGACATGTTTTTAAATAGTAGTTTAGCTAACTGAACTAGTACTTAAAAACCTGTCCATACTTCATAAACTAAAACTATTTTACCCCATAAAAAATATGTTTGTCAAGTAATGTCTTCATTCCTTTAGTAAACTTTATTTTTATCCAGGGATGCAAACAACTTGCTTTCCGGCAAATGTTGTGTGTCACAGATTATCTGTTTTATGCACTACTCTCAGGATGTAGTGACTGTTTTTTAAAAATACGTTTTTATCATGAACATGCGGACAAGAGGAGTCGGGGATCGAACCACCAGCCTTGTGTTTAGGACAACCCGTCACCGCCGCCCCTCTTTTTTTAACTTAAACACTCAAACACTCTGTATCTGTTTTCTAGGGAGGCCCCCAGGTTCTCCTAAGAGGAGAAGGTTTCGACCAGGGACGAGGGCCTTAATCGAGATTCGCAAGTTCCAGAAGAGCACCGATCTTCTGCTCAGGAAGGGACCCTTCTCTCGCCTGGTGAGTCTAACTGCTGCAAGCCATGAGGAGAGTATGAAAGCTGTACCGTCCTGGCTAAATTTGAATTTCTTAAAATCTGAAGTGCAGTTTACGATCAGAAACATTAAACCACAATCTAATACAGATTTTAAGTTTCAGGAGCAGGAATATAACAAGGTTTATATGCGGTTTTGCTAATTAATTGAATTACATAATTTCCAGTCATTGTTTGGGAATGCACGCAAAAAGCATATTTATCTGCTGCTGCATGTTTTTCCTCTCACCTGTGTGACTGCAGCCTTGGTTGATTAAATCTTGGTTCCATGTCTTGGTTCAGGTTCGAGAGGTGTGCCAGAGTTTTTCCAGTGAAGCTCTCCGGTGGCAGGTCTTCGCTCTTCTGGCCCTGCAGGAGGTAAGCGGTCGCCTCCACCACCAAGCTAACATGCTGTCATTCGTAGCAGTGCAAATGCTTCAGGGGACAAATGTAGTATACTTCCTAGTCAGTATACTCAAAACACTCCAGACACAATTCAGATTGAGGATTTCACTCAAGGAGAAAACGTATGAATAAGGTTGCCTGTGTGGAACATATTGTCATTTGGTGTCACTCCTCTGGTTTAAATGAGATCATTCGACATTCATAAAACACCGTTTAAGGAGCCGTTCAGATGTTGCGTCTAAAAACGCGTGGAAAACACCAGCCGTGCTGCTGTCGCACCTGCCGTTACTAAGCAACCAAAACCTGCGTGCTGCGATGATGATGAAGTTTTGGTAATTTAGCAGTAAGCCTCACTGACTAAACTAAACTCAGTCAAAACAAAGATAAATGGGTTTTTAACACCGTCAATCCCTCTACAGTAGCTTTACTGCTCGATGTGTCTGAGTCAGTCTGGCTGGCCTTTCGTTCTCGGACAGAAAGGTTGAAGCAAGTCAAATAGTCCGTGAGACAGATCATAAAGCTCTGGGTAGTCCTGCACTAAAATTATTCACTTTTATGTAGTTACAGAATAAAGAATAAAGCTATTTGCTGGCTGTGATTGGTTGTTCATCGTCACATGACATGCGGTGCACGCTGCAGCGTTCCAAAAGTTGAAAAACGTGGCATGTAAAGTTGATAAATACAGGATTGAGAGCATTTCTATTGCCTCTGAACGGCTCTCAACATAGCAACAGCAAGCCTGGCGGCTCATAGCTAACGGTATACTAACTGACTCATAAAAACTCTTAATTTTAAGTCCTAGATCATGAACCCGTGATTGTACGTTGGCTTATTATAGTAGGAACTAACAGCCACTTTCTAAACACACCGAGTCAACCAATAAACGAGCTAAAGCAAATAAGCACATTTCTTTGATTTAACATCACTGGTTTCCTTCCTCTTTCTTCTCCAAGGCTGCAGAGGCGTTTCTCGTCATGCTATTCTCAGACGCCAACCTGTGTGCCATCCACGCCAAGCGGGTCACGATATTCCCCCGTGACATTCAGCTGGCCAGGAGGATCCGCGGGGTGGATAACCTATAAAAACACACTGTTACATACTTTCTTCAGTCTGTTCTGATATTATGAAGCTGCGTTTAATCTGTTCAAACTGTTTTAAACGTTTTCTGATTTTGTGCTGCATTTTTTAAATTTGGGTTTAAATTCTTGGGTAAAGAAAACATTTGTCATCATTTGCCTCGGCAGATCATCACCGGTTTTATAAGAAGTTCAAATTCAGTTCCTCTGAGTGTGCTTCAAGTCTCTTTTAACAGTCGGACTGTTAATCGTAAAATAATTATTATCAAGCAGCTGTATTTTTATACATTGTTGAATATTTAACTTTACATAACAGATATACTGTGTTAATGTGATCTCTGTGTTGTATTGATTTTGATATGTTATTAATGTGTACATACTGTTCCCCATTCAAGTCAATTTATATTGTTAATAAACAGCAAAATGTTTTTTTATTACGTATCTGATGTCTTCATTTAGCATGTGAAAACTTTAGACAGTAACCTTAGATGTCAGTCTTCATACACAAAAAATATAAAATATGTCCATAAAAGGACAACAGAGATGAAACAAAACCAACATAAAATTAAAAATAAAAAGACCAGGCGAGTGTATGACAACAATTTCACTTAAAAACTTTAAAGATATTGCATACAGTCAAAAATTGTTGACAGATATATAATTCCATTTCTTTCATAAATACAAAGAAATTAGTCTTTATTTTGGGTAAATTTACACTTGTGAATGTTGAACTTCGCAAGAATTCAAATTAAATTGATAAGAAAAAAATGCATTACTGTCTTTGTCACTGTAATCATAGCAACCAAATATAATATTTATATAGTACAGTGCAAAATCTGAGAAAATGTTAACAAGTATACAATTATTTACATCTTTCCACAATTCACATGTAAATTTACAGGACCAGAATAAATGAGAGCAAGTTTCAGGATGTGTGACAGACACAAAGATTAGCCAATAGCCTTTCGTCTAGTGAACCGTCACCGCCATCCTGAGCATTTGATTGGATGACTAACTTCCGGTTGCTAACTAATGCCGCGTTCAGGTCATATCCGATTTTTCGACTTTCAGACTTGTAAATAGCGTTCATGACAACATCCAAGTCGTAATTAAAGAAAATTTTGAAGGAATAATGGTAATGTCAACGCGCAGTATTTTAATCCTCACACTAACCAACGTTTTTTTCCTCACACGATGAACTCTGTAATCATACAACTGTGTTGATGGCGTGAACGCTCGCAAGGCATTAATCTCCCATCCATCCCATATGACTGTGATGTTGGCTTTTTTAAAGTTTTCTTTCTTCATTTATTTATTTATTTATTTATTTATTTATGTATTTATTTATTTCCATTTTGTTTTATCCATATTTCATTTTATTTTATTTTGTTATGAGGAAAAGGAAGAAAGAAAAAAAAAAGAAAAAAATGAAATATATATATATGTATATATATATACATATATATTTCCTTTTTTTCTTTTTATATATATAAAAAAACGAAAAAATAAATAAATATATGTATATATATTCTTTCCTTTTTTCTTTCTTTCTTCCCTTTCCTCATAACAAAATAAAATAAAATGAAATATGGATAAAACAAAATGGAGAAAAATAAATTACAGAAAAAAAAAAAAATAATAAATAAATAAAAATAAATAAATAAATAAACAAATAAAGAAAGAAAGAAAGAAAGAAAACTTTATGATCCATGATCCATGATCCATGATCCAAGATCCAAGATCCAAGATCCAAGATCCAAGATCCAAGATCCAAGATCCAAGCTCCATGCTGCCTGAGCTATCAAACCAGGCACACGAATTTACGAGTTTACGATGTGACTGTGAACGCAGCATAAACAACAGACTCCGTCTACTTCCTGGTGGAGGACTTCTCCATCTCTTTAAGCTTCTTTTCTGTAGCTACTGTAAAGCTAATATAAAGCTACTGTAAAGCTGGGGATCCACTGGGTTGGACATGCGGATGTAATGTTATCTTGCTGCTCTTATGGCTTTTGAAGCTGCTTGCTCTGAGATAAAGTCGGGATGTTTACAGCCAACATGGAAACAAAAAGAGTGGATATCCCCTCCGGAGTGCTGGACGACCTCTGCAGGTAACGTTACACGCTTAAAGCATCGCAGTTTGTTTGGTCAAACGCATTTAAGTGCAATCATAATAAACTGTGACTTTACTGTATTTTGTGGAAAGCAAACAAAGACCAAAACTAGCACCTCTTACTGCGGAGTAGTTGCTGTTAGCTCAAGTACAAACAAACAAACAAACAAACAAAGGTGTCTTACCAGAAATCAAACTGAAATAAACATACAAATGAATAAACCATAAGATTAAGGCTATCCCAAAGTAACTTCAAGCTATCAAGTAATAGGCAACGCAGCTACAACTTGTTTAGGTTCAATAAAACTACAATTGCTTTATGTTTACGCAAAAAAAAAACAGCTAGGTTTATGCAACACAACTACAACTTCTTTAGGTTTAGGCAACAAAACTATAACATGTTTAGGCAACAAAACTACAACTTCTTTAGGTTTAGGCAATGAAACTACAACTTATTTAGGTTTATGAAACAAAACTACAACATGTTTAGGTTTAGGCAACAAAACTACAACTTCTTTAGGTTTAGGCAACAAAACTATAACATGTTTAGGCAACAAAACTACAACTTCTTTAGGTTTAGGCAACAAAACTATAACATGTTTAGGCAACAAAACTACAACTTCTTTAGGTTTAGGCAACAAAACTACAGCTTCTTTAGGTTTAGGCAACAAAACTACAACTTATTTAGGTTTATGAAACAAAACTACATCTTATTTAGGTTTATGAAACAAAACTACAACATGTTTAGGTTTAGGCAACAAAACTACAACTTCTTTAGGTTTAGGCAACAAAACTACAACTTATTTAGGTTTATGAAACAAAACTACAACATGTTTAGGTTTAGGCAACAAAACTACAACTTCTTTAGGTTTAGGCAACAAAACTACAACATGTTTAGGTTTAGGCAAAAAAACAAAACAGTTAGGTTTAGGCATTAAAACTATAACTTCTTTAGGTTTAGGCTAAAAATCCCAGTGAGGTTTAGGCAACAAAACTACAACTTCTTTAGGTTTAGGCAACAAAACTACAACTTCATTAGATAAGGCACTACAACTACAACTTCTTTAGGTTTAGGCAACAAAACTACAACTTCTTTAGGTTTAGACAATGAAACTACAACTTCTTTAGGTTTAGGCAACAGAACTACAACTTCGTTAGGTGTAGTCAACAACTACAACTTCTTTAGGTTTAAGCAACAAAATTACAACTTCTTTAGGTTTAGGCAATAAAACTACAACTTCTTTAGGTTTAAGCAACAAAACTACAACTTCTTTAGGTTTAGGCAATAAAACTACAACTTCTTTAGGTATAAGCAACAAAACTACAACTTCTTTAGGTTTAGGCAACAAAACTATAACTTCTTTAGGTTTAGGCAAAAAAAAAAACTTGGTTAAGTTTAGGGAAAAACACAGTGTTTTGGGTTAAAATAACTACGAATGTCGTCCCCAACCTCCACCCCTTATGGAGTTTCACACTGTCTATACTGCTCTACCCTGACCCAACCTCTTCTGTGTTTCTCCAGCCGGTTCATCCTGCACATCCCCAGTGAGGAGAGGGACAACGCTATCCGGGTGTGCTTCCAGATCGAGCTGGCCCACTGGTTCTACCTGGACTTCTGCATGCAGAACACTCCAGGAGCTCCTCACTGTGGGATAAGAGACTTTGCCAAAGCCGATATCCTTACATGTGAATGATGATGTTAAATTACCCTATCATTATTTTATCCATGTTTTGCATTTGTTAATTCATTTATATTCATATCCACTGTACTGCACTGCACATATTACAAAGCACAAACCTTTAAATACATTTCTTTTACCTGAGATATTTGTTGTAAAAACCACCTAAAATAAATGATCAGTGATTAAACATCAGCAGTTTGGTTTTCTTGGCAGGTTCCAGAGCAAGTAGCCAAATGTGTTGCTCATGTTAGACGTTATTTTCCTTGACTGCTGCGAACTGTTCCATCACTGTCCTTTTCTGTTGCCTCATGGAGAGGATGTTCAGAAAATCCTCGAACAGTGGAAGGAGTACAAGATGGGTGTACCTACCTTTGGAGCAATCATTCTAGATGAATCACTAGAAAACGTGAGTTTTTGTTTCCACACTCATACCCTGCAGCGATACCTGACACAGCCTTTATAAAGTCATTTAAAGCATACCTCTGGTTTATTACAACTTGGCTGACACCAGTGTACATCTAGTGCTGTTGAGTAAAACCACAACACGTGCTGCAGCTAACTGGTGCACCTTTTCTCTTCAGGCACTGCTCGTTCAGGGCTACCTTGCAAAGTCCGGCTGGGGCTTTCCAAAGGGCAAAGTTAACGAGGATGAAGCACCTCATGACTGTGCAGTTCGTGAAGTGAGTCTCGTGTTTCTTTGCTGTTCAACTTTGACCAACTGAAAGCATTAAAAGCCATGCATAATTAATGCTTTGCAGCGCTTTATAGTTGAATATATTATGTGTTTTCCAGGTGATGGAGGAGACGGGCTTTGACATCAAGAATCGCATCTGCAAAGACAGGTACATAGAGCAGAAAATCACTGACCAGGTGGTGCGGCTCTACATCATACCAGGAGTGTCAAAGGATACCAAGTTCTACCCCAAAACGAGGAAAGAAATCAGGGTAGGAATTCCTTTTTTTTTTTTTTACACATTTTACTCATCACATTGATTTCCATGTTTTTGTACTATTTAAAAAACCTTGTTCTCTTCTTGTAGAACATTGAATGGTTTCCTATTGAGAAGCTGCCATGTCACAGGAATGACATGACCCCAAAGTCTAAACTTGGACTCGCCCCCAACAGGTTTTTCATGGCCATCCCATTCATAAGGTGCGTATGTAGAAGGTCGCAATTAGGCTTTAGTATCTGTTTTTTCATGTCTTCATACCCTCCTGACATTTCAACATCATATATGTGATTCATGGCGCAATTCAAACGGGATCAAAAAATATTTATCTCTCTCCGTTGACTACTGTTCATATTTTTTCCGAAATAAGGTCCCATGGGTTCCACCGGAAGAGGAGGGACTTAGGCTCTCTATACCTCTAAAGCTCACTATATAATGTGTTGTATCTCATGTCTTTCGTCTAAAATAACAATCTGTGGCTGCCTCAGTGTTGTTGTATGTTTTGAAAACTGTGATTTAGTTTCGTTCTAGTAATTGACTGGTATAAATGACACACTTCCTGCTCCACCTGTACAGGCCGCTGAGAGAATGGATCAGCAAGCTGAAAGGCGAGTCAACAGACAGCGATGAGGACTTTGCAAACAACGGCAACACTCCAGGCAAACCTTCAGACAATGCTCGGTAAAGACACTTCATCAGTCCTCAGTAGAACTTATCGTCACTTCTCAGATAAAAGTCAGTTGTCAAAAAACAGCCAGAGGTCCCACAGAGTGATCACCTGAGAATGATCGCCTATTTTAAAATGGTGTATTTGAATATTTCTGCATACTGGGGTCCCTAAACAGTCTTGAATTACATAAGTGGGTATCACTGTAAAGCTGAGACTCTTGTGGATCCAATGAGCCCAACTGTATTCATGTGTGATGATGTTAGTCCCCATAGTCGCCATTTAATTGTAGTGATACTATTTTTTTTTAAACTTGACCTCACTGTATAAAATGATCTGTGTTGACCTCTATTATAATCACAGCCTCATGAAACTTTACAGCCACAAACTACAGACCTAGAGCATTCAGAGGATGGATGGCTTCACTAACTAGATTGACAATAAGGGGGTTTCTGAGCAGTTTCTAGAACAGCAGTGCTCGCCATCTAATCGCCGAAAAATGCAATTCTTGCAGAAATCTCCAAATGTCAAAAGTTTTTGATACCAAATCACATGTCTATTCTATGGTGTTCCTCAAGGTCTTGGTGTCTTAATGTGGTATTTTCGAGGCATTATTGATAATTTTTATCAATTCTCGATTGATAAAAAACGGTTAAATTTATCGCCAAATCTGTGTAACAAATGGTATCAACCCAACAATTGCTGCAACAACTTGATGGACATCATATACTTCTATCATAATGTTCTAAGCCCTTATACTCTTTCATTATTTATTTTAATTCATTCATTCATTTTAATGCTTATTAAAGACTAGAACAACTTGACACACAGTGCTGAGCTGCATCTCAAATTAATCTTCAGGTTCCCAGCTTTCAGATGATGTGACATCTACTGTTGACTGTTTATCTCCCCTGAACATCCCCTGTCCCTTACCCGTCTAAAACATAAGGACGGTTTGATAAGGAGTTGAGCGGGAAACCCTTTGCATTTTTGCTTTCTAGCTGCCACTGAAGGCTCTGTCTTTTCAACATTCAAACAATGTAATGGTCAATTCACAGTATCCATTGAGATTTGCACATCCAGTTTGAAACAATAAAAGTGCAGTGGCTGGTGTTGCTAATTCGTTATTCATGAGAATAACAAACAAGAATTGGTCTGAAGAGCTGGAGAGCTAGGAGTGATATTTCCTGAATGTGACAGTGTTTGTCCACCTTGTACGATAAAAAGTATTCACTTTATTTTTTCTTCCATCTTTTAGGTCAAAATCTCGCCGTCTGACAGGTACTGATGCATTTCCGGTAGACGTCTGGACAAAAGCGAAGCAGCAGAAGACGCTGGGCCCGCTGAGCCAGCATGAGCTCAACCAGGTTAGAAAAGACTCCGCTACAGTTAACCATTATGCAACAGCAGCATTTTACATGTTATTACTCATGTTTGCTAGACTGTGGAAAACAATGGTTGAATTATTCCAGTGGCGGCTGGTGACTCAAAACATTGGGGAGGACGGGGGGAAAACCAACCCATGACGTCATGTTATTTTACACTAGTTTGCTACTTATCTCTACTTTCTTTCTTTATTAAACAAAAGAACATAATTCACATTCAGTTCACTGCTTCCTGGTGGTAAATTTAGAAGTTTCAACATTATATTATGGGTTGATGAGAGCCGCCGTAACACACCATTAGTTTTGGTTGTTGTGAGACGTCTGACGGGAACTTGTAAGAACGTCTTATTTTGGGTTAAAGGTCCCATATCGTGCTCATTTTCAGGTTCATACTTGTATTTTGTGTTTCTATTAGAACATGTTTACATGCTGTAATGGTAAAAAAAAAACTTTATTTTCCTCATACTGATCGCTTAACAGTATTTATATAGCACTTAAAAAAAAATATAAAAAGACATGGAAATCTCACTTTTTACAATATGGGACCTTTAAGTGCAGGTTTAGCCTGCTTTACTGATACAGCCCTTCGAGATGTGAAATCAAATCTGAGACTCTACATCACAGTTACCTCATAACTGGTGTTCTTCTTTGCTCTGTAGAACCCAAATTTGAAAGGCAATGGAAAGAAAGTTCAGGACTCGTCTCATGTGAAGAAAGGAGCAAATGACAACGGAGCCAACAACCAACAGGCGAAAACCATATTAGTAAGTGCAAAACCATATTTGTTTCAGATTGCAGTTTTTAAGTTTAGAGACCACGTGTGATTCTACGTCAAACGTCGTGCCAGTTATCAGTCAAAAAGTGAAATCCACATTTCTTCTGACTTTTTTGCCAGTGTATCTTAGACCAGTTTTAAAGCCCCTGGTCCTGTATGTAGAATTAGAAAAATTATCAACTTTGGATTGGTGCTGCTCTGTACGTGACCGTTTAATTACAAATTTTGCACTCTTGTACAATTTCTGCAGAAAGAAGATAAAAGACTTCAACCCAGAAGACTGCAAGACAGTTTTGAGAGAGGTATGGTTTGTTACAGTTTCAATACCCTGAAGAAGACGGTAATGTCAAAACGTTGGTAAATTATTGATTTCTATTTAATAGATTTCTTTTTTTACTAGCAAAAGGCTTATTTTACAAGTCAATTCCATCGTGTATCAACATTTCTTTTGGTTTTTAAAACAAATATTGAAACCAGAAAAATTAAATAACATTAGAAATTAATAATTAAAAAAAATGTGATAATAATATATTATTGATAATGAATCTATCCTTGTATCAAACATACTTTAACTACATAATAATAATAATAATTATAATTATTATTATAATGAGTAAATTATATAAGATTAAATGAAATAAATATAAGAAACATTCAAAGTAATGATTGAAATAATAAATAAAATAATAATAATAGAAAAATACATGTTAAAACAAATATTACATATTGAATCAAATTTATATAAATAATAAACACACATATCTAGTGCACATACATAAATCTGAATGCGTCCAGAAAGGGCATATTAAATCAAATGTATGGACAACCGGATTACAAATCTATCTTTCAAAATATTTTCAGCACTTCCAAAGATTAAAAGCTAACATCTCCCACAAATGAAACCTGTAAATGAGCTTTTCTTTTCACAGATGTGACTCCCCTCGGCTCTAACAGTCACCAGACAGTCCACAGCAGAGACTCTGAGCACCTGTGGTCCTCCAAGGCTTTCCTCAATTTCAAATTTGACAGAGACGCCATCATGAAATGTTTTGACTACTGACATGGCCGATGAGGCGCCGTGCCTCTCCCGTAACGGCATCAAAACTAAGAGAGCCTCGGAGACTTTTTACCTGATCGTCTGGGCTGGATGTTACTGAACATTTGTCATTGAACAAATCCAACAAGCTTCACCGGAGTAGTTTGCCTTTGCTGCCCAACTTTTCAGACCTTATAAAAATGATGGTAACCAATCTGTCCAAGGCAGAATTCTAACTTTAGTTTTTACTTCTTTAAATACCTAAATTCATGATTCAATCTGCAATAGACAACATACAGACCATAAGGAAAGGACTGCTCAGGTTAACCATTAAACTGGGAATACACTGTACGATTTTTAGCCCGTTTCCGTCCCCGAATTTTGAGCCACACGACTCATTTTAGAGTCGGACCAAATTTCAGCTTCATCGGGCGTCGTTTGCCGTGCAGTGTACAGGGAGGACCGAGAACCGATGAACTCCTCCCGACCGACCGTCAGACAGTCGGATGATTTTCTGACATTTTGGTCAGCCGACTACAGCCTCTCACACAGTTGAAGCAGAGCAGATTCCCCATAGTCAGTGCCTTTTTTCTACTCTTTTTACAGTAATCAGAGCGTAGCTTTGGCTTTACATCGCAAACGATCTACTCGTACAGACGGAGTTACACAACAACATTTCTAAAATCGTACACTGTATGCCCAGCTTTAGTCTTTTAAAGGCAGAAGATCAAACGTTTTGAGAACATAATGGATTTTAAGCACATATGAGGTGACAGTGAAATGTAAAAAAAATAAATAATTCAGCTGTGATATCTTAGTGAATTTGGCCAGTTGAATTTATCATGTTATATACTGATTTTAAGATGTAATAATAATTTAGGTTTAGGTTAATTTCCTCCATTCAATGCTGAAGAAGAAAGGTGGGTATTAATAGTGTTATTGGCTTTATGTATTTACAGTGTTATTGGCTTTGTTACCAAAATTTCTTAAGATTTTATCCAGGAATGTAGAATTGAATGGAATATTGACTTGGGAAAAGGAAGAACAAGTGGTGTTCGTGACTTCGTCTTTGCAAGTTGAATCTCATTTAATTCATATATAAAAGTTCACAAAAGAAGGTCCAAGGCACTCTTCTAGCAAAAAGTTAACACACCTTTAATCAGATGGCTATTTCACTGTGAAATACTAAAAACATAGACAATGCTGTCACATTATGAGATGGGTTACAACCCACAGGCATCGGCACAAACAACCTGAGATGATTGAAAACACCTGAGCAAGAAGCCGATTGTCATTTTTTTAGTATTTCACAATGAAATATCCATCTGATTAAAGGCCCTTTGTGAACTCGTTGTTGTATGGGATTCCGTGGCTGCCAGACTAATGAAATCATGACATCAAATTGATGTTTGGAAATCCATAATTAAGGCCAGAAAAATTATGAATTAAAATGAAAATTACATTCCCAAATACTTTTCAGTGTACTCCGCAGTGTATCACTGATATAATGACATAATGATAATAATTGAATGAATGAAATCAGTTATTTCATACTGTAAAAGGAACATTTCAATTTGATTACAGTTTAATTTGAATATTTTGAGCCACTGACTTCCATACATTGTTGTTGTTATTTTCTTTAGTGACCCACATCCTACTTGTGTTTGTCTGCCTTTTTGTTTTCAGCAGTTCTGTCCTGCAGACTGCAGCGTTTACAGGTTTAAATTCATGTTGAGATTTCGTCGTCGACCAGAAGTTCTCAATCATATTCTTCATGATCCGTTAGTTCGCTGCTTTAGTGTTTGGTTGGTCCTTAAAAACTTGCCGACTCTTGCCGTGGCATTATGGAGGATCATTGCGTTAGACTACTGTGAACATAAGTTATTCTCTCACAAAGGGGCCACGTTAAGGGGTTTCTAGCCACTAGAGATGAAAACATACGCAAAGACAATTTTCATAGAAGTTTTAGAAGTCTTTAATGTTCAACAACACAGTGTAACTATTTATATGTCTCAAGGTAATATCATAATACATGTGAAATGACAAAATCTGGATGCGAGATCTCTTTGTGTCATTGTCACCGGGGTTTCTTTTGTTAATGATTGTACAGATGGTGATCTCCTTTGGCTTCAATGGTGTTTTGACTTCAAATGTGAATATTAATAAAGTCTGTTTTTTTCACTCGTGGCTGTTGACATGATTTATAAATATGCACTATATCAAACATTTTAAAGTTTCTTTCTCCTGGAGAAAGGCTCACATTTTGACACTAATAGTACATTGATTGTATCCTTAGTCTTGTAGGTTTGTAAATGTGTTTTCCGTCTCGCAAACTCCGATCAAACGGTAAAACTAGGCAGCGCTGATCAATATGAATCAATATTATGTTACTGTAATGCTTATTTCTCGCCTCAAATGTTTTCAGAAACATCTTGTAGTGTACTGTTTTGCTGTAAAATGACAAAGTTTGTGACCTGGCAGCCATGTTGAGATCAAGTTGAGGAAATACCAAGCACCGCCCACCAGCCGGAGCCCAGCCAATAGGAACGCTCTCTCTCTGAAATGACCTGTGATTGGTCAAAGTCTCCCGTCACGAGCTAGATTTTTTTAAAGCCTGAAAACAGAGCCATGAGGAGGTGCAGAAGTCTAGTTATCTCTCAGATCACTTGAATTACAATATGCTTAAAGGTTATTATGGACTTTTTGCCCAATGATGCCAAAAATTAGTTAAGCTTTAAAGGTCCCATATTGTACGAAGTGAGATTTTCATGTCTTTTATATTATAAAGCAGGTTTAAGTGATATATAAATACTGTGAAAGTATCAAAACGCTCAATCCACAGATTAATACACACAGCCCATATTCAGAAATTGTGCGTTTGTAACAAGCCGTCAGGATTTCTGTCCATTTGTGATGTCACAAATATACAATATATATAGATTATTACACGGTTTTAAACATAAACATTCTAAATGTGTCCCAGTTTATTTCCTGTTGCAGTGGATTTAAATAACATCAGCTGACAGGAAGTAAACATGGACCCAATCTGTTTCCTAGCAACGCAATTCCGTTGCAATTCCGTTGAAATGCATTAAAACGGAGCGTTTCAGACAGAGGGTAAATTCAGGCAGACAGTATGAGGAAAATAAAGTGTTTTTTTGAACATTACAGCATGTAAACATGTTCTAGTAGAAACACAAAATACAAGTATGAACCTGAAAATGAGCACGACA
This sequence comes from Sebastes umbrosus, assembly GCF_015220745.1. NCBI lineage: Eukaryota > Metazoa > Chordata > Actinopteri > Perciformes > Sebastidae > Sebastes > Sebastes umbrosus. Next base: position 5,332,461 of record NC_051287.1, on the reverse strand, counting down.
TGGGACCTTTAATGTTACCTGTTTAACATGAATATACTGCGTTAATCCAGAACCACATCTGAATTTCATGTTTTTTTAACAAGTTGTTATTAAACAATTATTTCAAATAAAATATTACAGATAATATACGGCATTACTTTGTAGAGTAAAAATTATGTTTTCAGGTTAGGTTTGTGATAATGCCTCATTTTATTCTGAAGGAGTCAGACCGGATGCACTTCTCGTTGTTTGGCGGCACTATTTGCCGGCGGCACGGAGGAAGAAACAGAACGTGACACCAACAAACGGCCAAAACACGCGGAACCTTTGACCTCCCGCCAGCCTGACTGGATGCTTTAATGTTAGAAGCTCTTCTCCACTAATCAAGGTAACATCACAGTATTCATATTCATTAGTTTAATGACAACAAGGTTAGTTATCTAACGTGTTATCTTGATGTGTCTCTCCGCCGTTAAGCTAACTGGAAACTCGGCTAACGTGAACTTTAGTTCCGTGTTTTGAAAACGCTCCTTACCGGTTAAAATGACGCACACAAGAAGAGGCTCATTCAGCTAACACAACAACAACACGTCCGCTAGTCGCTGATATAAGTGTTGTTAATTAAGTCTTGACAGTTTATTGTATATAGTACAAGTTAGCCCTGTAGTCTCAGGTGCCCTTGTGCCCTTGAGCAAGGCATCTACCCCCTAAAACTGCTCCCTTGTGCTGTATACAGGTAGGAGCTGCCCACTGCTGCTGTTATACTGGGATGGGTTAACTGCCTGTCTTAAGTCTACAGCTCTGCCAGCAGCTGAAGAACCACAATAAACATGTAATGTTAGCATTATAAATCCATAATCTTCTCTTCCTCTGTGTGTTTTCACTCCAGCAGCCGTGTTTGCTGTCCTCTGACCCTCTTTCAGTTTGAGTCCAGCCAGTATTGATCCTCCATACAGGTGAGACACAACATACAATTCAATTCAAACTTTATTGCAGACTCAAGGTCCAGATAAGAAAAAACAACAACAACAACAATACAATACATATAATACATTACAATACAGGAAGCACTATAAAAAGTCATGATTAAAAGATACTACAAATATTAATATTAATATAAATACATACATACATCAGTGCCTTACTATACCAGTGCCTCCACAGCTGTGATTGGTACGTGTAGTGCTAAATCTGATGTTAGACAACCTCAAGATGATGTCATTCTTAGAGTGATTAAGCCGGCATATAAATTTGTACATGAGATTTCTTAATACAGTTTGAAAAGTATTTATGCCTGCAGACACAAACATCTCACTTGCACTGGAACATCTTGGTCTTTTTAATAATATTCTCATTGCATCATTATATGCAACCTGAAGACCACAAATGGGCTGTATATGCAGTGGTGTACAGTATGCTCTGAACAGAGACATCTTCACTCTATCTGAACACATACTAAACTCCCGTGAGAGAATGTTTACAGATACAGGTACTTGATTATATATCTTCAGCAGAAATGTTAGTTAGTTAATTAGTAATGTTAGGCCTGTCACGATAACTACTTTTGTTGGACTATATATTGTCCCAGAAATAATTGCGATAATAAATATTATTGTCATTATTTTAAGACCATTTTATGCCATTGATATAATGATAAAATATTAGCTCAATAATGCCCTTTCAAAGAGCAATGAACTTCTAATTCTTAAAGGGACTGTATGTAACTTTTTACACATATGAATAATTTTTTTATTGTAAAAATGAGGGAACAGGTTGTAACCTAAGCTAAACAAAATGAGACCTTCCGCGACTTTCTGTATGCAATAAATGATCTTATTTTGTTGTTTTCTTGAAGGATGTTGAGCAATATGTGAAACTATTATCTAATTTTCACTAAGAAAAAAGTTATTATTTTTTTTACTATTATTTATTATTTTTTCTATTATTTTTATTATTATTATTATTATTATTATTATTATTATTATTATTATTATTATTATTTTTCTCTTTCCTTAATTTTATTTCAAGTTTGAATGCTGAAGTTGTTTTCCCTAGTGTACTTATTGTGTTCGTCTTTAAGCTCAACTACTTATACAATTGGTTTATAAACTATTGTAATTACGAACTGTAAATTGCATATATGAAAACAACCTCGAAAAAAAAAAATAAAGTATGAAAAAGGCTAATAAGACACTCAATAAATGCAGGTTTTAATATTTTTGTTTAGCGTGATATACCCCTGGCTCTTTTGTTATTGTTATAACTGAATGTGAATTATGTTCTTTTGTTTAATAAAGAAGGTAAGTAGATATATAAGTAGCCAACTAGTGTAAAATAATAGTCACCAGCCGCCACTGATCTAAACTATCCCCCTCTCACTATTGAGCATGGAAAGCCCAAATGTTATTATGAAACAATTTTCACATGGCTAATTATCACCCACTCTGCAAAGGTCAAGTTTCACCAACATTATCATGTAGCCTTTTAGCCACATAGTCACTGAAATAATTTGGTTGGAAGAAAGAGCAGAGGAAAGCAGAATGCCTTCAGGTGGGAGCCAACAAGAGTCCTATCACATGATCCACATCTATTGAGTTGAGACAGAGACGGTCTGTGGTGCCAAAGTGCAAGCAGCACTGAAGCTAACAGGCTGAGTAGTACTCATGTGTAAAACAGTTTCTTTATTTTCTAGAAAATGTACTGCATGGTACATATCAATATCACCACTCCAACCTCTCAAATACAGAAGCACTAATTTTGTCTTAACACAAGTAGCCATACAGGAATTTGTAATTAAATAGTATAACATTTTGAAACTTGAACACAAAATATCCTGCTGTCCCTGTGCTGAGATCCACTGTTGTTGTGTTGCAGTGCATCATGTCGAATGCTGGTACAGCAGCACAGAGACCAGCCAGGAGCCAGCAACGTGGTGGCTCCAAAGGCCTCAAAGAAATTCACATCGATGAAGAAGTCAAGATAGCGGTGAACCTCTCTCTGGAGAGGTTTCACTACGGTGACGAGAAAGGTATCGACTGTTTTTATGGTTTTATATCAGAAAGTAAAAGC